>NC_138780.1:148586508-149109008 GCF_965119305.1 Pelophylax lessonae
TTCTCCCGTTCTTTCTTTAAGCTATCTGGATTGGAAATGAAGGGGGTTCCACTGCCTGAGCCTATGTATATATTATGAACAGTGAAAGTTGGAAGTATTGCATTGGATAGTCTTCATCTCCATCCATTTATCTCCACACGAAACCTGCAGAAGGCTTCTCCCATTTGCTCTTCAAGCTATTTAGACTGGAAATTAAGGAGGAGGGGGAAGGGTGGGGGGTTCACTATCTGTTCCTAATTGTACATTATGACCCATGAGCTTTTTTAAGATATAAGAATTGGAAAAGAAGGGGGGGGGGGTCAGTGCCAGATCCTATGTGCATATTATGAACCATAAGAGTTTTTTAAGTTAAAATAACTGAAAATTAAAGGGGGGGGTTCACTGTCTGATCCTATGTGTATATTATGAACCATGAGGGTTTTTTAGGTTAAAAAGAACTGAAAATGAAGGGGGGGGGGGGGTTCACTGTCTGATCCTATGTGCATATTATGAACCATGAGAGTTTAAGATATAAGAATTTTAAAATGAGGGGGGGGGTTGCTTTCAGTGTTTGACCCTGGGTGTGTATTATGAGATTAAGAACCATTAGAGCACGAGACTTTTTTTAAGATATAAAAACTGGAAATGAGGGGGGGGGGTGAGTGCCTGATCCTATGTGTATTTTATGAACCATAAGAGTTTTTTTTAGGTTAAAGAACTGAAAATTAAGGGGGGGGGGGTTCACTGTCTGATCCTATGTGTATATTATGAACCATGAGAGTTTAAGATATAAGAACTTTAAAATGAGGGGGGGGGGGGGCTGCTTTCAGTGTCTGATCCTATGTGTATATTATGAACCATGAGAGTTTAAGATATAAGAATTTTAAAATGGTGGGGGGGGGGGGTTGCTTTCAGTGTTTGACCCTGGGTGTGTATTATGAGATTAAGAACCACTTTTTTTAAGATATAAGAACTGGAAAGGAAAGGGGGGGGGTCAGTGTCTGATCCTGTGTGTATTTATAGATCATGAGAGTTTTATTTAAGATATAAGACCTGGAAATGAAGGGGGGGGGGATCCCATTCTACGTATGTATATATTATTATGTACGACAACATTTTTTTAAGATATAGGACCTGTAAGTGAGGGGGGGGGGGGGTGGCGGAATCGCTGTCTGATCCTATGCGTATATTATGAACCATGGGTTTTTAAGATTTAATAACTGGGAATGAAGAATGAAGGATAAAGGAAGGGGGGGGGGTAAATGTCTATATTATGAAGAATACCTTTCCAGAGTACGGCATTGGATAGTCTTCATCTCCATCCATTGATCTCTAAACATGCAGAAGATTCATCCATTTTCCTCTTCTTGTCTGAAAATAAGGTGTTGTGGGGGCACTTTAGGACCCCTGGTTGTATATTTTACAAACCAGTATTGGGTTCATTGTATTATGAAGGGAAGACTTAATTTCCATCTACTAATCAGAGAATGTTTGTACTGAGACATTAGTTGGAGGCTCCAAAAAAGTGAGCCCTTCAGCCACTGCCAACCCCACCCCAACACCTGGGCACCATTACATACAGTACAAAAAACTTTACAGTCCCTGACAAAGTTGCTGCCAAGTCCCCCTCCCTGGAGTACATCACCCCCTCCCCCCACCGTGAGAGGGGACAGGGACTCACCACTAGAACGCCGGACGATGTTCTCCAAAAACGTGTTCTGCGGTGCCACCAAGCCCCGTTTTCCCCCCGGCATCCTGCGCTTGGGAAGCTCCTGGGCTGGGCGGCGGTGCTGCTGGCTGTCCACTGGCTGGAGGTGAGCGGATGAGTCTTCCTGGGAGGGATGAGGCAGTTCATGGTAACGCTCCTCGGGCGGCGGGTGCGGAGACTGTGGCAGGGCTGCACACAGGGACCTGCAGGCACCGGACACAGTGCGCCTGCGTAGTCTGGCTACCGGCCAGTACCATGGACAGCGTCCCGAGCCCCGGCAAGGCTAACAGTGCGGAGTGCCCGGGATACTCACATCACCCTGCATCGCCCTTCTCTGCCCGGCGGCTCCCATACACCGCTCCCCTCCTCCAACTCTTACTTTATAGTCCCGGAGGTCCCCGCACTTCTCCGAGCTGTCCGCACACTTTGCACGCTCTTCTCCCCGGCTGGCTGCAAAGCTCCTCCGCTCTTCTCCGCTCACTTCCCGGATAACACACACGCTCGGGGAGCGGTGTTGGCGAGCTTTGCTCTTTGCAGTATTCTCCCAACCCAACCAATAAATCCTCTGCGATACAAACCCCTCCCTCCCCTCCCTGTGCTCTCCTACAATCCTCTCCCCCCTCCTCCTCATCCTCCTCATCCTCCTGGGCTCACACCGAGCAGAGTTTGGTGAGGGGACAGCGGACAGCCAGGTGTACCTGTCTAATCTGAAGAGGGGGCACTGGACAGCCAGGTGTACCTGTCTAATCTGAGGGGATACTGGACAGCCAGGTGTACCTGTCTAATCTGGGGAGGGGACACTGGACAGCAAGGTGTACCTGTCTAATCTGAGGGGATACTGGATAGCCAGGTGTACCTGTGTAATCTAAGGAGGGGACACGGCACTGCCAGGTGTACCTGTCTAATCTGAGGGGATACTGGACAGCCAGGTATACCTGTCTAATCTGAGGGGATACTGGACAGCCAGGTGTACCTGTCTAATCTGAGATGGGATACTGGACAGCCAGGTGTACCTGTCTAATCTGAGGGGATACTGGACAGCCAGGTGTACCTGTCTAATCTGAGGAGGGGATACTGGACAGCCAGGTGTACCTGTCTAATCTGGAAAGGGGATACTGGACAGCCAGGTATACCTGTCTAATCGGAGGGGGTACTGGACAGCCAGGTGTACCTGTCCAATCTGAGGGTATACTGGACAGCCAGGCATACCTGTCTAATCTGAGGAGGGGATACTGGACAGCCAGGTTTACCTGTCTAATCTGAGGAGGGGACACTGGACAGCCAGGTGTACCTGTCTAATCTGAGGAGGGGATACTGGACAGCCAGGTGTACCTGTCTAATCTGAGGAGGGGATACTGGACAGCCAGGTGTACCTGTCTAATCTGAGGAGGGGACACTGGACAGCCAGGTGTACCTGTCTAATCTGAGGAGGGGATACTGGACAGCCAGGTGTACCTGTCTAATCTGAGGAGGGGATACTGGACAGCCAGGTGTACCTGTCTAATCTGGGGAGGGGACAGTGGACAGCCAGGTGTACCTGTCTAATCTAGGGAGGGGACACTGGGCATCCAGGTATACCTGTCTAATCTGAGGGGGGGGGGGACTAGACAGCCAGATGTACCTGTGTAATCTGGGGAGGAGACAGTGGATGGCCAGGTGTACCTGTTTAATCTGGGAAGGGAACAGTGGACGACCAAAGGACCTGTCTAATCAGAGGAGGGGACAATGGACAGCCAGGTGTACCTGTCTAATAAAGGGAGGGGACACTGGACAGCCAGGTGTACCTGTCTAATCTAGGGAGGGGACACTGCACAGCCAGGTATACCTGACTAATCTGGGGGGGGGGGGGGCGAGACACTGGACAGCAAGATGTACCTGTGTAATCTGGAGAGGCGACAGTTGATGACCAGGTGTCCCTGTCTAATCTGGGGAGGAAGACACTGGACAGCCAGGTGTACCTGTCTAATCTGGGGAGGGGACACTGAACAGCCAGGTTTGCCTGTCTAATCTGGGGAGAGGACAGGGGACAGTCGGGTGCACCTGTCTAATCTGGGGAGGGGGACACTGGACAGCCAGGTGTACCTGTCTAACCTGGGGAGAGGAAATTGGACAGCCAGGTGTGCCTGTTTAATCTGGAGAGGGGACACTGGACAGCAAGGTTTACCTGTCTAATCTGGGGAGAGGACACTGGACAGCCAGGTGTGCCTGTCTAATCTGGGGAGCGGACATTGAACAGCCAGGTGTGCCTGTCTAATCTGGGGAGAGGACATTGGACGGCCAGGTATACCTGTCTAATCTGGGGAGAGGACAGTGGACAGTTGGGTGCACCTGCCCAACCTGCGGACAAAGATCTGCACATGTATCTGGCTGTTAGGAGTTAAAAAATGAATTATTAAAGTATATACATTTTATCTGCACTCTATCAGTCTGTTAGATACACCATTGAAAGTGTTCTATTATATCTTGGATAAATTGGGAAGGAAGGAAAGGAGAAAACAAATTGAGGGGGGTGAAAGGAGGATAGAGAAAAAGTAAAAAAAAAAAAAAGAGAAAAGAAGTGAGAGAGAGAGAGAAAAGTAAAAAATATAAATTAAAAAGGTAGAGAAAGCCAGAGAAAAAAAGAGGATGCAGAGTAATAAAAAGGAGAAAAAATAGGAAAAATAGGGAAGAAAACTGAAAAAAAAAAGGGAAGAATAGACATAAAGGAAATAGAAAATAAAGTCAATAGAAAATAAAGAGAGCAAGGAATGGAAAGGCAAGGCAAAGAGAGAGAGAAAATTAGAAAAAAAAGTGAGAGAAAAAATAGGAAAGAAAAAACAGAAAAGAGAGAAAAGTAGGAAATAGGAATAGAGAGAAATAAAAGAGAAAATCGAAAGAAAGAGAAAGAAAAGTGAAAGAATAAAAAGAACAAGAGAAAGAAAATAACGGTAATAGAAAGAAAAAATAGAAAGCAAAGCGAAAGAAAAGAGAAAATAGCATTTCCTGTTGAAGTTTGGCCCTCACTTTTATACCTCTTGAGTGATTGGACAATAAAGAGGTAGCAGAGGTTGGTTCTAGACCCTCAAAGTGAACAGCCTATTTTACCTTGAGTAAGTCAACCCCTATTTACAGATATATGGAGATGTTTGCTATTGCTTCTCAGCGCAGAAAAAAAAAAAACCTTCTAAATTCTCCGCGCTGTGTGCGGAGACACAGCTGTCAGGTCCCCATGCATCTCTACGGGGGAATCGGATGGGAACGGACCGTTTGTCCATTCTCATCCGATCCGATCTGCTGGACAGATGGAAAATAGGGTTTCCATTCGTCCAGATTTGACGGATCGGATAGCAGCGGGTGTCAGCGGACATGTCTCTGCTGACATCCGATTCCCTATAGAGATGCATGGGGCATCCGTTCAGATCCGCCAACAAAAACTGACAGGCGGATCTAAACGGTCCGCCTGTGTGAAAGGGGCCTTAGTTATCAACAGAACAAGTGACCCCACCTGAATTTCTGTTAATTATCAACTCAGCATTTACCTGTAATTAGGGACAGAATGTGCATCCAGGAGTGAGCATCTTACCCTAAAACCAAGTAATTGCTGGCTGCCCATTTGCATCCAAACACAGGCAGCTAGCCGCAGCCGCTGTCAGCCTATCATTGCTCTGTACAGGCTCAGAGCCTGCAACTATCTGCATCCACCTGCAAGAATCTGTTGGATTATTACCCCAGCTGGAGCATTTCTGCCCCATGAAAGGGGGCTGGGGCTACATTCACTAGTGATTAGTGCGAATAGTAGATCAAAGATTCCTGCCGCAGATCTCAGCTGTTTGGTATGGCTGCTGCCCCTGTTTACTAGAATGACAGGTTGTTGGCAGCTGCAGCTATCTATGGATCTCTGCACAACCAGTCATTATCTGCGGCGATTGCTGCTGGACGCACGCAAAGTGCATCCAGCAGCGATCACCACAGGTAATCACTGATTGTGCAGACAGCTGCGGCCACCAGTGACCTCTCAGTTTTGGGAACAGGAACGGGGGCTAGGTGTGGCCACAGAGAGCCACAGCAGAATTGATATGGGGTGTGTATGGGAGTGCATTGAAAAATATATTTTTGAAAATGTACTTTATATAATTCTTTCTTTTTTTTCTTTAAAGCTTAACTCCACTTTTTTTTTTAGGAGAAAAAAGATCCCCTCTAGGTGATCTATGTACATTGTAAGGATTGTAACAAACTTTGCTGCAGATTCCAACCTTTTGTTATTCTGAAGAAATCCCTGTGTGTTTGTCTGTCCATGGGGGAGATTGAGTCTAATGGGAGTGGTTTCATAATGATCAATCAGCTGTGCAGCTGCAGGGCTTTAATAAGGAAATCTGCTGGGCCTGCATCCTTTGAGACGTGTTCCTATTGGGAGTATCTCACTAAAAATGACATTTTTGCTGCAGGGGATGCCTGAAATCTGACTTTTAAATTAGGGCAGACTTCTGGGAAAACCAATGAGCCAATCACACAAGCAGGAGATTATGTTTCTGGGGGGGGGGCGTTCTGTACACATTCTGTGACAAATGGGGAGTACTCTGAATGGTCTGAAGTGGAAAGTGGTTTCCCCCAAGGATCTGTGCTGCGACCAATTCTGTTTAATGTATTCATAAAAGATCTAGAGCAGGGAATCCCAAACTACGGCCCTCCAGTTGTTCAGGAACTACAATTCCTATCATGCCTAGTCATGTCTGTGAATGTCAGAGTTTTACAATGCCTCATGGGATGTGTAGTTCTGCAACAGCTGCAGGGCCGTAGTTTGGGAATCCCTGATCTAGAGGATGGGATAAACAGCTCAATCTCCATATTCGCAGACTCTGCTAAATTAGGCAATTAGGCATAGGTGTGCACAGCCTATTGTATTAGGGTGTGCACACTAAAGCTCAAACACATATGTGTGTGTGCATGTGTATATATACTGACAGTGTCAGTAGAGTAGTGGATGGTGTCAGCACAGCAGAGATTGGTGTCAGTAGGGCAGTGGACAGTGTCCATAGGTTTTATTTCTATTTTTTTATTTTACAATTTTTTTATTTTTATAATTTTTTACATAAATGTATTTGGTGAAATATCAGGGGTCTAAACAGGGGGAATCTTCACCACACTGGGTGATTAGGGTGTGCCCAGGCACACCTGGCACACCCTGTGCGCACGCCTATGCAATTAGGTATTTTCTGAGTTCATAAAGACATTTGGTGCACACTAAGTGGATTTATATCCTTTGCAGCTATTGATTAGTATTTTTACAAGCTTTTTGTGCCTTGAGTTCAACCTTAAATTTGAACTATGCCATATACTGTTGAAAGCTGTTAATCAATAATATGTTGTTTACTAAAACCTTCAATCAACACAACTATTGGAAGATACTCTCTTGAGTTATTGAGGGTCAATGCTAATTCTCACTATAGTTTTTGTGGCTTTTACGTTATGTTTTGTGTGTTCTGAGGAAGTCAGTGGCACGCGGCTGTATAATCCAAATTTATGCTTTCTTGTTCTTTTTTTCTCTTGCATAAATGCACATCCCCTGTAGGTGCTGCTGGTGAATTGAGATCCCCAAGGATCGGTTCTGGGACCAATCCCATTTAATTTATTCATAATTGACCTAGAGGATGGGATAAACCGCTCAATCTCCGTATTTGCGGACGATACTAATTTAAGCAGGGCAATAACTTCTACCTTCTACACAGTATGTGGAAACCTTACAAGAAGACCTGAACAAAAATAACCGGATGGGCATCTACATGGCAAATGAGGTTTAATGTTGAAAAATGTAAGGTAATGCATTTGGGTGCCAAAAATAGGAACCTAAGTTACTCGCTAGGGGGGAGAACCTCTGAGGGAATATAGGATAGGAAAGGACCAGGGGGTCCTAGTAGAGGACAGGCTCAGCAAGGGCATGCAATGCCAAGCTGCTGCAAGCAAAGCCAACAGAATACTGGCATGTATAAAAAAGGGGATTCACTCCAGAGAAAAAATTATTCTCCCACTCTACAAGACTCTGGTCCGGCCGCATCTTGAGTATGCTGTTCAGTCCTGGGCGCCGGTCCTCAGTAAAGGATGTGCTGGAACTGTAGAGAGAGTCCAGAGAAGGGCACCAAAGCTAATAAAGGGACTGGAGGAAAGACTACAAGCATTGAACTTATTCTCTCTGGAGAGGAGACACTTGAGATGGGATATAATAGCAATGTACAAATACCGTACTGGTGACCCTAGCATAGGGAACAAACTTCTCAGTGAAAGTGAATTCAAAAAGACACCCGGCCATTGACTAAAATTGGAAGAGAAGCAGTTTAACCTTAGGGTTCTTTACTCTCAGAGCGGTAGGGATGTGGAATTCTCTTCCACAAGCAGTGGTATTACCAGAGATGTATAGTAACTAAGTAGAACTACTTCACTACTGTACTTAAGTACCGAAAGGCGGTATCTGTACTTTCCTAGAGTAGAATTTTTTTCTCCTACTTCCACTTTTACTTCACTACATTTGTTCAATGATTTCAATACTTCTACTCCGATATTTTTTTTTTTTGTGCTGCATAGTTACTCGTTACAATTAAAAATTACCACTGCCAGAACAGTAGATGGCAGGTTTCATGAAGCTCAAAACATGTGTATTATAAGCACATACGAAAATAAATGCTACTGTATGTATAAATAAAAGCTGCATTTGAAATAATAAAAAACAATATGATGTTCAAACTTTTGACTTCTTTCTTTAATAACTACATAACACAGTACTTGTACTTTTACTTTCAGTACTTGAGTAGCAATTTTTTTAAAAAACTACTTGCAATACTTAAGTACCAAAAATGTTGAATACTTTAGTACTTCTACTCAAGTCACTTTTTGATCGAGCACTTGTACTTTTACTCAAGTATGGGTTTCGAGTACTTTATACAACTCTGGGTATTACCAGGGAGCATCAATAATTAAAAAAAAAAAAAAAACTATTAGATGGGCACCTTAATGACCACAACATACAGGGATATACGATGTACTATTGACATAAACACACACACATCATAGGTTGGACTGAATGGACTGGTGTCTTTTTTCAACCTCACTAACTGTAACTATGTAATACAGAACAGCTACAGGTAACCATATTGCATTGCATTTTCAGAAAATTACAGAGCTGCAGATTGTAAAGAAAATGTCATTTTAAATAACATTCAATTACATTATGACTTGTGTCGCAATTGTATACGCTATATTATTTTTTTCTTTATTTGCTATTTTTTTCCCCACAAAAGTGGAGTAACCCTTTAACTTTAGTCCCATAAAAGTTTATTTGAAAGCCCTTCACAGGCTGTTAAATTCGTACCTAGCTCACAGGTGCAGCATGTTGCTTTAACCCCTTCTTTAACATGCCATTTATAAATGTACCTTGCTTGACAAGGGGTTAAAGAAGAATTTCAGGTATGACTATTTTTGCTTAGTTACATTGGTCCAGCTTGAAGCATGAAGCATGCATAAAAGCATGGAGGTTTTATGTTGACATCCTCTGTGTGCTCTAGATTCTGCCCACAGCTCAGAAATGTATTGTCCAAGTCAGAATTTTCGTGCACAAGAAAGATCTAGTAATCTGCATCTATATTTGTAGATTTCAAAGAAAGCTTAAAGGGTCACCTTGAGCTGACAGCACAATGGTTTTCAAACATATAAAAGTATTTAACCTTTTCATAGAGTCCAGGGTTGTAATATAGAAATATACCTGTTGATCTGCCAGAAATTCAGTAAGTTCCCAACTTTCTCAAATGAGCTGATAACACTGTCTGCTACACTGAAATCTCAAGAAAGCAGCAAGCTACTCATTAGGGGGGGAACCTCTGGGTGAGTCTAGGATGGAAAAGGACCTGGGGGTACTGGTAGACAACAGGCTTGGCAGTGGCATGCAATGCCAAGCCGCTGCAAGCAAAGCGAACAGAATACTGGGATGTATAAAAAAGGGGATTCACTCCAGAAATAAAGAGATTATTCTCCCACTCTACAAGACTCTGGTCCGGCCACATCTGGAGTATGCTGTCCAGTTCTGGGCACCGGTCCTCAGGAAGGATGTGCTGGAACTGGAGAAAGTCCAGAGAAGGACAACAAAAATAATTAGGGGAATGGAGGACATCAGCTATGAGGAAAGACTACAAGCACTGAACCTTTTCTCTCTGGAGAAGAGACGATTGATGGGGGATATGATATCAATGTACAAATACTGTACTGGCAACCCTAGCATATGGAAAAACCTATTCAGAGAAAGGGAATACAAAAAGACACGTGGCCACTCACTAAAACTAGAGGAAAAGTGGTTTAACCTTAAAATACGTAAGGGGTTCTTCACTGTCAGAGCAGTAAGGATGTGGAATTCTCTTCCGCAAGCAGACGTATCAGCAGGGAGCATTGATAGTTTCAAAAAACGATTAGATGGGCACCTTAAAGACCACAACATACAGGGGTATACAATGTACGGTTAACAGCAAACACACACACACATCATAGGTTGAACTGGATGGACTGATGTCTTTTTTCAACCTCACTAACTATGTAACCAGGGCCGGATTAAGAGCATCATGGGCTTGGTGCTGAGGATTTTGAAGGGCCTTAAGGGCCGTGCCTTGGCATGCACCCAGAGGAGGAAGGGTGCAGCCATGCATGCCTAATTCAACATGGGATGCTGTCTCTGAAGCCCATAAACACATCCATGCATCGGCAACTGTCCCTCCTTGTCCGGCCTTCGTGCTGTGTGGGGAGGTTCTGAGGGAGCTGCCTGGGGAAGCGAGCATAGAAGCCAGACTTCTGTGTTTACAAGTGACAGAAGAGCGGTAACAGTGAATATGGCCAACCCGGGGCCTATATAAAGGTAGGGGCCTGGAGCTGCAGCTCCAATAGCCCCTACGTTAATCTGGCCCTGTATGCAACTATGTAACAGTGCCCTGTCTGAAATCTTTCCTGCTATACTATACAACGTCTCCCCTTTAGGTAATAGTGATCAGGTGCCCTGTACTCCAGCGGGGAAGAACTCAGGGCTGACTACACTGCTTGGAATTTCAGTGTAGCAGAGGCAGTGTTGTCAGCTCATTACAAGACTTTAGAAAGCTGCTGAATTTGTGACCGGATCAAGAGGTATGATTCTGTAAATACAGCATTTTGAAAGATACAAAACATGGGGAAATGTACAAGTATTGCAGAGATATACTGAATTTGTTTTGTCCAGACATACATTTTTAAAACAGAACACTGCCTTTTCAGAATTAAGCCCCCAGCACCACTACCACTAAAGAAAACGGGGGTAATTAACACAGTGGTGCAAATCTAATGCTTTCCCCACTCTTCTAAACCAAAACAAAATAAAAAATGGAGCAGATGCTGCTCTAAATTAACAAAAGGGGAGCAAACCCCTTTGTTAATTGGAAGTAAACAGTTCTCTCTTCTGCTTTGCCTGAGAAACATACAGCACAGAAATGGGAGAGCTGAAGCTGCATGCTCCAATCTTTCTGCCTGACCCCACTCTGCTCAGAGAGGGAGGGAGGAGGATTGTTTTTCCTTTAGGCTCTGCTTGTGTAGTGTTATCACTGCACAAGCAGAGAGAGCAATGTGAGCCGTCTGCTGACAGTTCACATCTGAATGCCAATGTGACAGACCCAACTGGGACAGGGGCTTTTAGGGAGTATTGTAGGCTAGGTTCTTGCCTACTGACTATTGGCCCTGGTGTTTGAGGAGGGCTCAATTCTTTGGGAGGTGTGTGCCTGGGTGACCTCTGAGAACTGGAGGGCCCAGATACAGATTTGGGGCCTCTGTGTTTTGTGGGGATAATAAATCAACAGCCTAAACCAGTATTGACTGCTTCAACCCCTTCCTAGATTCAGACTTATAAATCAGCTAAAAACAACCTGATGCTGGGGTCTCCTGTTGTTATGTTTAACCACTTAAGCCCCGGAGGATTTGGCTAATCAAAGATCAGGCCCTATTTGGGATTCAGCACTGTATGACTGTAACGGACAATTGCGCGGTCGTGCGACGCTGTACCCAAATAAAATTGACGTCCTTTTTTTCCTACAAACAGAGCTTTCTTTTGGTGGTATTTGATCACTTGTGCGATTTTTACTTTTTGCGCTATAAACAAAAAAAGAACGACAATTTTGAAAAAATAACAATATTTTTCAAAATTTTTTATATGAAATTCTCAAAAAAAAAAAAAATGTAAAAATCAAAATGTTTTAACATTTTAGGCCACTTTGTTTTCTGCTACATATTTTTGGTAAAAAAAAAAAAAAAAAAAAATCGCAATAACCGTATTTTGTTTGGTTTGCCCAAAAGTTATTGCGTTTACTAACTACGGGAAAGATTTTTTTAACTAGTAATGGCGGCAATCTGCGATTTTTTTTGCGGGACTGCGACATTGCGGCGGACAGATCTGACCCTTGACTGACATTTTTGACACTTTTGAGGGTACCAGTGACATTACTACAGTAATCAGTGCTATAAACATGCACTGTTACTGTAAAAATAACCCCTTGATCACCAATAAAGTTAACCTCTTCCCTGCCAGTGTTAAGTGTGTCCCTAGGGGCGTTATTCTAGCTGTCAGGGGGCGTGGCTTGTTAGATCATCACAGAGACATACGATCCTACATAGCAGGATCGCCTAGCCTCAGTGATGATCTAAGGGAGAATGACAGACGGCTGTGTTTACATCAGCCGTCTGTCTTTCTCCCTCTCCTGAGGGAGATCACGAGTGGCCAGTGGACATCGAAGCCGCCGGTCACATGCGCGGGGATGTCAGTGAACGAGCGGAGGCGGGAGCGCGCCGGGGCGCGCTCGCCCCCTACAGGCTCGTGGGCGAGTGACGTACCCATACGTCACTTTGCCCAGGAGAGGCTGACTGCCGCAGTATATAGTCGTGCGGCAGTCGGCAAGTGGTTAATCTGTTTATTAGGGTGTCATGTGCTTACTGTTAAGTGCCTTTCTCCCATTGTGTAATTTCCCCATTGTGTGCCTCCTAGGTGTGAATTCCCATTGGTAATTGAGTAACCTATTGTTTCTATCTGGTTTCTAATCCTCCTGGAGATGCGCTTAGTCTTGTGTCAACTTTACCTCGTTACCTAACTATTGTGGGATGTTTACCCTAATATGTAATATTTGTTTTTATTGTTTATGTGGTGACTGCCCCTGTTTTTGAAGTATATAAAAACCTTTATTTCTGTTCAATAAATGCATTCCTTGGGTTTTTACCTCAACATCTTGTCTGAGTACGATGCTTGGGCTGGTATTATCTATTGGTCTGCTGGAAGGGTTTAGAGGGCAGGAGGAACCGTTTGGTGGTCAGGCCAGTCGTTACAACTAGGTCCGACCTGGTGGGAATCTGCTGCAGTATTCTGTACAGAAAGCTGCCGCATTCCATCTGTTAATTGGATGCAGAGCTGTTCTAGTTTCTATTTCACTCTGAAATAGAAACCAACATGGGTGGCACAGTTAAGACAATATCCCCCATTTCTTTCTTTGTCTAGCTCCAATAGCTTGGCCAGAATCCTTCAACCCACTTTCTGTGAACCCAGACTGTTTATGACATACCACCTGGGGTTGGGGCAACACACAGCCTGGGCTCACAGTTCTCCTTGACTTAGCCGTGTTCTGGTGTCCTGAGGGTAGAAGAAAGACCCATGGCATTACAGTACTGGCCTGATCAGGAGTAAGGGATTTAAAAAATATATATTGGGGGGGGGGGGGTTAGGGAATGTGTGTGTGTGTGTGTGTGTGTGTTGGGATTGATGGCTGGAGTTATGCTTTAAAGTGGTTGTAAAACACAGCTGATTAAAAAAAAAATCCCCTTCAAGATAATGTCATATTGTGCTAGTATGCATCACATACTAGTACAACATGAGAAACTTACAATAGAACAAAGCCCTCCAGCACCGCAATGTCACAGCAGACATCTTCCCCCAGGTCTTTCTTCCGGGTTCGCGGGCTCCAGCTACATGAGTGGCTTGGAGCGCGATGACGTCACTCCAGTGCATGAGCGCAGGAGCTGCCGTTTCCGGCACGGGCTCTGAAGATCTATTACTGTA
Organism: Pelophylax lessonae; assembly: GCF_965119305.1. NCBI lineage: Eukaryota > Metazoa > Chordata > Amphibia > Anura > Ranidae > Pelophylax > Pelophylax lessonae. Next base: position 148,600,266 of record NC_138780.1, read on the forward strand.
AGCCAGAGCGTCAGAGTGCATGCCCTGGTGATGTCATAAACTGCATGTACTCTGAAAATCTCCTAAACTGTGCAAGTACAGTGCCTACAGGTAAGCCTTATCATAGATTATGTACAGAGTTTACTGCCATTTAGAAGTACTAATGGATAGGAAACATTGAGCTAGACCAGGGATCCTCAAACTACAGCCCTCCAGCTGTTACGGAACTACATATCCCATGAGGCATTGTAAAACTCTGACATTCACAGACATGACTAGGCATGATGGTAATTGTAGTTCCTGAACAACTGGTGGGCCATAGTTTAAGGATCCCTGAGCTAGACCTTACCACACAGACAGGGGACTGACTTTAGCAGATATCAGTTGGACCATTTTGCATTGGAATTCTGTTCCAAATTTAAGGCAACCAATCCGAGATTCTCAGACAGTAGTCCAGATGGCTGTAATTCAGCAGCATCCATAGGAGATGACAAATCAGATATTTCATGTTGTGTTCTTCAGCTACATAAAAATTTAGCCTTGTGCTGTAAAGGCCTTCTTTATATAAAAAGGCTTTTGCTGTAATCTCCATCCGGCAATAAGAAACGGAACACCAAGTTCTCTTGTGCAAATGGAAATCTTTTATACAAGCAAAAGAAGAATTTATTGCTCACAGTGCAAGCAATGCTACGCTTACAAGCTGAGCAAAGATACACCACTAAAGAAAGAAGCTTGTTATTCCAAGCAATAGAGGAGTCGCGGTTATCAAAACATTGGAACAAAATTAGATCCACTTTTAAAAAAGGAAACGTATATGGAATGTGGCTGGGACTTCTCACCTGCATCTGAAAATGCTAGATTCCTAACTGTCTGTTATAGTACTGAGCCATAACAAGCATGCACCAGGTCAGAGTGAAATCAGCTCCTGACTGGTTTGCTTGTTGCAGGGCAGTCACTTAAAGTGGAGTTCCAGCCATTTTGTGTATATTAAAAGTCAGCCGCTACAAAAAGTGTAGCGGCTGACTTTTAATAAACACACACTCCAAAATTGTACTCATTGATGGAAAGGGTAAACTGGGACCAAACCCTGGGATCACTGACCACAGAGGAAAAATGGGAATGCTTTAGAACAATATTAAGCAAAGGCATCTTGCAGTGCATTCCTATGGGGAATAAATTTAGAAGAGACAAAGCCAAACCTGGCTGGCTAAACCGTAGCGTTAAAAAACTTATTAGGGGAAAAAAATTGGCCTTCAAGAAATATAAATCAGAGGGCACAGTATCGGCCTTCCAGCAATACAAGGAGGAAAATAAGAAGTGTAAACACGAAATCAAGATGGCTAAAATCAACTTTGAGAGACAAATAGCGGAGGATAGTAAAAAAACCCAAAGAAATTCTTTAAATATATCAACAGCAAAAAAACTAGGGCAGAGCATATTGCACACATAATTAACGATGATGGGAGGATGGTTACAGAGGACACTGAAAAAGCAACCGTGCTGAATTCTTTTTTCTCGTCAGTCTTTACGCAGGAAAAGGAAGGGTACACTGACCATGACTGTATGGTTAGTAGTAATACACAGGACTTGCCACTATGGCTAACAGAGGGGGAAATCAGGGAAAGACTGGATAAACTTAACACAAACAAATCACCAGGCCCGGATGGCGTACATCCGAGAGTGCTCAAGGAACTCAGTATGGTTATATCTAGACCACTGTTCCTGATCTTTGCTGACAGTATTAGGACAGGAGATGTACCAGGGGATTGGAGGAAGGCTAACGTGATTCCGATATTCAAAAAGGGCCAGAGACATATCCCGGGAAATTATAGGCCTGTCAGTCTGACATCAATAATATGTAAACTTTTGGAGGGGATGATAAGGGACTATATCGTAGAGTATGCTAAAGACAACAACATCATCAGTAGTAACCAGCACGGGTTTACAAATGGGCGTTCTTGTCAAACCAATCTCTTAGCATTCTACGAGGAAGTGAGCTGTGAGCTAGATAGGGGGAGACCAGTGGATGTGGTGTACTTGGATTTCGCTAAGGCGTTTGATACAGTTCCCCACAAGCGCTTAATTTATAAAATAAGGTCTGCAGGTATCGACAGCAGGGTTTGCTCTTGGTTACGGAATTGGCTAAAAGGCCGTGTCCAAAGGGTGGTAATAAACAGCACATACTCAGACTGGTCTGAGGTAGTAAGCGGGGTGCCCCAGGGCTCAGTCCTGGGACCAACCTTATTCAATTTATTCATAAACAGCATTGAGGAAGGGATCAGTAGTTCGTTATCAGTTTTTGCAGATGACACAAAATTGGCCAGGGCAATAACTGCACAGCATGAAGCAGATATCCTACAGAATGACCTGGACAAAATTACGGAGTGGGCAACGACATGGCAAATGAGGTTTAATGTGGAGAAGTGTAAGGTTTTGCACTTGGGGACCAAAAACATAAAAACACAATACACGTTAGGAGGGGAACCCTTGGGGGAATCAAAAATGGAGAAAGATCTGGGAGTCTTGGTTGATGATAGATTAGGCAACAGCATGCAATGCCAAGCGGCAGCTTCCAAAGCCAACAGAATATTAGCATGCATAAAGAAAGGGATGTATTCCAGAGATAAGACTATAATCCTTCCACTTTATAAAACTCTGGTCCGACCGCATCTGGAGTATTCTGTCCAGTTCTGGTCGCCAGTCCTCAGGAGGGATGTGTTGGAGCTGGAGAAAGTCCAGAGAAGGGCAACTAAACTGATTAGGGGGTTGGAGGACCTTACCTATGAAGAGCGGCTGCAATCGCTCGATTTATTTTCCCTGGAGAAGAGACGTCTGAGAGGGGACATGATAGCAATTTATAAATATCTTAATGGGGATCTCAGCTTAGAAGAAAAGCTGTTCATTCGAAGGAATTGCATGAGGACTCGAGGACATACAATGTGATTAGAGGAGAAGCGTTTTAACCTCAGGCAACGTGGGGGGTTCTTTACTGTTAGGGCTACAAGATTGTGGAATTGTCTACCACAAGAGGTGGTTTCTGCGGGTAGTATGGTGACTTTCAAAAGACTCTTAGACTTACATCTCAAGGATCAGGAGATTGAGGGCTATGTTAGATGATTACAGTCGCACACACCTACACAGGTTGAACTGGATGGACTATTGTCTTTATTCAACCTCACCTACTATGTAACTATATATGTAACACTCACCTGTCCCACGGTCGAGTGATGTGGCCGCCCAAACCCTCGGTTCTCTCCCTCCCCTCTCACGGCACCCAGCATTAAAATTGTGTAGGCACCTGGCTATGACAGCTTCGCCTCTTCAATGACCGGGCAATCTTCTGGGACCTGTGACATGACCCAGAAGATTGAAGGGAGGGAGGGGGAGAGGAGAACCTAGGCGGCCCGAACAATAGTCAGATCGGGGTACCGGCTAAACTAGGTATCCGCCCCCCCTCAAAAAAATCCCTGGGAGTATAGTCCATCCTGCCACCCATGTAACAATCCACCTTCCTCACCAAACTATATCTCCCACAATCCAATTTGTCCATTTCTGGGGAAAGCCGATCCTTCTCATAAACTCTTAAAGGTGCACTCTAGTTGCATTAGAACGGTAACTCAGTTATATATACTCATGACATATACACATATAAAGTAGTCCCAGCTTGGCTACACAAGCATGATTGCCAGGCAGCTAGCATTTTCAAATAGGTAAGTAAAGGCAGGCTGAACATTCCTTTTAGTACAGGTTTCCTTTAAGCACTTAACATCCAGAAGGTTTTACTCCCTTCATGACCAAGGCATTTTTTGCTATTCAGCACTGCACTATTTTAATTGGCAATTGTGCGGTCACGCAGCATTGCATGCAAATAAAAATTTATATCATTTTTTTTTTTTTACACAACTAAAGCTTTCTTTTGGTGGTACTTGATCACCACTGGGTTTTTTATTTTTTTGCGATAAAAACAAGAAGGGACCAAAAATGTTGAAAAAAAATATTTTCTACTTTCGGTTATAAAACTTAGCCAATAAAAAAAATATATATATAAAAAAAAAAAAAAAAAAAAAATCAAGTGTCTTAATAAATTTAGGCCAAAATATATTCTGCTACATGTCTTTAGTTAAAAAAAAAAAATAAAAAATCTCAAGAAGTGTATATTACGGTAATTGCTTTGTGCAAAATATAGCATCTACAAACAATGTTATAAATATTGAAATTTATGCAGCTATGATGCTATACTGGTAATAGCAGTAATTAGCCACTTATAGTGGGACTGTAATAGGATGGGGGCAATTTGATGCTAACTAGGGTTACCACCTTTTCTTCAAGCCAAACCTGAACACTTTAGCAGCACACAACATTTTTTTTTTTTTTTTTTAAGTATACACTATATGATTGTGAGAGACCTAGGCCACTTTTGGGTGCCCCTAGGAGAGCAGTAATGCTTAGCGCGCTGAGGCAAACAGTGGGTGTGGCCAAATTGCCAGTACTATGCACAGAATGCAGGAATCAGGAATATTTAATGTACAGAATGCAGGGGAAAGGAGTGTGTAATGCATAGTAGGAGTCATGAGTACAAAGCAAAAAGACTACAGTAGTCAAGAGTGTGTAATACACAGTGTAGGTGTAAGGAGACACTTTTACCTTTCATCAAAAATCCACACTCCCTCTCCTGCAAAAAAAAAAAAAAAAAAATCCAGCACTAATCTTTATGCTCAGCCCACCACCACAAGCATTTCTCCTCCCAAAACAACATTTTTGGCCTCCTTCCTCAGCACAAGCCACAAAATCCCCAGTCCTAACACAACCCCCCCCCTTCTTCTACATCCCAGCACTTATCCCTACCCCCCTCCTAATATAAAATCCTCTTCCCCTATCAGCACAATCCCTTCTCTCCCCCCCCCCCCTCAATACCCCTCTCAGAATAAATTCTCTTCCATTCACCAAATTCTCCCTCCCAGCACAGCCTGCATCCCTGTCCAACCCCCACCCCCCCACCCCCAATCTCTCCTGTAGTACATATTTGCCTACTCCTCCCACTTCTAGCACAAATCCCTGTTCTGAGCACAAATCTTCCACCCCCAGATACCCATCCCAGCAAAAAAACCCACACCCCCAAATCCCCCCCAAGCATAAATTCCCCTACCAGTACAAATCCCCTCCCCCAAGTCCCCCCTTCAAGCAAAACATGCTCCCCATCCTAAAAACAAATCATTTCCTCTCCTCCTCCCCAGCACAAATCCTCTTTCTCCCATGCCCTTCTACACAAGTCCTCTCCCCAGTTCCATCACATATCCTCCCACCCAAACCCCTCTACCTTCACAACCCCCCCCCCCCCCCAAGACTTCTAATATAAATCCATACCTCCCAAACTGTCCTGGTTTTCACAGGCCTTTCTTGAGATTTAAATGCAATCCCAGTGTCTCATGAATCTGGAGCCCAGTGCTGGTACAAGTTCTGGCAGTTGGCTCCACTAACATGCATGGCAGGAGGACGCTAGTGTGGGCATCCAGGGAAAATGCACTGCATCTCTTGGGGGTGCTTTGCCATGCACCTTTTGCCATGATCACCACTTCTGTGACAGCCAGCATCTCTTTGACTTCAGGTAAAGGGGGGCTAGAAGATACTTTATGTGCTAGGGGGTGCTTTGGAAGGGGAGACTACTTGTGCTAGCAGGGGGCTGAGAGGTGAGATATGTGCTGGGGGGGGGGGGGGACTTGGGAGGGGACAGGGCTTGTGCTAGCGGGGGGGGGGGGGGGGAAGTAGGTTTGGATATGTGCTGGGGGCAGAGTGCTTGTGCTAGAAGGGGGGGGGTCATATTTTGAATCCAACCCACACTTCTAGCATAGGTCCTTTCCCCTGCCGAAGCTCCCCAGCACATCCCCTATTAACCCCATCACTCCACCAAGTGTATTACACCAAGTGTATTATTTTTTACTTTTTCCCCTTCCCAGTCACTCTGTCCCCCTCCCCTGTCCATCTACAGAGTATATTGAACTTTCTACAGACCTCAGATTAGGCTGTAGGTAGCAAGGGGAGACATACCAGGTGCCACAAAGATGCAATGGCCAAGCGGGGCACTGTGAGATGCAGAGCCGACTTGGCACTAGTGTCAGAGTTAGTGTGCTCCTCTGGACGGTCCCTGCACAGTTCATTCTGAATAATGTGTCCGGGTCTCAGGCAGACAGAAACCCAGACACATTCAAAACTGGGACAGGTGGCAACCCTAGCACTAACAGACCCTATCTGGGCGGGTCACTGACATTCATGTTTGCAAACACAGAACTCTGTGTGATTGGACACAAAATCATTGGCTGAAATCAGCTGCCAAAAAGTTGTGCAGTGTAATCACAGCATGGGTCAGCAGGGGACGAGTACATGCAAATCCTAAACCCGGAAGAAGGTGGATCACGTACATGTGCATGATCGTGCTTGTATCTGCTGTCCACTCTCAGTATATTTACAGGTAGTTAAAACAAAACTAGGAAAAATCTACAAATTATGATGCAGTAGGTTCCCCCCCCCCCCCCCCCGATTCACCCCTTTAACTTAGTTTCATCACCTGACGATCCTGTCAATGGACCAGTTGTTTTTCCACTCCCCGTAACAAAGTGACAACGCTTGCTGTCCTGTAGTAAGATTTGACATCCTGTGGACAGGGTAGTCTTAGGCTGGGCAAATATGAATACTATAGGATCTAATTGTACAAAACCTGTACAATCTTATAAAGACTTACCAAAACTATGTCATGTAGCACCACCCCATTGAGGGCTGCTGGTTAACGGATGTTCCTCTGCACTCACCTGACCCTGAGAATTATCCAACCCACTGGACACTTTAGGTTCCAACATTTCGACTATAATATTCAAAGACACTCTGACACAATGAAATTATGAACTTTGTTGTTTTACTTGAAATAGTTATATCAATAGAACTTATTGATAACAAATAGCATTTGATAAAAACCAGACATAATATCAAACAGACATAACAATATCAAATTAACCCCACTAAACACAATAGAGGTCAATTGATCGGCACCTTAAATGTGAATACTCAGCAAACAGGATATTATATTATTATAATAATGAATAATGTAATCCAACCACAATGTCAGCTATGACTGTCAAAGTTATTGCAATATGTGTTACCTTATGACTTCTGATTTAAACTCTTTAATGTCAAATCTAGCAATATCTAGTATTCATTTATAATGACTCAATAACACTGCAACAAGTCCCCTTTAAAGCAGCTTATGCTGAACTTCCCTCCCTAGGAAGGCCTTGCTATATCTTCACCGGCAGTTGGAGCTCTTATCACTCTTCAGCGTGATATTTATAATCCCAAGATAATAGTGTATGCGTGATCCTATCTGCAGTAAATGTGTCATACATGAAGATTTATACTTGCGATTCAGGATTTCACCAGGCACTCCTCCGTTCAACAGTGTTCACTTGTGATTATCCTGCTACCCAGGGATGTGCTCTCCCACACCTCTGTGTCACTGGGGATGATTGACACTCGCTGTCTTGGTCAGTCAGTTCAGCATCGCCCGTTCTCTACTCAGCTTTACTGGATCTATCACCACTCTGTGATTACTAGCATCCACACAGCTGAGGGTGGACTCCGCGCTCTCTCTCTAGGCCGCACACTCTGGCCTTCGTCACCAACGCTGTCCGCTCACATCTCTCCAACCGATCTGTCCTCCATGAGTCCCGGAAGCAAGAGAGCGTGCGCACTGCCCGGCAGATAGGTATATCAGCTCTCCCATGATCCTTCACTCTCCCGTGGCTCCCTGGGAGTATAGTTCCTCCGACAATCCACACAACAGTCTGCCCTCAGTTCTTGACTACATCTCTCACAATCCAATTTGTCCATTTCTGGAGCAAGCCGATCCTCCCTTGCAAAACCTTAAAGGTTGCATCATTAATAACGGTAACCTTAATGTATATATTTACAACATATATATATATATATATGGTAGTCCAGGCTTGGCTACAGTAATATTAGGACACATTTGGAGGCCAATAAACCCAAAGTGCCCCTCAAAGCTCATAACCACCTGGTGATTGCAACCCTGTCAGGTTCACTGAAATTTTCACTGGGCACATATGCTCCGGTTCAGTAGCACCCCAAAAAACAGGAACCACCCTCAGAAACAGACCCACATACATACTGTATAATTCAATTAGAAGTTTGTTTGATGCTTTCATTGGATTATATCTCAGTCTGGATGTTTTAATCTTGCATCTTGGTAAAGGCAGGGCTTTGCTTTCTCATGTCAGTTTCTGACAAGAAGGAGAATAAGCAGCACAGCAGTGTCATTACCAAGTTTTACTCCAAATCTCCTAAGGCTAGCAGTCAGGCAGCAGTGTCTTAGATCTCAATAATGGTGGGACTACCAGGGTCACAAAGGTTGCACTTGCAAACGGGCCCTGGTCTTCCGCCACCGGCGCAACTGTCACAGATTAACCAGGACCCCTCTGGGATTTGAGTTAAGTCTGAGTCCCGCAGTGGAGCCCAGTGACAGAGCAAGTTCTGGCACTGGGCTCCACTGACTTGCCTGGCATGGGTGCACTAGTGACATTTGCCCCTCAGCCTGCCTGGGGTCCCACATGCTGCTATCCTCTCTCTCTCTCTCTCTCTCTATTTGGCTGCCTGCATCTCTCCCCATCGGCTGCCTGTCACACACTGCAGAGCAGAGTCTCCTCCCCAGCTCTGATGTTTTCCTGTACACAGAGAGGAGGAGGAGCAGGGGTGGAGGGACACCGCTCTACATGTACCATGCTGATCTGAGGTCTGCAGTAATACAATATGTATGGAGACTACAGGAGAGAGGGACACAGTGACCATGAAAAGGGGGGGCTATTTATAGTGATGTATACTTGGGAGGAGTGTTTTGGGGGAGGGGGAGAGTAAGGGCAACCGTGCTGGGGGCACTTTTGGAGCGGAAAGGACTTGTGCTAGAAGGGGCAATCTGACCCCCCCCCCCAACCCCCACCCCTTCTAGAACAAATCCTCTATGTTGCAAAAGCACCCCCAGCATTAATTCACTTACCATTACCTTCCCCTTCATGGTTTCTTGCACCGAGGGCCCTGAAGGTTCTAGGTACGCCTCTGGATCTCAAGCTGCAGATATAAAGTTATGAGTCTTAAAGGGTTACTAAACCCAGGACCCTGCCTTCACTGGTCTCCCACAGTACATGGAACATAGAAATGCAATTATTTTAGTAAATTTAAACATCTAAATACCTTTTCTGATCAGCAGTTCGAGCAGTCTTGTGACTTCTATCAATGTCCAGCTGAGCACTGGTTAAAGCTTGTAGGAGGAGTTTTCATTCTCTGTCCTATGAGGTTGCAGGACTCATGACCCTCTGTCTGGACAGTGCTGATTGGCCCTGTGCTGATCACATGCATCCTCCCAAGAAAAAAAAAGAGAACAAAACTAAAAATGTGAGGCAGAGATGTTTACCCTCGTGAACTTCCAGTTTCCACGGAGCTCCAATTGCTTCCAGCAAGCAAGCAATTGTGCAGCCAGCATTACAGGCCTCCGAGTTCTCAGACTACCGTTCAGAGCATCACTGTGCATTACAGGCCTCCAGAGTCCCGACAAGAGTCCGATTTCCGACGATGACAGTCCAGAGCAGAGAGCACCCACTGTGAGTGTGTACATTACAATTACAGGCCTGAGGCCTCCCCTCAGACCCCCTTCTGTTCAGAGCACTGTGTGTGCTTTACAGGCCTCCTCTGACAACTGTCATCCAGGGCACTGTGCATTACAGGCCATCCCTCAGACCTTAGGCCACCATTCAGTACTGTGCCGCATTACAGGCCTCCTGTGGCCACCGGCATCCAGAGAACTGTGCATTACAGGCCATCCCAGCCAGACCTGAGACCACCCTCCAGCACTGGGCAGCATTACAGGCCTCCTCTGACCAGTGACCACTGTGCATTACAGGCCATTCCTCAGCTCAGACCACCATCCACCACTGTGCAGCATTACAAGCCTCCTCTGTCTAGGGAGCACCGGCATCAAGAGCACTGTGCATTACAGGCCATCCCTCAGACCACCATCCAGTACTGTGCAGCATTACAGGCCTCCTCTGACCACCGGCATCCAGAGCACTGTGCATTACAGGCCACCCCTTAGACCACAATCCAGCACTGTGCAGCATTACAGGCCTCCTCAGACCATAATTCAGAGCACTGTGTAGCATTACAGCCACAGTTCAGAGCATTGTACAACATTACAGGCCACTGTCCAGAGCACTGTGTGCAATGGATTACAGGCCTCCTCTTCAGACTGTCCATGTCCAGAGCATTATGTGCATTGCAGGCCTCCTCAGACTGACCATGTCTAGAGCACCTTGTGCATTACAGGTCTCCTCAGACCACCATCCAGAGAACTGTGCAGCAATACAGGCCTCCTCAGACCACCGTCCAGAGCACTGTGGAGTATTACAGGCCTCCTCAGACCATCCAGACTGGCTAAATCTGTATATGTGAGTTTGTTCAAACCTTAATACCATAAATAATAACATATTCGATTTTTTTACTCCAGGAGTATATAATGAGTTTGGAAATTCTATAGAAATGTTTAAATAATGCATTACAATTTAACTAAACACATTAGATTTTAGTTGACTAAAATTATTTTATATGATTAACATGTACTGGACATTTTAGTAGACTAAAATTCAACTAAAACTATTGCAGGAGACTAAAATGGGACTAAAACGAAAATTATATTAAATATCTCGGGGTGATAGTATCCAAGAACGTGACAGATTATAAAGCTCTTATTCTCAAGCTATTAATTGATCGATTTAAGGATAAATGCTTAAGTTGGTGTAGATTGCCACTTACTTAATTAAATGGATTTGGGCCCTGGTTCCATCCCGGGTTCTGGCACCAAAAAAATAAAATAAATATATGATATGGGCCCCTCAATTAATATACATCCTTCATTATTCTCCGTTATGGGTTACATGTAGTTGGTTTGGAAAATTGATACCCTGTTTCGGGAGTTGATTTGGAGGAAGAAACATTTGTGTATCAAATTGACGACGCTCATGTTAGATAAAGAGGTACGAGGGTTGGCTGTACCGAATATTAAGTATTTTTTTCTGGCCTCTCAATTACAGCATCTGCTAGGATGGGATAAGATTCAGGAGTCTGGCCCAATACAAGGGATATTGCTTACTGAATATAATAAATACCCACTCCTAGCTCTTTTGGAGGCCTGACACCTGAATCAACCTTCTAATTTCTACACAGGAAAGCTGTTAGATAAAGTGTGGCAAAGGTATTCAAGGTTTAACTGATTACACTCCCATATGGTATAATAGGGAATATGGGGAGTTGAATAAGTTGAAGGGTTTTGAATTGTGGTATAACAAAGGGATACGGTAGATGGTACATTTGTATGAAATCACTTCTCTTAAATTTTTTGATCAACTGTGTGGAGAATTTGATCTCCCACGTGAGAGGTTTTTTTTAGTACCTCCAGTTAAGACATGCCATCTAGTCTCAAACTCGTGCACATACATTGCAATATAGCAGGTTCGCTATTGTGTCCATATTTCAGAGTGGTGATATTAAGAAAGGTCTTATTTCACAATTTTATTCCACCCTTCACACTAATTTTCAAGCATTGTTGGTTGTTCCGGATAAAGAACAGTAAAGATCATCAGTGGGAGATGGCGTGGTCTGCACTGCACACGCACAATCTCACAGAGTTATTCTCTCTGCATCGGACATACCACACTCCAGAAAAACTGTTTGCTTGGCAGCATAGAGAGAATCCCTTTTGTTCTAAATGTACCAGTGGCCCTGCTACTTTGATCCACATGATATGGAGATGCCCAAAACTTCACAGATACTGGAAAGAGGTTCTGGCAATTATAAGATCTGTTTTTCAGGTTACCTTAGCAGAAGATCCAGGCATGTGTCTATTGAACATGTTGGATGAGGCTACTTTACCAGAAAATACATATGTCCCAATCACTCAAGTGTTATTTGAAGTCTGCAAATAATTGCCCAAAAATTGGTTATCCCCCTATTCCCCCACCATGGGGGAACTGAACACACAAATAATTCATATTATATCTAAAGAAAAGCTAATCTACCAACACAGAAACTGCCCAAACAAATCTGAAAAAAATTGGAATAGGTGGCTTGTTACCCTGGGTTTAACTCCAACTTCATTAATTCTGAATAGATTATGGTCTTAAAAGAGAGGAGAGACTGGCAGGTGTGACCTATATTGGAGGGTCCATAGGTAATAATGATGATCAGCCAGTTATCATATTGCTTATGACTGTATGAAATATATGTGGGATTTAGAAGGCAAGGCACTGAGTGTGTGTTTTGGTTTTATGTTGGTGTTTAGTATATTTATATTGGACTTTCTCTTTGTTTTTGTATAAGAGTGATTTTGGAAGGTAATTGGATCATTTATTTCTAGAGGGCTTATAATTATATTATTTAGTTTCAACTGAGAGATTGGATTGTATGATTGTTGGTATTGTAAAAGAAATGTCTAAAAACTGATAAAAATTATGGGGAAAAAAAAAACTAAAAATGTAATTTTAGTCAAAGACTATGAGTAAAACTAAAACAACCGCAGATAACTAAAATAGGACTAAAAACGGCATTTTAGTCAAAAGACTAACTAAAACTAAATCAAAATTTGATGCCAAAATGAACACGGATATTTTTCAGAACAAATTTAAAATAAAGGTTGTCAGGATTATTGGGGGATTAAATAATAGAAAAAAAATGGATTTAAAAAGCCATGTATATTCCATCTTATGCATATAGATTTTCAACAGCACAGCTTCCATCTTGTTTTGGAGGCGAATGAAAGTTCATATATGTTCTTTTGCAAAATGTCTCTTACAATAGGGTCTTATAATTTCAGCAGATATTTCTGTTTTCTTTTGGTATAAATAAGTGGTACATGGACATCTCATCAGATAAGACATAATGGTAGTGCCAGTCTGTCTGTAAGTATTGCAACAATGGACAATAGCCCAGTGTATTCCATTAGGTTCATGTAAACTATATTTTTATCTTAAAGATACTTTATATCGTATGTAAGAAAATATGAGTAATAATCATGTCATTATATTATGTAAGGCATATACATATTTAGAAATTATCTGTATACCATATGTTGGGTTTATATTCTTGCTAAATAACAAATCTTACTTAGGTAAAACTAATTCCACTTAAATTACCTCACTTTATGTAAGTTTGTGTTTAAGTTTGTAAGGTAATATAAATCCTGCAAGCCAGACACTATGTCTGACAGTAATGACAGAATTCAAATAATTAATGGATCTTCACTAGCAAGAGGTCAATAAGGTCATCAGATAATAATAGTGGGCTAATTATTTTATATGCTGAATCTAATGAACAGTACAATATTGCCCCCTTTGGAGATACTACTAAATGCAGTCTCGGGTAATTCAGTATTTTCCAATATAAATATATATATTGTATTAAAAATATAATCTTTATAAATGGTGTTGCCAGATCCAATCTCTGCCAAGATGTGATGGAGGTATTAGATGGACATTTATGTATGTACTGAGAGTATGGACACGTTTTTATGTTGCTTTGATGATTACTCTTAAATATAAAGAAATTATCATTTAATTTTATAATTCAGAGTATTGGGTTAATTAAAGAGGTGTGACTATGACCTCACCAGTTAATGGATAGAATATCCCAACCAATGGGGATAATGTTCCTCCCTCTGGATTTAACTTATGGTAATTTTAGTAGTCCTTTGTTCAATACCATATAAAAAGGAGAACCCAGATGTAATAGGACACATCATTACATACTGACAACACCCATTACACCTACAACATACACGACTACATCCATCTATATACTCATCCAGACATACTCCATATTTCTCCATCATTTATCTGAAACTTTGAGGGACGCCAAACGAAACTCCTCCCTCACTGGCCACCATCTTGGGAAGGCATCCATCTTAAGGACTCTGGTAACGACCATTTGAAGCTAGCAGCCATCTTAAGTGTGGTAAATATACCTTGTGTTATTTGATTTGATTCAATATTGTTTATTTCCTTCCTTATATGTTTTATATTGCACATTTAAGGGTACGGTAATAAGATTACAATCCCAGCCATATAAACCATAGTAGATTTTTCTCTAAAAAGCTGATTTTTGTTTTTATACATTTTTTCTAATATCAGATTCAGTGCATTATTGCAATTTTAGTCTCTCGTTTTGCATAGCTTATTTTCGCTCCATCTGCAGTGGAGTGACTGTCGGCTGCGCCATTCGCAGACATTTGTGGTCTGATTATTTAGAACACTTACTTGGTTTATACTATACCTGGAGAAAAGGTAATCTTGTTTCATTTTTACTTTCATCATTAAGCTACAAATCACATTGCATTTATTGTTTTAAGTTTGTATTTTATGTAAAGTTATCTCTTTGTGTCATCTTAAGTTTGATCATTTATTGTGAATACATGTCTTGTGAATAAATATTTTTATATATTCCATACTGTAGACTGTACTCACTAAGATTGGTATATGCTTTTAAAAATAAATTAATCAATTAAAAAGAATTTGCTACATATTGATTTGTGGAAATAAGTTGAGATTCTCCTACCTCACAGATCTTTGCTTATTGACATAAATAGACACTGTTATATTCAGAGCAGTATAAATATTCTGACAACGTAATCAGGGAACTGCTTAGTCACAGTTAACACTTCTATATGTCCCCTATGATTTAGCAAATCTTATTGCCAATGTTGATCCAATATTAGGTGTCATTATGTAGTGTGACTTGATTGTATTTTTTTATGTGGTTTGAATATTCTATGAGGCCAAAATTACACTGGAATAGCACGAACGTAGTGCAGGACCCTTTTTCAAAATCACCCCTAGCCGAGTTATGGAAGGGACACCATTGAAAACAATGTGATTTCCATTGTCATGTGATAAAGCAGAACTTTAGGAACACAAAATGGGCAAAAAGAACATTCAGTACATATCTGCAATACACATGCTTTAAAAGGACTGCAAGTACAGAAAAAAATACCTGTTGATCTGCCAGAAATCCAGTGAGCATTCATCTGCAGTTAAGCCAGACTGTTATCAGCACTTCCTTTCTGGACTAAAAAATACCTCTCCCATGTTATAAACAATAGTGGGGGTGGGGTGTTCTGTAGTCAAGCAAGGAAGAACCCAGGATTTAGACTGACAACACTGCTTGGGATTTTAGTGTAGCAGCAGCAGCATTGCCAGCTCAGTACAGTGAGTAGGAAGTCACAAGGATTTATGGCAGGGTCAACAAGCATTTTTTCTGTATTTCCAGCATTTTTAACCCCTTCCGTACCGCGTCATGTAAAATGACGTCGGCACAAATCCTTTCTCGATCCGGGCCGACGTCATATGACGGCGCCCGGATCTCCCCGCTACTGCGCGCCCCCGGGGGCGCGCAGCGCGGCGATCGGGGGTGAGGCTCGTCCCTCGGACTGAGCCCAACCCCGATCAAGGTAAATAGCCAATGAAATTGGCTGTTTACCACGTTATCGGCTGTGTCAATCACAGCCGATCACATGAGCGGCTCCAGCGCGAGCCGCTCGTTCCTTCCTTAATGCGCGCCCCCGGGGGCGCGCAGCGATCGGGGACGAGGCTTGTCCCTCGGACAGAGCCCATCCCCGATCTAGGTAAAGAGCCAATGAAATTGGCTCTTTACCACGTGACCGGCTGTGTCCAATCACAGCCAGTCACAAATGTCATCAGAGAACACGGTAACTAGCTGTCACCGTGTTCTCCTCCTCACACACTGATCCTGTGTGAGGAGGAGATTGTGGTAACAGCTAGTTACCAATCATAGTGCACCCCAACCACACTGATTGCCCCCCCCCCCAATAAAGAGCACCTGTCACTAGCCCATCAAAGTACCCGAGTACCTGTCACCAGCCCATCAGGTACTCAGATGACAGGTACTCGGGTACTCTGATGGGCTGATGACAGGTACTCTGATGGGCTGGTGACAGGTACTCGGGTACTCTGATGATGGGTACTCGGGTACTCTGATGACAGGTACTCGGGTACTCTGATGACAGGTACTCTGATGGGCTGGTGACAGGTACTCGGGTACTCTGATGACAGGTACTCGGGTACTCTGATGATGGGTACTCGGGTACTCTGATGACAGGTACTCGGGTACTCTGGTGACAGGTACTCTGATGGGCTGGTGACAGGTACTCGGGTACTCTGATGACAGGTACTCGGGTACTCTGATGACAAGTACTCGGGTACTCTGATGACAGGTACTCGGGTACTCTGATGACAGGTACTCGGGTACTCTGATGACAGGTACTCGGGTACTCTGATGACAGGTACTCGGGTACTCTGATGACAGGTACTCGGGTACTTTGAGTACCCGTCATCGGAGTACCCGAGTACCTGTCACCTACCCAACAGAGTACCCGAGTACCTTCCACCTGCTCATCAGAGTACCTGACACCTGAAGTACCCGAGTACTTGCCACCTGCTCATCATTACCCATCACTACTCATCAGTACTCATCAGTACCCATCAGTACCTATCACCTATTAGTATCAGTACTGATCATCCGTACCCATCAGTACAGTATCAGTATCACCTATCAGTATCAGTACTACTCATCAGTACCTATCACCTGCCTGTCACCTGCCCATAAGAGTACCCGAGTACCTGTCACCTGCCTATCGGAGTACTCGAGTACCTGCCACTTGCTCATCAGTACCAGAGTACCTGTCACCTGCCCAGCAAAGTACCCGAGTACCTGTCACCCTTCATACAGCCACCATGTCTAAGTCCAAAAAGGTTAACATACGTCGTCCGTTTAAACCTAAATACCGGTGTTATGGCAGCAGATAGCTGCCATAACCCTGGTATTTTTTTAAACGGTGGACGGTTGGCTTTCCGATAAGGGTGGTCCCAGCGGCAGATTCGCCGCGGGATCACCCTTCCGGGGTGGCGGAAGAGGTGCCCCCCTCCCGCTGCATTCTGGTCCTTTTCCCCGCTTACCAGACCCGCCGGCAGCGGGGAAAACGATCCGGTCCCAGATCCTCACAGACAGGATGTCGAGTGAGGGCAAGCTTGCCCTCACTCGACTCTATGGTCTTGGAGGACCGGAGCTACGGCAAACGTCGTTGCCTAGCAACCAGTTTAAAGGTCCCTTTTTTTTTTTCATTTTATTTAATTTTTTTTTAATTTTTTTTTTTTATTTTTTCTATCTTTTAGTGTACTTGTGAGATCTGAGGACTTTTTGACCCCAGATCTCACAAAAAAGAGGTCCTGTCATGCCTTTTTCTATTACAAGTAATGTTTACATTTCTTGCAATAGAAATAAAAATGATCAATTTTTTTTTTAAAAAAAAACAGTGTAAAAATAAAAAATAATAAATAAAATAAATAGTAAAAAAAAAAAAAAAAAAAAAATTAAAACGCCGTGTCCCCGCGAGCTCGCGCGCAGAAGCGAACGCATACGGAAACCCCGCCCACATATGTAAACAGTGTTCAAACTACACATGTGAGGTATCGTCGCGATCGTTAGAGCAAGAGCAATAATTTGAGCCATAGACCTCCTCTGTAACTCTAAGATAGCAACCTGTAGAAATTTTTAAAATGTCGCCTATGGGGATTTTTAAGTACCAAAATTTGTCACCATTCTGTGAGCGTGCGCAATTTTGAAGCATGACATGTTGGGTATCTATTTACTCGGCGTAACATTATCTTTCACATTATGGAAAACAATTGGGCTAACTTTACTGGTTTCTTATTTTTTAATTAAAAAAAGTGATTTTTTTTCCCAAAAAATTGCGTTTGGAAGACCGCTGCGCAAATACGGTGTGATAAAAAATATTGCAATAATCTCCATTTTATTCTCTAGGGTCTCTGCTAAAAAAAATATATAATGTTTTGGGGTTCTAAGTAGTTTTCTAGCAAAAACAACTGATTTTAGCTTGTAAACACCAAATGTCAAAAATAGGCCTAGGCAAGTGGCTAGGATGCATGATGATGCTCCTTGGATGTTTAGGCCCCTCTATATGGCTAGGCTGTGAAAAAGTCTCACACATGTGGTATTGCCATACTCAGGAGGAGTGGCAGAATGTATTTTGGGGTGTCATTTTTGCGATGTACATGCTATGTGTTAGGAATATCCTATAAATTGACAACTTTGTGTAAAAAAATAAAGTTTTTATTTTTTTCCCACATTTTCCAAAAACTTGTGGAAAAAAATGACATGTTCAAAGGACCCATAATGCCTCATAGAATATACGTTGGAGTGTTTGCTTTCCAAAATGGGGTAATTTTGTGGACTTTTCCATTGTATTGTTGCTCTAGGGCCTTGAAAAGTGTGATAGGTAGTAAGAAAGTTTTATGTGTATTTATGCTCCTAAAACGCCTTATGGTGCTACTTGGACGTGGAGTCTCTTTTTGTGGCCAGGCTGTGTAAAAGTCTCACACATGTGGTATCACCATACTCAGAAGGAGTAGCAGAATGAATTTTGGGGTGTCATTTTTGCTGTGTACATGCTATGTGTTAGAAATAGCTTATAAATTGACAACGTTTTGGGAAAAAAAAAGAAAAAAAAATGTTTTCTTCATTTTCCCAAGAATTGTGGGAAAAACTTATAACTTCAAAAAACTCACCATGCCTCTTACTAAATACCTTGGACTGTCTACTTTACAAAAAGGGGTCATTTGGGGGGTATTTGTACTGTCCTGACATTTCAGGGCCTCAAGAAAGGAGATAGGCCATCAGTACATCTGGTGTGATCAATTTTCAGTAATTGGTACCATAGCTTCTAGACTCAATAACTTTCACACAGACTAAATAATATACACTAATTTGGGTTAATTTTACCAGAGATATGTAGCAGTATAAATTTTGGCCCAAATGTATGAAGAAAAATTAATTTTTTGCAAAATTTTATAATAGAAACTAAAAAAAAGTGTTTTTTTTGCAAAATTTTTGCTCTTTTTTTGCTTATATCACGAAAAAAAAAAAACCCCAGTTGTGATCAAATACCACCAAAAGAAAGCTCTATTTGTGTGAAAAAAATGATAAAAATTTTGTTTGGTTACAGTGTAGCATGACTGAGCAATTGTCATTCAAAGTGTGAGAGTGCTGAAAGCTGAAAATTGGTCTGGGCAGGAAGGGGGTCTAACTGCTCTGTATGGAAGCGGTTAAATAGATGGGTCAAATGTGCATGTGCTGCCATGATATAGTGATTAAAAAAATTGTTTTATTCCCCTCAGACATACATGTTATTTCCTATCTTTACAAACCCTGAGAATCCAACACACACATGGAATCTGATTGCAGGAATAATATTCGACCTGCACAGTCCCCATCTTCACCTTGCATGTGTCTTGGGATAAAGATAAGTCCAATGTAACTCCAGCAAGTTGTGTGCACCGCATACCAATAAAGCTACAACGGTCGGTAAACATGCAGATATTTGTGAGCTTAATCAAAGCATCATTATCAAAAGAACTTTGGTGCATTAGATTTAAAAAATGTAATTGAACCCATTGCTATCTGAAAGAATGGACCTAATCCATGAAGCTGTGTCATCATCTCCCGCACATAATGGGACAAATCAAAGATATAGCAGCCATGTGCTTGCTATGGACACCTTGAGCCAAAGAAACCAAATGCAAAAATCATTGTTGTACCATTCCCTATGACAAAAAATAAAATGCTTATCTGATGCAGGCTGTTTAATAAATACAGTAAAACCTTGGTTTGAGAGTAACTTGGTTTGAGAGCGCTTTGCAAGACAAGCAAATTTTTAAAATAAATTTTGACTTGATATACAAGCGATGTCTTGATATACAAGTAGCGTCATGTATAAAAAAGAAGAGAGGAGCCTCTAAAGTGTAGCAATATGGTTACATTTAATGAAGGTTCAATATTTAGCAACTCACATGGTTGATGATTAAAACAGGCACATCTAAGTATGCAGGCATCTGGGGTAAAGCTGTCCACATAGACCATCTTCTGCACCACCATCAACATCATCCCTTCCCCGCTGCACTCCACGAGGGATTCAAAGGCTCACTTTCAGATCACTCTACTGCAGGGTATTCTTCCTGGTCACAATTGCAGACTGACAGTGGTGAGAGCCGGTGGTTCAGAAGATGGTCTATGTGGACAGCTTTACCCCGGATGCCTGCATACTTAGATGTGCCTATTTTAATCATCAACCATGCGAGTTGCTAAATAGTTGAACCTTCATTAAATGTAATCATATTGCTACACTTAGAGGCTCCTCTCATCTCTCTTATATTCTGTAGCTCTGCTAGATTTTGCTTCTATTTCCCTTGGGAAGGCTGCATATTGTGGATGGACATTTTATGGTTACACAACCTACCACATTGCTATAATCTTTGTATATAGACTATAAACTGAAGGACTTGTGGAACGAATCATCTGAGTTTCCATTATTTCTTATAGGGAAATTCGCTTTGATATAAGAGTGCTTTGGATTACAAGCATGTTTCCAGAACGAATTATGCTCGCAATCCAAGGTTTTACTGTAATAATTTTAAATGCCAAATAACTGATGATTGGTTTCTATGGGTTACTGCACGCCAGCACTCTTCTCATTTAAATAAATAGTCCTGTAAATTTGGAGTCTTGGAGAAATTATTTATAAGGTTGGGAGCACCCTCGCAGACATCCCCAAACCATCGCCTAGAGATGATGGATTTCCATAAAGCAAGAGTTCAAGTTTCCGTTATCTTTCAGCATGAGATAGATCCGATGAATCATGGAGGCAGTGACCAGGCTCGTTTCCCTCCTCTCTGGCTGCACTTCATTTAGTCATAATAATAATTTGGCCGAAGGCTGCAGACATAATGCAAAGGCTGTCCTTCCATCCAAAAACAACGGTCACATAGAAATCACTTTCCAGCTTCCGATTGTTGCATGCCGTCTATAGATCAACACAAAACTGTATCTGCAAAAGCTGTTCTAGAAAAATTGGCATTTATTAAAAAGCACCTAGCTTCAGATATTGTTTTCATGCTCAGAGCTTACCTGCTAATTGTAGTGTCAGGGCAATGCTGGCCATACATTGTACGAAAAATCGTTCAAACTCATTTTAGAAAAACGAATGCTTGGCTGTGAGCGCAAACGATCGCGCCATCATGTAATGACGATAAATCGTTCAATGGGCATAAATGAATCAGTTTTTTGTTTGTTTTTTCACATATACCTAGCGTAAACAGTTCGGACGTGAAACACATTAACCTTTCAATTTATCATTTATTCGGCAGAAAATTTCCAAACTTGTCCTTTTTTTGGCTCAAAATATCACAACCGATTACCGATTTGTACCCATTAACGAATGAACTGTCCAAATAACTGAATTTTGGACGATTTTTTGCATAGTGTATGGCCACCATAATACATGCAGATACTCATTGCCTCCAGCAGATTTTACAGTACACCCACGGACAATTCCTTCAGCTGTCTTCCTCCCCAGAACACTTGGAGTGATTGGAGAGGAGCGCCTGATGTCCAAAAAAAAAGTCTCACTTGATTAATTTTATGGTTGTTTATTGAAGATAAAAGTACACAAGTAGAGCCAATGGGTTTTGGGGGGCATTGCCATACCCTCTTCAGAGCTAGTACATAGAGAAAAAGATACGCTAGAAACTATATCCAGTCCATAGAATTTATACAAAGTGCAACACAAAAATCTGTGTTGTTAAATATAGTTTCAAGATAAATTGGAATCCTCATTTAGTCTCTAAAATAATATTGCGATTTGTATATAAAATGAAAACCACTGAATTTAAAAAGTCTACACAGTAAAAGCCCCTAGTATTTGTACCAGTTTACACAGTAGCAGCCCTAGTATTGGTTCCAGTTTACACAGTAATAGCCGCTAGTATTGGTGCTAGTTTACACAGTAATAGCTCCTAGTATTGGTGCCAGTTTAAGCAATAACATAGCTCCAAACTGTCCCTGATTTTGAGGGACTGTCCCTCATTCGGAACAGAGTCCTTCTTTCCTTCTCATTTGTCCCACATTTTGGTCTGATACATATAGTTGTATATATATAATGCACTACTTCTATCTATCTATCTATCTATCTATCTATCTATCTATCTATCTATCTATCTATCTATCTATCTATCTATCTATCTATCTATCTATCTAAAAGGGGACATGGCAGGGGTGTGTCCTATGCCTACATACTTTTGCTAATAGGTGTCCCTCATTCCCAACTCACAAAGTTGGGAGGTATTGAGGTAATAACTCCTAGTATTGGTGCTAGTTTATGCAGTAATAGCCCCTGGTATTTGTGCCAGTTTAAGCAGTAATAGCCCCTAGTATGTGTGTCAGTTTACGCAGTAATAGCCACTAGTATTGGTGAAAGTTTATGTAGTAATAACCCCTAGTTTTGGTGCCAGTTTTTGCAGTGATAACCCAGAGTATTGGTGCCCGTTTACGCAGTAATAATAACCCCTAGACACAGCCTGCTCTACTCTATAGGCCCTCTGATCTGCCCAGACAAAAAGGGATGGTACTCCATCTGTTTTTTAAAGTGGATTGGATTGGAGATAGGCGGGTGTAAACGGTAAACAAGTCTGTTTACATTTGCCTCTCCATAGAGGTGAATGGAGGGTCCGACTGGGTCCACCTGAAAAACCATCAAACCAAAATCAGAACGATTGCATTAAAGGGGCCTAAGGCTGCAGTTTACCTGCACCTCAACTGACCTCAATCTTCACTTCTTCCTCAGGATTCCTGCAGGTATTACTTGCTGTTGTCTTCAGGAGGGTATGGCTGGTGGCTGCTGCTGGCTGTCCTCAAGGACTGGTATTGCCGGTGGGTACTGCTGGCTGGTACTGCTGGCTGTTAATGCTGGTTGGGACAGCCTGCTCCTCTGAGACATCAACGGAGTGTGGCGCTGGAGGAAGCATGCGGCTGCAGTAAAGAGCAGGGCCAATGCTTCCTGTATTGCTCCTATGACCCGTCACAGGCGGAATACATTTGGTATCACTCCACTGGTGACAGGAGCCACAACTATACAGGAAGCATCGGCTCGGTTTCCTCTAGTGTCAGCCTGCTCCATTCCTCACAGTGTGTAACGCTCCTGCGTATTATGTATAATGTGGATTTACAGCTGCAGAAATATTCCACTTCAGTAGTCATGTAGAGAAACGCTGAGACACCAATCCCAACTCCCAAGACTCATCATGTGTGGATAGTCTCAATTCAGCAAGTAGATACACACACTCAATAAGATGTTCCTAGAGTGACTTATATGTATAGTAATATAGTGATGATAGGCTGAAGAGACAGGTTGGGTAGAGATGGTAGATGACAGACACTTGAAAGGAATGTTCTTGAAAGTAAGATAGTAGCAGATGGGATGCAGATAGGTTAAGCAATCATGTATGGTAGCAGATGATAGAGTAGCAGGTGAACATACAGGATAGACCAACCCAGTGCAAGAGCAGATGGTATTAGGCTCAAGAGCTAGCAATCTTAGTTAATGCAGATGTAGTAATAGTCCTTAGTATGCAGAGCTAGATAGTGTAAACTTTAGTATGAAGGTTATAGAGGTTTCCCCTGTGGGGTACTTATCACTAGTAGCAATGTAGTAGAGGAGAGGTTCGGCAAGAGCGGATGATCCGGTAGCGGGATACAGGGATCAGCAGCGTGGTTCCGATAGCGAGGTATGCTTGCAAGCATGAGAGCTTCAAGGCAGATTATGCGGCGTTGAACGAACATGTGAGTGAGACCGCGGGAGGTTGAAATAGCCGCTCCAGCGGCGCTCAGTGATGACAGCATCGGTATTAAAGGTGTATGCGCACCTTTCCAAAAGAGAATGGTGGGGCGCATACACTTAGGAAAAGTGGAATTAGGGTACCAAAGGTACCAGAACATTACACAGTGATGCTTGGGGATGGAGGGTTGGAATCCTGCAATCTGGGCTTACCGACCAGCCAGGATCTTGTTGGGGGGGCACATGGGGGGGGCACAGTATAATGTTGCAAAATATCACCCAGTGGCGATCAATTACCACCAAAAGAAAGCTCTTTTTGTGGGGAAAAAAAGGGCATACAATTTGTTTGGGTTCAGCATTGCATGACTGTGCAATTACCAGGTAAAGTCACGCAGTGCCAAATTGCAAAAAATGGCCTGGTCATTAAGGGGGTAAAACCTTCTGGTCTTTAGGTCGTTAAGCAGGGAGGTTGTGTGATGGCAATAAAATACGGAGCTCTAATGGCTGCTAGCAGTGGCCTCAATGGCTAATCTTCAGATCTTTGCATTTTATACATGTAGCAAGGTTTCCAGGCCTATGGCCTGATGTGGGTCTGCCATTAGTACCGGTACTCTCTCCAGCCCATGTGAGCTGTGACCCTGGGTGTGATAACTGAAGCAGCGACAACTCCGGCATCTTTGTTTGTGGTTTTTATTGGAATTAAGGGGATGGGAGAAGGGAATGAGTGGGATACTCCTTGAGGCTTGAACTAATTACAATTGGGACTTTTACTTCTGAAATGCCCGTTGGCGCTTCCTTGACGCCAGCCGGCGCCAGCCAAAGCTCACTGACATTCTATTAAACAGAAGAAGTGCTGAATCCTCGACTTATAGCCCAGAAGATCCAAGATAGAGAACTGTAGAACTCCTGATACTGTTGCACTGTGAAAGTCACTGAATACTTCCCCCGCCTGGCACAGCTTGAGGTAGTATATAGCAGAACTCTGTATAGCTGTCACTAGGGCTGAACGATAGTCGATATGATATCGACTATCGTTTTGCGGGCGTGGGCGATGTTCATATCGCCGAAGACACAATATTTAGCATTAGGCAAGGGGCATGGCAGGAAGACGTGCGGGACGGACGCGGCTTGTGAGAGCTCCGATACCGCCGTACAGAATCATCAGCAATCCTCCTAAATCTCCCTATTCAGGGAGAAAAAACAGCTTGGGGAGACCCATCGAGGCACCAGAGACCAATACTGCCCGGTATTGCGGAGGAAAGACTCCGTTCTGAGGAGCGCAGAGTTGAGGCCTACACAGGCACAGAAGCCGCGGCCTTGCCTACATCAGAGCGCGATCGCGCGATCGTGGTTCCCGGTAAGGCCTACTTACTTCGCACTCATTCGGGACTTGCCTCCATTCCCCGGGTGCCCCCAAAGCCATACACAGACCTCCTAATCTTCACAAAAAGGACCCCAGTGTACTCATATCCCTCAGCAAGCTGTGCCGACCGCCATCTTGGCTGCACAGGGGGACACAGATCCACAGCAGACTGCAACTCTCTCACCTTGTTCAGCAATCCCCCCTTGCATAGAACTCTTAGCAGCCGCTCTACAGCATTAGGCAGGGAGAAGTCGGGACTCCGGGGATTCTTCTACCTCCTACCACCACTGTGAGTCCCGACTCTGTCAGTGTCTTCTGCATTCCACCCAGTTAAATATCGCGATATATATAGTTGAAAAACGAATATCGCAATGTACTTTTTTCCCCCAATATCGTGCAGCCCTAGCTGTCACTGTAACTGGCACGCTCTGTACAATTCAGGGCCCAAACTGCAGGTGCCCCCTTTAACCTCAAACTCTTCAGGGTCCACTGACGATTTACCCCCTCTGTAGCTTTAGGGTCCTCAACCTAGGTACCCCTTTTGCAGCTAGCTGACACTGGATCCCAGAACCGCTTTCAGAGTGGTCCCCTCTAACTTCAGGCAGACCCCCAGGGGCAATCCTCCATACTCACGACCTGTGTAGGCTTTCCTGGGACTGGACCCCTCTCTCCCTCCGCAGGCTCTCGGCACACCGGATCCCCTCAGCTCAACTCAGCACTCTCTGGACACTCAGGCGACACCCTGAGACATCCGCCTTCCTCAGACAGGAGGAGAGACAGCCGCACTCTCCCTCCTGGGACTCTGCTCCCACCAAAGACCCCGTGCCACGCACTTCCCCCCAAACTTATACCCACTCCCAGAATCCTTTGCAGCATAATCTGCCTTCTGGGGTAGTTACAAGCTGGGATGTGTCCCCTGATTGGGCTTCCCACACTGCCCTATGAGAAGCCTCTCACAGGAGCCAGTAGGGTTACTTCTCCCCTCAGCAGGCACATCTGGAAGCCCTGACACCCTATCCAAACAGATCACAGCCCTGCTGTTAGGCAGACAAGGCCTACTATACATTTACCTAGAACCTACCTGTAGGGTGCTACATACAACTGAAATAATAATTCAAATACGTGTTCACTAGAAATACATCATACTTTCCCCCCTAAATCTGGCAGTAGGCTTCTCAAGCAAAGGAATGTTTAGTGCTTACCTAGAGAAGGGTGCTTCACTCTCTTCGGTGCCAGTCCAGAGTTCTGTGGCCTAATATGAATCCATACCATATTCCACATACATAATTGTTGGTGTTGAGCTGGTACTTCAACATGCCTAATTCCCTAACAGGTGTCACAAACGAGGAACACACAGCCCCGCCCCCAACACACCTGATCAGAGAGATGAGGGGGAAGTTTGCTTTTGCTAACTTGCCAAATGTTACTATATTTTAGTGGTAGAACTGAAAGCTAGTCATATAAATATACAGGAAGCCATATTTTTAATTAAATAACCACCTTCTCTGCAAAGCAGAAGTCTGTTGGCTGAATATGCAGGCGGTCAATCAATTTATTTCTCAAGTCAGTGTTTTCTGGCCTGACCTCACTCAAAATGTACATTTATTATATATTTGGTGTGAATGGCATTGCAGCATCTACCAGTGTCACTGTACAGTATTTCTACCTCAGATGTGAATGAAAAGTGCAAACTTGCGATATAGATGTTAAGACCCAGAGTAGTTTGATACATTTTTATACATTTTTAAGATACATTTTTAAGTATCATTAAATGAATGTTTTCGTCTTCCTTGCAGCGTGAATTACACTTGCTAGGTCATACAACTTTTTGTCAATTATTTTTGACTGGATTATTTCAATACAGAACTGGCAAATGATCATTGAAAGCAAAAAAAATGCGTTCAGACGGAAGTTTATTGGCATTTGAAAGGCCAAATGCTTGTAACAGCGTGCAAACGCATCTAAACGCGGTACCTTGCATTTATAAGCGTTTTGTTTATGGGTGTTTTCAATGGGGATACATTTCTGACCATTTTACAATGCAAAAACGCTTCTAAACACAAACGCATCACCCGGGTACCGTCTTTTAGAGCCAGCGGTTGGCTTTCTAATGATAACAACCAATGCGGCTCAGCAGCAGCTCGGCCGTTTTTACAGGGAGCGTGAGGGGACTCCACCACCCCCTTCCGCCGCTCTCACTGGGTCTCCCGTCCCACCGGGAGACGCAAGCAACCAGCCGCTATGTCCGCTGGCTGGTCCAAGTCCCGATTGAAGCCCAGATTCGGCTTCTATTGGGTCTCCGATGAAGTCACCCAGAAGCGACATCATGAGGTCACTTCTGGGTTACTCAGCTGCCAATGGAGCCGATTTTAAAAAAGTGACAGCATTCAAAAATGCTGATTTTTGCGATACTTTTAAGTGCAAAGGAGGGATTTGGGGTCCCTCCATAAAGAGTACCTGTCACTGCCTATTACTGCCTTGTGACAGCAATAAAAGTGATCAGATTTTTTTTTTGTTTTTTGTTTTTTTAAAGGAACAGCCCATGTCCCCGTTTGATTGCGCACCGAAGAAAACTCTAAACTGGTAACCGTTAAACATTTTAAAGCGTCGCCCATGGAGATTTTTAAGTACCGTAGTTTGTCGCCATTCTGCGCAGTTTTAAACCGTAATATGATAGGTATCTATTTACTCGGCGACACATCATCTTTCACAATATACAAAAAAATTGGGCTAGCTTTACGGTTTAGTGCATTTTTTCCAAAGAAATTGCGTTTGAAAGACCACTGCACAACTACAGTGTTACTCATATATTATATATATATATATATATATATATATATATATAAAAAAAATATATATATATATATATATATAATGTTTAGGGATTCTAAGTATTTTTCTAGCAGAAAATACTGATTGTAACTTGTAAACAACATGTGTCAGAAATAGGTTTGGTCCTTAAGTGGTTAACTGAACAAGCTAGACGCTGATTGGCTACTATGCACAGCTGCACCAGATTTAGTAAATAAACCCCTAATGGGCCATACACACTATCAGATTATCTGAAGACTTTTGTCTGTAGACTTACCAAAACCATGTAATATGAGGTCAAACCTAAACACTTTCAAGTTGTATGCAATCCGGCAGGCCCTTGCACTACATAGAAAAGGTAAATCTGAAGGAAAAAGTCTTCAGATAATCTGATAGTGTGTATGGCCCTTTAAGCCCCGTACACACGTACCGATCGTCTGCCGACGATCGTCCGTCTTTTGTCCCTGGAATGTCGGTGTCTGTTGAAAAGTGCAAAGACTGCACAAGACACGTAATGGTTAACTTTCCCTGTGTTTTTTCTTTTCTGAGCATGCCCAGTCTTGCAAATCTGAGGTATGTCGGCCGAATTCTGTACTGACAGGCGAACAATCGTCCGTTCTGGTGTCGGCATACAAAAATTTTAATGCTTGCAAGACAGACTCTTGTCCGCAGAATGTGCGCAGACAGCTGTCGGAGGCACCATACTAACAAGCGTACAATCGGCAGATCCTTCGTCCGCCGACGTTTGTATGCCGACGATCGGTACGTGTGTACGGGCCTTAAGTCCCGGTTCACACTGGTGAACTGGTGATTTCAGCACAATTTCATAGTTGCACATCTGTTGCGATTTGCACTGATGATTTGATTGCCGTTAGCGACTTAATTTAACAGAAGTCTATGCAAGTCGCATTTAAATCCTTAAAAAAATAGTGCAGGAACCTTTTTCATATTGGTTGCGATTCGCGGCGGTATGAACTGTTTCATTGCCGAAAATAAGCTGCGACTTTTTATGCGATTTGGTACTGTCGAGTCTCATCACAAATTGCACCAGTGGGAACGCTAAGAATCCAGTCAAACCAGATGGCTTTGATCAAAGAATTCCAGTGCCTATACATAGTAAAGCAATGTATATCAATAGGAGCAGTTCATACCAGTGTGTTGCATTGATCTGCACTGCCCTGTTCTGACAAGGAAAGGTGTAAATGGCCCTAATATTTTCAGCACAACATGTGTACATGCACCGCAATGCACATAAACAGAGCAGTCAAAACAGTTTGTTGAAGTTTCCTTTACAAAAAAAATGTCAAGGAGGGGGGGAGGGTTTACAGTTCAGCACATGTTTAAAAGCGGTGCAGAATGTCTACACATGTACATTTATATACACTCAATGCATTCATTACAGTGTGAATGGACCCCAACGAGTGTTGTAGTAACACGTGTGACAATGGTGCTTTGCAGTACCCTCTGTGATTGTCACCAGTTGTCTGTGATTGATTGGGTGCTGACTGCAGTGCTTCAAACATCCGTGATAAATCTTGCAATGACAATTTCAAGACAAAAGGGGCAACTAGAGATTGCAACCTAAGTCAGTGTGATTGATAATGACTGTTCCAGATGTGAAAGAATCATAGTTGCACACATAAAATATAATGTATAAATCAACTGCATACCCTTGCCTTAGAGGTAACCTGCTGTCGGAAAAGAATGGAGGTTGTTATCGCTGAACTCCCTCTTTTTTTTTTTTTTAAATGCTACTTGCCTGGCTATCATGCTGATGCAATCACAAACAAGCATAGATAAAAATAACTATTTTCCTGGAATTCATTTGCTGCAAGCTTTGGTTAGGTCTGTGACTGTAGAAAGCTGGAATGGCCAGGTGACTAGCATTTTCAACTGGAGGCTAGCACTGGTAGTTCAAATACACTATATCAGTGTTTCTCAACTCCGGTCCTCAGGGCACACTAACAGGCCAGATTTTAAGTATTCCCTTGGGGAGATGCAGACTAGAATACTGCAATCACTAAGCAGCAAATGATATCACCTGTGATGTATTTCATTTTTCTTGCAAACCTGGCCTGTTAGTGTGCCTCGAGGACCGGAGTTGAGAAATACTGCACTATATTGTCAAAAGTATTGGGTGCCAGCTCTTTCACGCACATGAACTTTAATGGCATCCCAGTATTAGTCTGTAGGGTTCAATATTGAGTTGGCCCACACTTTGCAGCTATAACAGCTTCAACTCTTCTGGAAAGGCTGATCACAAGGTTTAAGAGGGTGTCTATGGGAATGTTTGACCATTCTTCCAGAAGTGAACTGATTGGAGAAGGCCTGGCTCACAGTCTCCACTCTAAGGCTGGCCATACACTATACAATTTTCTTGTTCAACTTTCCTTTAGATTTACCAAAACCATGTAATATAGGGTCAAACCTAAACACTTTACATTTGTATTCAATCAGGCATGCCCTTGCACTACATAGTTTAAGGTAAATCTAAAGGAAATTGAATAAGAAAATTGTATAGTGTATGGCCAGCCTAATTCATCCCAAAGGTGTTCTATCGGGTTGAGGTCAGAATTCTGTGCAGGCCAGTCAAGTTTCTTCACCCCAAACTCGCTCATCCATGTCTTTATGGATCTTGCTTTGAACACTGGTGCGCAGTCATGTTGGAACAGGAAGGGGCCACCCCCAAACTGTTCCCACAAAGTTGGGAGCATGAAATTGTCCAAAATGTCTTGGTATGCTGACGCCTTAAAGGAGTTATAAAAGTAGAAGGTTTTTTATCTTTATGCATTAAGATAAAAAGCCTTCTGTGTGCAGCAGCTGCCCCAGCACCCCCTAGTACTTACCAGAGCCCCATCTCTATCCAGAGATGTCCACAAGTTCCTCAGCTGTCCGGGACTCTCTCTCCTGATTGGCTGAGCCACAGCAGCCTCCTGCTACTGTCAATCAAAGTCAGTTAGCCAAGTAGGGGAGAGAGGAGGTGGGGCAGAACAGCAGCTCCGGGTCTGAATTGACACAGGGAGCTGCAGCTCAGGCTGGGTGCCCCCATAGCATGCTGCTTGCTGTGGGGCACTCAACAGAAGGGAAGGGCCAGGAGCAGCGAAGAGGGACCCAAGAAGAGGAGGATCCGGGCTGCTCTGTGCAAAACCAACTGCACAGAGGAGGTAAGTATAATATAACATGTTTATTATTTTAAAGAAAAAAATATGAGACTGTAGAATCACTTAAAGAGTTCCCTTCACTGGAACTAGGGGTCCAAGCTCAACCCCTTAAAGGTCCATAAAGATGTGGATGAGCGGGTTTGGGGTGGAGGAACTTGACTGGCCTAACCACAACGTGATAGAAAACCTTTGGGATGAATTAGAGAGGTGACTATGAGCCAGGTCTTCTCATCCAACATCAGTGTCTGACCTCACAAATGCGCTTCTGGAAGAATGGTCAAACATTCCCATAGACACACTCTTAAACCTTGTGGACAGCCTTTCCAGAAGAGTTGAAGCTGTTATAGCTGCAAAGGGTGGACCAACTCAATATTAAACCCTACAAACTAGGACTGGAATGCCATTATAGTGTAAGGGCAGGCGTCCCAATACTTTTGACAATATAGTGTATTTGAGCTACCAATGGTAGCCTCCAGTTGAAAGTCGCCTGGCCATTCCACTTTCTGCAGTCACAGGCCTAACCAAATAATACATTTTATCTATGCTGATTGTTTGTGATTGCATCAGCATGATAGCCAGGCAACTAACATTTTCACACAAAAAAAGCGTTCAGCGATAACACCCTCATGTGCGTGTGAAGGAAGGCGTCCTAATACTTTTGGTAATATAGAGCATGTTAACATGTGCTATAATACGTGTGCATTAAAGTGGAGTTCCGGCCTCAAATACCTTTTTTAACCACTTAAGCCCCGTAAGATTTTACCCCCTTCCTGACCAGGGCCTATTTTGCGATTCGGCACTGCGTGAATTTAATGGACAATTGCGCGGTCCTGCGACGCTGTACCTAAACGAATTTGACGTCCTTTTTTTCCCACAAACAGAGCTTTCTTTTGGTGGTATTTGATCACCTGTGCGATTTTTTGATCATGTGCTATAAACAAAAAAAGAGCGTCAATTTTGCAAAAATAGCAATATTTTTCACATTTTTTTATATGAAATTCCCCCCAAAAAAAATGTAAAAATCAAAATTTTTTAACATTTTCGGCCAATTTGTTTTATGCTACATATGTTTGGTAAAAAAAAAATCGCAAAAAGCGTATTTTGATTGGTTTGCGCAAAAGTTATCACGTTTACTAACAAAGGGATAGATTTTTGTCTTTTTTGTGTTGTTTTTTTTTTTAACGCGTAATGGCGGTGATCTGCGATTTTTTTTGCGATACTGCGACATTGCGGCGGACAGATCGGACCCTTGACTGACATTTTTGACACTTTTGGGGTTACCAGTGACATTTCTACAGTAATCAGTACTATACATATGCATTGTTACTGTAAAACTACACTGACAGTGAAGGGGTTAACTTTTTTTGAGACAGAGGGGCTATGTGTGTCCCTAGGGGCGTGATTCTAACTGTGATTGGCTGTGGCTTGAGATGTATGAGCAGTGATCAACGGTTCTACATAGTAGAACCGTATGATCACCATTCATACACAGGGGTGAATGACAGGCGGCTTGTTTACATTAGCCGCCTGCCTTTCTCCCTCTCCACCGACGATCGCGAGTGACCGGCGGACGATCGGGTCCGCCGGTCACACGCGCGGGGGGGGGTCCGTGACCACTCGGGAGTGGGAGCGCGCCTCCGGGGGCACGCGCGCGGCCCCTAGACCCTCACAGGCTAGCGACGTAGTACTACTTCGCTCTGCCTGTGAGGGGCTGACCGCCGCAGTAAATAGTCGTGCGGCGGTCGGCAAGTGGTTAACTAAAAATACAGCTATAATACTAATCCATCGCCCTTTACAGAACCGCTATTCTCATACTTACAAGGTTTGAAGAATTGGATTTAAGTCAAAATCTTACTTTTAAAAACGCTGTCTGGGCGCAGCCATATTGGATGTGGGCATCTGAAGCCACAGTGTAATCTGCTGTGTCCTTCTTCCTGATTCCAGGGAGTGTTTTGGGAGTTCTTCCTGATTCCAGCCTCCTGGGAGTGATGACAAACAGCTCCCAGGATGCAATGCAAAGGCAGAAGTGATGTCGGTGGCCGTGGCCACAGAGGGGGTAGAAGGTGGAAGTACAATCAAAAATGCCCTTAAAATAAGGTAAGGGACCCCCGAAAAAAATTGAATATGCCCAATTGTTGATCAGCATAGCGAGCACTCCAGGAATCACTAAAGTTGCAAAATAGGCCGGAACTCTGCTTTAAGTGTTAGGATACCATAATTCTATTAGTCCCTCCTGAAGCTACCATTGCAAAAATGCCACAGCCACCCCCCTGAGGGACCAGAATACTTACCTCCTTCAGTGAAGTCCATTGGAGTCTCAGAGGGATGCAGGCTTTGGGTGGCTGCCTCTGCCTGAACAGCCAATTAAATCTTTTCATAGAAGTTTTGTGGTGGAAAAAAGTCTATCAGTAATAAAAAATGAATTCAATATTGTTTAACAGCTTGCAATGGCAGAATGCCTAGCAGCATCATGCCAAAGCTTTTATTGCAGTTTTGGGTGAATGCACGTGGTTTGGATAGCTGACTAGTTTCTTGGCCCATGCAGAGTGGTCTTTCAATCAAAGATCCCCTTCCAGTTCCAATAAGTATACAATAGAGTGAGTCTCTCTTACCATGCTGCATACTTCATGACGGGAAATAAACATTAACAGGAAAGAGATATCAACTTCTCAGAGAACAGTTATGACAAATGGGCATAGCTATGAGAAAGGGTGCTGATATTAGTCCCCAAATTTGTCAGGAAAGATGTATTATTCTGTGCAAGCAGTGCCTGTGTGGGTTCATGCCAAACAGAACAAAATATAAATATAAGCAGCTAGCTGTTGAGGATGGCATGAACCTGTTGATTTCACTGTAAAGAGTTCCCTGTATTACAATAGCCCCCCCCCCCCCCACCCCTCCACAAAAAAAATAGGTGGTCTGTGTGACACTGCCAGGACAGGTAGGTCGT
The DNA here is from genome assembly GCF_965119305.1 of Pelophylax lessonae. Taxonomy (NCBI): domain Eukaryota; kingdom Metazoa; phylum Chordata; class Amphibia; order Anura; family Ranidae; genus Pelophylax; species Pelophylax lessonae. The sequence goes on from NC_138780.1 coordinate 148,634,333, forward strand.
TATGTTAAAGTTTTTTTAACTCAAAAGTAAAATGCACAGATTGTTAGGAACAGGCCCCATACTGGATAACCAAAGGAGCCAATCATAAGCCTGATCGTGGCAATATATCACTCTTTTTCTTTCGATGTACTGATATAAAAAAGAGGAAAAGCTCCATATAGTGGGGATTATCTAAGCGATGTATTAACCTCCCTGGCGGTATGATTCTTTTGGATTTTAGGTGCTGAAAGCGGTACCATTATTTTGCATGTAATTCTTGTGAGTGAGCAGCCCAAACCAACTGTATACATTAAATACATATTTATATATATATATATATATATATATATATATATCTATATATATAAAAAATATATATATATAATAAATGTATACAGTTGGTTTGGGCTGCTCATTCACAAGAATTACGTATATATATATATATATATATATATATTGTGAGGGGATTAGCTCGGTGGCGGTTGTGGGTGACCCCTTGGGGGGGTTCGTTACACAGGGAGATAGCCGAGAAATGGTTGAAAACAACAGTGTAAGGTTTTATTCTTGCAATTTTCTTCACACAAGTGCAAGCATCAAAAACATCAAACTCAAAATAAAACACAAAATATATCCTTGCCACTGTGGGCGGCTACCTTCTCACACACAGGAACCTACCTAAGGAGTCTGTCCCCAACCTACTGTTTCTACAGCAGACTCTCAATAGTCCATTTATTTTTTCTTCACATAGAAATAGTTCATTTTCTCTTCACATAGAAAACATCCATTGGTTTTTCTCTTCACATAGAAAATGTTCATTGACCTCTTCACATAGAAAATGTTCATTGACCTCTTCACATAGAAAATGTTCATTGACCTCTTCACATAGAAAACATTCCTTTGTTTTTCTCTTCACATAGAAAACAATCCATGACCTCACCTTGAGAAGTCTTCAGTCCCTTTACCCTCCTCAGCGCACATCGCTTCAGGAGGCATTCCTCTCCTCTACCCACACAGCGTCAGGAGGCAGCAATCAATAGACTTCCTCTGGACAAATTATAGAGGCCTTAATTTCCTCATTCTGAATAGCTGAAGGTTTTTCAACTTCCTTACCTTCCTGCTGGCTACCTCTGCAGCCAACACCCTATAGTAATTGGTGAATCGTCTAAACCAAGCCGACATGTATCTCCTGTCTGTGACAACATCCACAGATTTACCTGACTTCCTGTCACAATATATATATATATATATATATATATATATACATATGTATATATATATACACATGTACAGGTCCCTCTCAAAAAATTAGCATATTGTTATAAAGTTCATTATACATATATATATATATATATATATATACGTATATATATATATATGTGTGTGTGTATATATATATATATATATATATGCATAAAAAGTACAGTAAAACTGCAGGAAAGGGCACTGGGGGGCAAACTAATATGATTTTTTTTTTTATTTTGAATTGTATCAGTGTGTTTGGTGTGTTTTTACATTTGAATTTGCCACCGGTTCCACTCCCCTGCGAACGTCACGTCACAGGAGACGGAAGCCGGGGCACAGAGACTATCGGGAGGAAGATCCGCCGCCGCATACAGCTCGCATACATCTCTGGATCCCGGTGACAAGGTAAGTAACCTCTCTTACAGGATCCAGCGATGCTTCTGGAGGTACCCGAGGGTGGCTCGGGGTTACCACTTTTGGCTCTGAAATGTAACCCCGAGCCACGCTCGGGAATACCGCTAATAAGGTTAAAACAAAAACAAAAAACATAAAATAGCACGAAAAGGGTACAAAAGGACACCACCTCACACTCTTGCCATGCATCGTGATGTTGTCGGTGTCCAAAGCTTCCTCCTAATTGTTTTATCACATAAGCACAGGTCAGATGTAATCTAGGCAGATGGCCAGGGCAGCAGAAAGACATGTAATTGTTACGGAAGATAAGAGAGAAAGACAAGGGGAGATTAGGGTAATCGTTATAAAGGAAGAAGGGAAACGGGGAGAGGTGTGATTGTCATGAAGGTCCTAGGGCCCCTTACTCCCATCACGAGACCCTTTATTATGGTTATTATTAAGGCAGCAGGCCACCTCCTGTGGTTTTGGGCCCCCCCCACAGAGGTGGAACACCAGAGCCCAGTCGCAAGTGCAACTTTGGCAGCACATACAATCACATATTTTTTTAGGACCTACGTTGGGGGGCTTTGGTAAAATATCAGGGATCTAAGAAGATGTATCACTTTTGAGACCGAGAAAGGGACTGAGGACAGATTCATCAGTCCCTTTCTTTGCAGCCTACACAGAATGAATGGAGAGGAATAGCTCTGTACAGAGCTTCCCGTTCATTCAAAAACAGAGGCATATAAAAGCAGTATACTATGCCCCAGTTATGAATAAAGAAAGATAATCAAAAAAAAGTGCAGTTCTAAACCAAATCGCAAAATAAATATCCCATAATAAGCTGAACACAAAATGTGAAGAAAAATATATATGAACAACAATCATAAATTACAGTGCAGTCCAAGGGAATAAAGTCAGCAGAATAGAAAAAATATATCCCAGTGCAGAGAATAATCACAGAACAGGATTGTGCAACCTTCTTTGTTCCAATCCTCAATATGAAAACCTTACACCACTTGTAAAAATGATTACTTACCAGAACATATGAACTCCATGTTTTGGATGTGTCCAGGAGTGATACTAGAAGACTTCACACATTTCCAAACGTAAAAATGCGATGAATCCGCTCCACATAGATTGGTCAAAACAATGCGTTGGACCAAAGAGATAAAGAAAGGCTCCACAAACTGTATCTCCAAAATGTATTTAAAAAAGTAGAAAACCTACATCATTCTCAATAAACAAGCGCTTGTAACATCATCCAGTAAAAAAGATCATAGTGCAATGGCCTGAATGGTAAGAAACCCAATGCGTTTCGTCTTCAAAGACATCATCTGTGGACTGAATTATTGCCGCTGCACCAACCCACAAGAAGGTCAGAGCAGGGGCAGATGGGTGTAATTGATGTATAGGTTTAAGGGCAGGGCAATAGGCAGGTGTCATTGTTTTATTACTACAGGGGCAAAACAGGGGCAGATGGGTGTAATTGTTATATGGGCAGAAAAGCAGGAACACCCAGAAAGGTATAGCAAGGGCAGACAGGTGTAATCATTATGTTGACTGAAGGGCAGGGGCAGTTGCGTGCAACTGCTATATTGGCAGTAGGGCAGGGCAGACACAGACAAGTATTCTGTGGTGGTGATCATCACATGGACTTTGTGGAAGTACTGGTTTTGGAAAGTTTTGAGCTTTCTCATTTACAGTGGACTTAAGAGTCTACATACCCTTGTGGGGTCCACAGAAAATGGAGGGCGACTGGACTGATATTTTTTTTCTGTGGCCTTTATGGTATTAGGCAGAGCATGGAGAATCTGTTTTGGAGAAAATGAAAAAGTAGCTAGGCTGTAACAGCTTTGGGCATTTTAAAGGCTAATTCCACCTTTAATAGGAAAAATAGATAAACATACATTTGCAGAAAACATACATAATGTTACATAAATAGATAAACATACATTTGTATACATTTCCTCCAGCTCTGTGTCCAAATCAAGGCATACAGTCAGGGCCGGTGCTTCCACTAGGCAAACTAGGCAGCCGCCTAGGGCGCATTGCCACCTAGGGGCGCAGCCATGAGCACTCTCCATCATGAATGATCCTTGTGAGCTGAGGGGAGGGGCAGCCGTGGGGGAGGAAGAAGGGGCAGTGGAAGATGCCAGGTGTCTTGGGCAGTGCGGAACTACCAGGCCCTGGCTATCCACCACTGTTAGGGGGCCCAAAGAGGCAGGAAGTGAATCCACCAGCGTGCTGCCTGAATGATGATCCTCTTCGGCTGGAGCTGAGCGGCCTTAACCCCGGGCAGGAAGTGACTCTCTGCACTGAGCTGATGGGCAGCCGTTCATTTTCCTGGGTTGGTATTAAGCAGGGAGCTGAGGAGAGCTGAACCTGAGCCAGAGCTCAGCACTGGAGGGCGGAACCTTTACTGGAGCAGAAGCGACGAGGCACCGGAAGGGTCTGAGGAGGTTGGCGATGAAATAAGTGTGGAGCTCTCTGACTGCTGCTTTTCCCTCCACCAGGAGCCAGTTGGAGCTGTGGTGAGCACTGTGGTCCAGGAGAGGAGTGCCCTGGGAGAAGGAATCAGCAGGATCACAGTGAAGGAGGGCAGAGTGCGGGCCACTCTCTTCATACCGCCCAGTGAGTGTGCCCAGAACAGGGGATCGGGGTCCCTGGGTGTTACATGGAGCATCCCTGGTATGAAAGGGAATCAGGGTCATCAGGTGTGCCATTGGGAATTGGAGTCACCAGGTGTGACATGGGGGATAGGGGTCACCGGGTGTAACAGGGGTTCGGGGTCACCAGGTGAGCCATGAGGAATTGGGGTCCCTGGGTGTGCCATGTGGGAATGGGGTCCCCAGATGTGACACAGAGAAATATTAGGGTCCCCAGGTGTGACATTGAGGAACATCAGGGTTCCCAGGTGTGACATGGAGGAACATCAGGGTCTGACATAGAGGAACATTGGGGTCACTGGGTATGACAGCATGACATGGAGGAACACGGGGTCCCTGGGTGTGACATGGAGGAACATTGGGGTCAGTGGATATGACAGCATGACATGGAGTAATATTGGGGTACCAGGGTGTGACATGCAAAAACATCAGTGTCCCTGGGTGTGACATGGAGGGACATCAGGATCCCTGGGTGTGACATGGAGGAATATGGGGGTCACTAGGTATGAGAGCATAACATGGAGGAAGCATCAGATCAGGGTCACTGGGTATGACATAGAGGAGTTTTTAACCATTTACCTTTTTTTTTCTTTTTTGGGGGGGCGCAAGTACCTGGTCTTGCCTAGGGCGTAAAATAGTCTAGCACCGGCCCTGCATACAGTAGACTAGAATTTCAGTTAAAGAGCTGGAGAAAAAGTCAATGGACTATTAGTGCGATGATTACTACACTTGTGTTCCATTGAGAACTTCGAGTCCGTCTGCCATTATGACTAACAGGACTTGTATTTTATTCATTCAGAGATCATTGTGAATAAATGATGCAGCTGTGCAGGTGAAGAATCTGATAGCTGCTGCTGGGGAGAAGAACCCTGCATGCTGTCAAGGTGGTGGGGCCCGCTTTGTGCCATGTTACACTCTAAATATGGGTGTAACATGTAATGTGGTCTTAAAGGTGGCGTTAGCCTTTATGTCTCTTATGAACTGTGGGGTTGATGCTGTTTTGGGCCATAACCTGGCAGAACCTGGAGTTTGTAATATTGCGATCAGTATCTCAAATACAAGGATGAGGTAAGCCAACCTCTTTTGCTCACATTAGTCCCCCTGGCACAGAAAATGGCTTACCAACTGCCGCTAGGACGCTAGGACGAATAGGGAAGGAGGCAGACAGATGTAATAATTACATATAGGCAAGAAGGTCAGGACAGGTTGCAGACAACCGGATCCAAGCCATCCAGGCTTGGATATGAATGTGTGACTTTTCATTTGAGCAGCAAAAGAGGATACTTTGTTGACAAATTTCCAAAATGCTGGCAAACCTCTTTGATCAGGCACCACTGAGCAGAGGTTCAATCAGCTGTCCCTATCAGAAGCACCACTACGTGAAGAAGCACAGGACTGCAGGGGGTTCACCAGAGTTGGCAGCTGGCTTTTTGCAAAGAAGCTCAGCAGTTGCCCACAAGAGTTGAAGAGGATCAGCAAGCTCATTTCATTTTAAGAACTTGGTGGGTAATTTAGCCTGCTGGTTTACAGTACAGTAATTCTATTATCCAATTATAATTTTCCTATCGAGAAAATAATAAGTAGTACATTTGTTCCAGCTAGACTGATGTGTGGTGCAATAAAAAAAAATGAATTAGTAAAATCCCTGTGATTTAAAAGGCCGGCTTCACAGGAATTAACTGCAGTGCACGCATATAAATTATTTTCAAGTGCCGCCCATTAATTGTTCTGATAAACGGTTATTGGAGCCAATAATTGATCGTTTCAGGTCAGCGTATTTTCCTCTAAAGCAGTGGAATCAGCACAACTGTATTTTAGAATTTACCTATCTTTCATTTCGTTTAGATTAGTGAAGTGATCTCCACAGTAATTCACTTGCAGCTTAAAGCAAAATGAGCCACTTAACTTGGTGTGATGATTAAACACCCGCAGGAAAGGTTGTACTGATGAATACAGGTATCGTGTCTTTCTAATGTTTTTGATACTATTGTGATTTATGTGCAAATGGTAGCATGGCAATATTGTCTATGACTATACGAGCTAGCAAACCTTCACTTATCTAACCACCTAAGCCCCGGAAGATTTTACCCCCTTCCTGACCAGGGGGTTTTTTGCGATTCTACACTGCGTGAATTTAACGGACAATTACGCGGTCATGCGACGCTGTACCTAAACGAATTTGACGTCCTTTTTTTCCCACAAATAGAGCTTTGTTTTGGTGGTATTTGATCACCTGTGCAATTTTTTGATCATGCGCTATAATCAAAAAAAGAGCGACAATTTTGCAAAAATAACAATATTTTTCACATTTTTTTATATGAAATTCCCCCAAAAAAATATAAAAATCTAAATTTTTTAACATTTTTGGCCAATTTGTTTTCTGCTACATATTCTTGGTAAAAAAAAAATCACAATAAGCTTATTTTGATTGGTTTGCGCAAAAGTTATTGCGTTTAGTAACTAAGGGAAAGATTTTTGTCATTTTTGTTGTTTTTTTTTTTTTACGAGTAATGGCAGCGATCTGCGATTTTTTTTTTTTGCAGGACTGCAACATTGCGGCGGACAGATCGGACCCTTGACTAACATTTTTGACACTTTTGGGGGTACCAGTGACATTACTACAGTAATCAGTGCTATAAATATGCACTGTTACTGTAAAAATGACACTGGCAGGGAATGGGTTAACTTTATTGGGGAAGGAGGGGTTAAGTATGTCCCTAGGGGCGTGTTTCTAACTGTGATTGGACATGGCTACTGGTGTAAGAACAGAGATCAATGGTCCTACATAGTAGAACCGTCTGATCTCCATTTTTACACAGGGGAGAATGACAGGCGGCTTTGTTTACATTAGCCGCCTGCCTTTCTCCCTTCACGGCGACCGATCGCAAGTGACCGGCGGACATCGGGTCCGCCAGTCACACGCACTGACTTGTTAGGGAAAGAGCAGGGGCGGCCACGCTATTGGCTCACAAGCAAGTGACAGGCTAGTGACGTACCCATACATCACTTTGCCTGGCCGGGGATGACCGCCGCAGTATATGTACTTGCGGCGGTCGTCAACTGGTTAAAGAGGAAGTAAAGCTTCCTCTGTAACTTGTACCTATAGGCAAGCATATGATAAGGCTTACCTATAGGTACTGTAAATATCTCCTAAACATGCAACGTTCAGGAGATATTTATTTTGCATGGAGCCAGTGACATCACTGGTGCATGGGCTCTGAAGAAACACCTGCCCGTGCTGTTCCTTCAGAGCCCTGTGCTGTGAACGGCCGCTCCTACGCACATGCCCGGGAGTGACGTCATCATGGCTCCCACCAATCAGATGGCCGGAGGGCGTAAACCCAGGAGTAGGATGGCTGAACATGTCGGCCAGGTCACTGGCGAGCAGACGGCGCTGCAGGGGCTTTGTTCTAAGGTATTTCATAATGAGCTAGTATGCGATGCATACTAGCTCATTATGCTTTTGTATTTCAGGATTTTTTTTTTCTTATTTATTTTTTCTGAGCTTTACAACCTCTATAAAGTGTATCTAAACCCAAGAATAAGTACTTAATACATTTCAACTTACCAGTCCTTGTCCGCCTAGGCTGCTTTCCTAATTTGGACAACATAAACCTCCCCCTTGGGACTTCAGTGCAGCAGAGGCAATCTAGGAATGGAAAACAGACGGATGGTTGAAAGGTCTGCCTGTGGGTGGGGCTCAAGGCACCCTAAAGGGCAAACTCCAGAAACTTTGCTCGCTAAGCAGTCAGAGGTCGCAGTCATAAGAAATCTGCAATTCACCCACACTCCAAAGACATGCTGGTAGGTTAATTGGCTCCTATCTAAATTGGCCCTAGTATGTGAGTTAGGGACTTTAGATTGTAAGCTCCTGTAAAACGCTGTGTGATTTGACTGTGTTATATAGGTACCTTTGTAGCCCCCCCCCCCCCCCCCCCCAGGGAGTGGCAGGTAAACCGGGATCCCCCACCCTGCACAGCCGGGCACACAAAATTTTCATAGGCCTGCCAGTTTTGTTTTTGTGGTTTTAGTGTTAATACCTTGGATGGGAAATTATGGGATGCCCACTTGACTTCAGTAACATCTTCAGGGACACTCCACACACTTGCTTGCAAACCCCAGCTGAATCACTGTTTGGCTATCTGACAAAGCTCTCAGTCATATGTTTAAGTGTTAGCCCACTACAGGCAGGAATCCGAGGCCCCTTGTAGTGTAGCAAGAATACAGTGAACCAGCTTGCACATTTCCTCCTGTAGCTACTGATCCCAGCACCACCTCTTCAAGCACTGCCAACCCTCCTGGCTGCAGCTGGCCCTTTCACTAACCCTCCACGTAAAACAAGGAGAAGAGGAGGGAGGGAAGATCTCTGGCACTTGAGCTTCGTCCCCGATTTCCCGGCCAACCCCAGGCCTTGGGACTCGAGGCTAAAATTTTTCAATGAGCAATACGAGGCTCTCATAATTATTCCAAACAGCCCCTCACCTCAACCCACCACCTCTAGATGTTTCTACAACCTTATAGACCAGGGGGAGGCACAAGAGGAGCAGTCAGGATGAGTCATCCAGCCCTGACTCACTGAACCCTGACCCAGATTTACATCTCAGGCTTAGCCCTGAGCTAAACTGAATTTTCCAACACTAACAAACCTATGTTACACCTAGCACACACTAAAGGGTGCTTCACCTGTAATAAATAAAGACTCATGTCTCATTCACTCCACAGCGGAGTTACACTTGACCAATGGTACTCAGATTTCCTTACATAGTGCAGCACATTTAAGGGGATACCATTGAGTCTGTATACCGCTGTTCAGCCCAGCTTTGATGCCACTTCACTCTCAGTGACATACTTGACTTTTCCCTAGCATAAAACAAAATCTAGCTAAGGTTCTCTACTGCTGAGGATCCTCTCTCATTATCTTCCCCATGACAAACAGGCTAGATATAAAGGAGCTCCCTGCTGTGGTTCCAGTATGGGGAATAGGGCACTGGTCGCTGGGGAGGGGGAGTTGCGCTCAGAAAATACCTCGCTACTGGACCACACCGCCATCCCTGATAAGTCACTGTACACTTGCTGGCTAGCTGTTTTACCACCAAACACTCCACCAGTTACTCATGGCAATGGCAAGACGGTATTTCTCTCTCAGCAGCATTCACCATTTATTAACCCTTGGTAATGTTCATCCCCTGCTTTAAGCCCTGTTCTTTCATATGCCTTGTATGCACCCCTTTGTAGGAACCTCGTACCAGGCATTTAGTAACCTTGAGTACCACTTAAAGTAGAACTATATGCAATTTTTTTTTTCTTTGGAAAGAGTAGGTGGAGGGGGGGGGGGGTCATAACCCCAGACAGTTTATTTTTTGCCATCTGTGCCCCACTGGGGAGATTTCCCTTCCTGTCCCATACCCAAACAGGAAGTAGGAGGAAATCCCTGAAATGCCCGGGGAATTGCTTGGGGACCCCCAGGTCACCAGAGCTAGTGTCATCATTGAAAGATTTCTCCTCTATTACTTTTCTGGGGACAAAACAAAAATTTGAATTTTCTTTCACTTTTGCTGTCACTGATAATAGAAGACAGGGCAAATAGAGAAGGTGAATATCCCCAACGGGTCCACAGACAGCAATAAAAAAACTGATGAGTTCTAATCCATCTCCACTTTGCCCAAAACTAAAAAAAAGTTTTGCCTTTAGTTGTACTTTAATTAGGATTCTTGCAAATCCAGAAATAATGTGGCACAGTCTCTCAAAGTTCCTCACATACACGGTTCTGACTAGTTCATCCTGACTCAGGCTGCCCAGTTCATACTTCTCAGATAACAAGAGTTCATTATTAAGATCCATGCTCTTACTTCCGGCACCTGACTGGGTACCCCAATAGGGAGGTCCCATGCTCTTGCAGAATCACATCTTGCGATATCCCCTTCTGACTGTTCCCATGAGGAGGGTCAGATACATCTAAAGGGCATCCTCCCTTTGTATTTATAGCCCACCATAAGGGAGCAGCTTCATGAACACCTGGGGGTGGTAGCCTTAAAGCAGATCTTCACTGCATCTGAGCACCACAGACTAAAAACACTATTTGTAAAACTATCATTTGTAATATTCTAATCAAACTCATACATCCATGTCTCCATGCTTTATTTTGTTGAGAATTCACTTTGAAAAACAACCCCCTAGCATTTCTGGTGGTGGCCACCCTGAATGCGGGGAAATGATTCATGTTGCATTTCCTAGAATCCATCTGCCCTTAGCTCAAGCATGCATGCTGGAGAGTGGGCTTAGCTGAGAAAACCCCTCCTCCTCTCCTAAAGACTCTTGGGATGCATGTCATAATTTGCCTAGGCAAGAAACCATGAAGTAACTGAAGAAACGGAAAAAAAATGTTTAAAACTAGTAAATATGATATACATTCCTATCTATTTACTAATGCTAGCAGCATAAGGATTAAAACAAATCAATGTTGATTTGGAGAGTGAAGTTCTTCTTTAACCCTTACCTAAAACCCTGGGCAGCCTACTATAAACTAAATTCACACACTATTTAACAATACAACAAAAGGAGTTAAAGTGCACCCCCAAAAGTAGGCACCTGCCTACACACCCTTATTTATAGATCAGATTTCATTTATAAGAGGTGTAGTACTGTCTTTTGTAAATGGCACCTGCAATGCAGTGTAGCACAATGTACAGTAACACATTTTCCTGTGCATTGCAAAAAATAGTGTGTAGTCCTGCCCCCGTAGGGGTCACTGGGTATAGATTTCCCTGGGCCTCCCTCTGATTTTCCTGCAGCCAGTAGCTTAGGTATTTTCACTCGACAAGGTGCATACTCCTCCGCTCGTTATGCAATGACCAGTCTAGGGGATTCATTTTTTTTTTTTTATTTATTGGTAAAACGTGGATAGGAGAAGGGATTAGTGAGATACTTTAACTTTACCTATGTACAGATGAATACAGCTCTTACTTGGCCTCACTTGATTGAACTGAATAGCAGACCCTCTGCTGAACCATACAGCATTAGTATGGGAGAATAAGTTATTTTGCTTGCTCTGGCAGCAGACTCAATGAACTCTGATTCTTCGGGACACTAACGAGTATCCCCTTTAGCTGGCGCCCGTCCACTGACTTCACTAGATTAAAGGGATGGCCCTCACTGAACAGGCCCCTAGAGTTAGGTCTGTACTCATTGTAGCCGGGAACAGATCCAGATTATAGGTGTGTCTCCCTCCCAGTCAGCTCTGCAGGACATTTGGGTTGCAGCTTCTGTGACTCTGGCCCTCCAGTCAACCACCTGAGGTTGCATGGCAGCCTGTACAGAGGGGCAGCGACCCCCCCCCCCCTTCCTCCAGGACCCCGCTCTCCAGCTGAAGACCCTGTGCACACTTGCTCTCTTGGTATAAATACAGTCACCCAGCATGCCTTAGGGCACTTTTCTCTTCCTCTGCCAATTAGCCAGGGCTGTATCTACACCCATGCTCCCACTTGTCAGGTTTCCTCCAACTGTCCAATATGCCCCTTCCTATTGGACCAGGGTGAAACGAGCAGACAACATGAGCAGCATCTGATCACACTGAGCAGACCCTATCAATGGATCACTGCCCCCTGTTAGGCAGAGAGTACTTATATTTGCCTGACAGTCCCCCTGCTAAGCAGGGAAACCCAAAAAAGATGCACTCTCTAGGAGGGTGCTACGTCTGCATGCCCCTTTTTTGATGCATTAGGAAGCTAGGTTTCCTTAACACAACATGTATTAATATGCAACGTAAGGCACCCCAAAGATGTAAATGGGCTCCTGGTATAAAGTTTTTTTTTTTTTAAACACATTTGACATAATGCTTTAACATTAACTAGCTATTCACAATGTTTTTCAGGAGTATAGTCCTATCCATTGTGGCTGACTGTTTATTGACAATCGCTAACTTTCAGAGTCTGGAAAAGTACTAATGTTCGAGCCTATGATTACTAGCAGGTATTATTTTCTTGTATGGTGTACGGCATGCAGAAAAAGAGGATTTATGGAAGCCTTCAGAATAGCTTTATTTTGTTATTTGTAAATGCATGCAGAAGTACTAGGGAACAATTCTTATCTCAAAGCAGACATCCATCAGGGAACTCTAGAGCTTTTCACAGTGCACAGTGCATGCCCCTTTTTTGATGCATTAGGAAGCTAGGTTTCCTTAACACAACATGTATTAATATGCAACGTAAGGCACCCCAAAGATGTAAATGGGCTCCTGGTATAAAGTTTTTTTTTTTTTAAACACATTTGACATAATGCTTTAACATTAACTAGCTATTCACAATGTTTTTCAGGAGTATAGTCCTATCCATTGTGGCTGACTGTTTATTGACAATCGCTAACTTTCAGAGTCTGGAAAAGTACTAATGTTCGAGCCTATGATTACTAGCAGGTATTATTTTCTTGTATGGTGTACGGCATGCAGAAAAAGAGGATTTATGGAAGCCTTCAGAATAGCTTTATTTTGTTATTTGTAAATGCATGCAGAAGTACTAGGGAACAATTCTTATCTCAAAGCAGACATCCATCAGGGAACTCTAGAGCTTTTCACAGTGATTTTAAGTATCAGCAATTCTGTGGATGCCCAAACACATTGGGGGGGCTTATAGGTATGACAGAAAGTAAGAAAAGAAATTATTTACTAATTGTAAACAGTGGGTTGTTGATACTTGATGCTGGAAATTTGTCAGAGTCTCATTTGTATTCTGAATGTGATACTCACTCATGTGCCACAACTGAAATCCCCCAAAATTATATAAATTTTACGTTCTACATCATTTTTTTAGCTGCATCTGGAGATCAACACCAACACTGAAGGATGTATGATCATGACATAACACAGAAATATATTGTGCGAGCTGGCCAATAAAAATTATCTTGATGTTCTCTGAGAACCCCCACCATCCCTTTCCCAAATAATTGCCATGTTCGTTTACAAAAATAATCTAAAGGTCACTTTTACTTTCCTGAATTTGTGGTCTTGTGAAGCATTCTGTTTTCTTCTGGACAGCAAAGCAGGGCTAGGACAAGGGGTGGGCAGAAGGGAGGTACTGCTCTGGGCGCAGCATGTATTGTAGTGCCACAAGTTCCTTCTACTATAAGACTGACAGGAGTAGTGACCGCGGCATGACTACTTCTGTCAGCCCAGCGCTGGAAGCGTCAACGAGAGGAGAAGAGAGCTGGGAGGCGGTGCGGGCTGTGCTCTCACCTCTTCTTCTCATAATCTTGCACATAATAAAAGGGGAGGGAATAATTTGGCATCTTTGCTCTGGGCACTGTATGTCCTTGCCCCAACACTGCAACAGAGTATGAAGGTTCTTGTTCTGGTGCTAATGGCACTGCTGGGTGACTTTTGATAGGTGCCTTTGGTTGTCTCACAGGCTCACTACAGTGAGGTTAAGAAATGGCCAAGGTGACCGGTCAGTGCTTAGCACAGACTGCAGCAGAGGTTCTCTGGTCTTTACCTTGGGAAGAGATGCCTAGAAAGAAACACATGATGGTACAACTATGTGAGTAAAAACAGTGATTTTAAAGTTGTATTTAAGAAATGATGAATGGAAAGGGGGTATAATTTGTCCAGAGATAGAAGAAGGCAGAACTATGGTCGACTATGAAAAAATAAATAAATAAATAAATCAGTGCATCTGCATTTACAGTTTTCTTCTCTAAAGTGCCACAAATACCCATTCAGCCTGCTAGTGAGGTTCTTCTAATGCGGCTTCCTGATACGGTGCAGCAATGATGCTGCAGTGCTCAAAGCAGAGTTGCCACTGCTATGCAAACGGTGTCTGCTTGTAGGCAGGGGCCTACTGCATGTAATGATTTTGTTGTATATTTGCCTGTGTTATTTATTTTAAAGTCATGTGACTTTTAATCTTCTAGCTGATTGCTGCTGGGGTCAGGTCATGTTTGTTACTACTTCCCCTGCAGTGATGTCATATCCTGTTTTTCTGGGGTAAATATAGCTGCAGAGGACCGAGCCCAGGGGGGGGGGGGGGGGGGGTGTCTAATGGGAATAGATCTGGGAGGACCAACTGCTGCGATGTAATTCTTTCTTTGCTTTTCTATCCATTTGTATGGGCCCGTTCTATGGGGAATCCAAGTTTCATTTGCTTTTCATTGATATGTACTTTATCCAATTCAAGTATGAGCCGCACTAAGTTCTCTATGTACCTTTTCGAGTGTATCAGCTAGAGACATTGGGGAAGATTTAATAAAAGTGGTGCACTCACAATCCAGTGCAGCTGTGCGTGGTAGTCAATCAGCTTCTAACTTCAACTTGTTCAATTAAGCTTTAGCTAAAAGCCCACGTTCACATTGGTCCAATTTGACAATGGCACCATCTGAATCGGTGCGACATCGACTTTGCGGCACTGCACCAATTCCCAAAAGTTGTTTCTGTACTAGTTTTGGTGATTTGGGGGGGGGGGGGACATTTCCATAGACATCTGTGCATGCTCCAGTCAATCCCTGGAGAGGAGTGTCCAGTAGGGGGCTGGAAAGGTGATATATTGTCTGAAGCACTGGAGAGCTGGGTTCTCTCTCCCTAGAAAGGGTTCCGGGGCTGGAGGGGCTGCTGCCTTCAGCCAGCCCATGGACTGTGCAGCTGTTCTAGATGCCTCAACGGTGTCATGGCTGAGGTCCTGGATGGATCTGCTTATAAACTAATTGCAGGACCTCACTACAAGGGATCTAGTGTACAGAATGCACAGACCATAACACATCTGGATAGCCTAAATGGGCCCTTAACCTTATGGCAGTTTTATTTTAAAACATTTAACCCTTATTATACACAGGGCATCATCTTTAAAACTGAATTTAACATTTCTCATCAGCAGCCGCTGCTACTGAGAAAAGTTGCATTACTTACCTGCCAATTTCTGCCTGCATTCTGTGAGGACAGCTGAGATCTGTCATTACACTTCTCCACCTTCATTCACAGAATGCAATGAGTTGTGGGACAATAACAGTGAGTTTTGTGAATGAAGCAGACGGGAGAAGGGGGCAGGTGAGTGGCACAACTTTTTTCAGTAGCATAGGCAGCTGCTCTTCACAGTGCTGCAAGACACCCATTCAGGACAGTATCCAGCAGCTCTGAAGGAGGCATAGCAGAGCACATTTTTACCAGAAGTAGCCATCTACAGGTAATGGCTACACACCATTACACATAATTAATGTCTCTGGTGCAGCATCCTCCTACAAAATGCTAAGCTTCAGGTATGAGAAGACAATTCTATTTTTTAGCCTGAAGCTGTCTAAAGCAATAAAAATGATTAATCAAGGCAGCCTGGGCCATGCTGTTGGATTAAATATAACTTGATGATTATTGAGGTAAAGAGCTGTAGCTTTCTGAAGTCTAAGATCTGTTTTGTTAAAAATAGAAAGTGGGGGTTATCAGAATAAACAGGCTGCAGAGAGTCAGAAGAGAGACTAACTTTTTCCTCTTTTAAGGACCTCTAAGGCCTCATTGACAAGGTTGGTTTTGGCATGTTCTTGCTCCCATTTTGTCACTCCACTGGAAATTCTCCTCCCCTCCCCCTTGCCCGCAACCTTTTGGGAAACGTCACAGGTCCCAGAAGGCTGCATGACCATTCATAAAGCGCTGTGTGCCTTCTGCATGGGCAGCCAGCTGTGAAGCCACGAGGAATCGCAGCCAGCGGCTCACAGTAAACATACCAGCAGAGAGGACCTGAAAACAGGCAAAGAAGTGGTTCAGGGGAGTACAGCCCTGGACAAGTGGGTGTCCTTTTATTGAAAGTCAGCAGCATTTGTAGCAGCATTTGTAGCAGCATTTGTTTTTTATCCAAAAGGCTGAAGAACTGGTTTAAGCTAGTCAGCAAAAATAACTTGTATATCTCTTTCAACTACCTCTTCCAGGTTACAAATAGAGGTTATTGTTGCATAAATTTTCAAACTACATATGGAAGCCACACTGTCGCATCAGAACACCTCCTGTAAGTGTTCACATCTATGGGAACATACTGTATATGGCAAATGGCAAACAGAGAGCAGGCTCATCTGGAAGCAGCCTTTTACATCATTGGCTGGGAGCCACAACAGAGGTGATTTTACATCACAGGAGGATAGGGAACAGGGGAGTTAGGGAATCGACCAGTCCTAAAATGGTTATGTTCCATAAGAAGTAAGTACATTAGATTCTTTAAAACAATGCGCTGACAACATTTTATCTGTAGTGTCAGAGTCTCTTTATGCAACAGGATTTAAATCAGTTGAATAAAAGGTGATCGTAGTTAGATGGGAATGCTCTTTCAAGCCAGAGTGTCCCCAAAACATGTTACTCGTGACATACTTACTGGAAAGGTGTGGCGTCAGCAGTCTTCGTGGTGTTTGGCTGCAACCTAGGACACCGGCCTGCTTCATCTAGTCAAATCTCACACAAATGGTGTGTACCCATCTAGGAGTTCCATTGCTGGCCACAATAAAAATAAAAACAGAACAGAGTATTTTAATAAATTGGCGTAACAAAAAAAGGCCCTTATGTCCTTTAAAATAAAAAAAAAATATTTAGGAAAGCAAATTAGTAATATAATGGTAAATTAATCAATGTTGATGCTGCTAATTTGGCCTCACCGTCAACTGGACGAAGTCTGTCTTACTATTACTGGATGGTGGATCAGGGCAACCATTATTAATGACCTGTACAATACCCACTGTCAATTTTGTTTTAAATATTTGGGAATCCAAAAAACCCCTGACTTACTGGAATAGTGAATATACACCCCCTTTTGGCGTGGTTTAGAGAGTAAATACATGGGGTAAATTTAAAACTGTCAGTAGCAGGCAGAATTATTTAATTTAAATTATTCTTATGCCTCAATTATTATACCTTCTTCATAATTCCTCTATAGATTTCCCCCTAAAACGTTCTGAATAGTTCAGTCTATTTTCCGGTCTCTGATCTGGAAAAATCATCTACCCAGAATTAAATTGGAACAGCTACAAAAACCCAAAGGTGCTGGTGGATTGGCACTCCCCAACCCATGGCTTTATTATATTGCGGCTCAGATGCAACATCTTGCTGGGACATTCCATCCTACTTCAACCGCACCCGCTTGCTCCTCATCATCAACCACTAGTATTATGCCTACAATTTACTAGGGAAAATTCTTTCCCTGAGGGAATGGAGGCAGGGATTTTTGCTAGACTCCATAATCATTATCCCACCTTTTTTTTGCAAAAAAATTGTAATAAAGCCCGACAGCTACAGAAAGTGGAGGTGTTTACTTCATACAACCCGATATGGGGAAACCAGATATATGATGAACTTACTAAACTACAGCAGGGCTCTAGATAGATAGCATTTGGAGTGACTCACTTAACTCAAATTTTCCACCATGAGTCCCTAATACCTTTCATAGCTCTCCTGGGTTTTTTCACAGGCTCCAGTATTCCATCTTATATCTTCAGTCACTAATGCCAAGGGCCTTATATCTCAATGTTATAGCATGTTGTTGAATGATTTTCTGGATGCTCAACCTACTTGGGTGAGACAGAGATGGGAGAGGGATGTAGGTCCACTATCAGGAGGGAGGAGGTGTTACAAGCTGTGGTAACAAGTTCTATGATTTCCTCGCAGAGATTATCCCAACTATATATATTTTGAGAGCACACTATATTCATCTGCTGTTACTTGACAGAAGTTATGAGTACCCTTAAGTAGGTATTTCAGACCAAGGTACCCCTTGATCCTAAATACGGCTTATTGAGCATCCTTGATGACATTATCTTGGAAGAATCTACATGATTGGCCTTTACTCATGCTCTTTTCCAAGCTCATAGAGTATTGCTACTGCAGTGGAAAACACCAGGTTCCCCCTCCCTTCAGCAATGGGTAACACACATGGGAAACACACAAATTTTTTGAAAAGTACGTATACCAGCGCCGAGGTTGCCTGGGCAAATTTGAAAGCTTATGAGCACCATGGCTAGATGCTCCAGGTCGTAGCCCCCGAGAACTGGTTCAGATGCAGGTGATGCCAGCCTGCACAGGCATAATGGGTAGCAGAATCAAAGTTGTACCTCGATGGAAAACTTTGTTTGACTGCATTGCAATATGCAGCATGGTATTATAAAGTGACGATTACACTGTTTGTATTGGTAAAGTAACTGCTACTGTAGTAATATATACTGCACTGTATCCTGTGCTATTGGAAATTGATATAGGATACGTTGCTGCCAATTTTTCTTCAGTGTCATCGCCTTGTAATTGGTTGTGTTATTTTGTGTTATTTTCAATAAAAACCTTTTTAAATAAAAAAAAAACTGTGCCCCTGCATTGCCACCCGGTCACATCCACCCCTGGCATATAACGTCTATACACATTCTGCAGGCATTGCGCCCCATTGTCCCTATCAGAAAAATGGACCACAGAAATGATGTGCAGCCAATGCTGGAGTGAGAACATTGACAGTTAATGGCTGAAATACTATAGGACAGGCATCACTAAATGGCGGACCGTGGTCCGGATCCGGACCCAGTTAATGTCTCATCCGGACCCCTGCGGTCCCACCCTTTAGAGTCGTTATGCCCACAGCCATCACCACTGCCATTCTCACAGAGCCAACAGCTGGAGGCAGGACAGCTATAGACAGAGGGCAGGGGCTACTCAAGTTAACAAGCAGGTGATTGGTTGCAAGGATGCAGGGAGGTCATCGCACAAACATGCAATTCAGACCTCTGCTGGAAGAATATTTTACTGACTGGACCTTTGTTAATTTTAATTCAATACCCCTGCTATAGGAGATCAGCAGCACTAAGATGTAAAGAATAATAAAAAAAAAAAAGATGAAAACTGTTCATTATAGAAAAATAATTAAAATTGTTTCATACACAGTGCTTTAGCAAACTAAATGGTATCTAGTTAGGGTTCGTATTTTCTTTAATACCAGAATGTATCGCCAAACAATGTCAAGTGCAAGTCAGTGTCCTGGCATTTTTATCATTCTTGCTTGAACTCTCCAAATTTTGACATTTTTGAGATGTCAGTTCACAGCCCAACTTCCTTTTCACTGCATAACTGCTCAACACAATAAATAAAGCAGATCACTGCATCATTGTGTCCCATATGCAATAAACTGGTTAAGAATCCTGAATTTCCCCCTGCTGTTGCCATACTATATGATATAATAAGCAGATAATGTGATTCAAGCTTTGAAAACAGCATGCTTTTAAATTGGATCCTTTCCTCCCTCCTCCTGATATAGCTCAGAAAGCTTGCATAAAGGCAACAGCAATTTGCTGTTTGGTAACATATTAGAATTTATTGCTGTCTTGGCAAGAAATATGATACAGTCCAAACATCAATTTAAGTCTTGTGCCTTGCAGCAAAAGATGCCTGTTGTTGTACAATGCAGGCTAAGTTTGGAAACTATGTGTACATAGGAAGAATCTAGTGCAATGTATTGTGATACTGTAGGAGATGGATGAAGGGCATTCAATAAAATGGGTCAGAGTGTACTGTACCTTTAAATTAAACTCTGCTTTGCCCATTTATGGTTCACTTGACTACCATGTGCCAGCTTACCTTCCTTTTTTCCCCTATCAGGTCCTAGGAGTAAAGAGAAGTACCCCGTACTTCTGATTATGGAAGGCATGTGACTCACTACCCTTCCTGCCATTTGATGTTGCTAGTGCTTGGTGTTTAGCCACTTGTGCACCCAACCACATTGTGCTCTATCTTGCAACCTTGCTGGTAATAGTGCAGAAGAAGGATTCTACTGGCATATACCAGGCTGTGCCTCTGGCCAAGACTATAGCCATATATTTCTGGCACGCTGTGAAAGGTGCACAACCACGCTGGGGGTCATGTGAGTGCATATTTGTGTAGCACCCTCTGTGTACAGTGTAGGAAAATGTAATCGGGCTTCTGTAGGCAGAGAAGCCAGGGTTAATTAGTTTAGAGATAGCTGGCAGATCCCAAAGGCTGGGTCCTTGTTACCTCCCCCTGGCTTCTGGAACTTATAGAGGGTTCTAGAACTTAGAGGGCAGAGGAGCAGAGATTAGAGTCTCCTCCAGTCCCTGGGTGGGGAAGGCCCAGAAGGTGGAGAGATGGACCATAAATACTCTGGAGCCTGGCCTTGTGGGGAACAGAGCCCAAGGACCATTTGCCTAGAGGGGATCCCTGTGCTGGGGGGCGCTGCCCCTGGGTGGAAGAAAGAAGCCAGGGAGAGACCAGGAACAACTGATGCCTTACACCTCTTTCACCCTCAGGTAGGTTTAGCTGAAGCTACCCTAAAAGCCAAGGTCAGGATCTCTTCAGCAGGAGGTCTGTGCAGAAGTTGCATGTGCCTCAGGATTCACCTAAGGGACTGAGTGAGCAACTTCAACCACTACACCCCAGAGCCTGACAGAGGAGAAGCCGCTAGAGGCAATACCCAGCTTACTTACTACCAAAGGGACAGCTTAGAGACACTTACAGCCAGTACAGTTACGCTACGCCTCCTGCTTGAGGAATCTATGGAACAGACAGGTGCAGGTGTATTTTCTACAAGAGAGAGAGCATCTGCTTTCAGTGTTTGGAACATTTTTGCTAATAGTTGAGCTGATCTGTTTATCCCATGGGAGGACAGCATAGTGATCATTAGCAGCCAGAATAGTTTTAAAGTCCTCAGTTTGCTTCCAAGTTAAAGTTTTGGGCACCCCATGCCTTCCAATCCCTATCCAAGTTCATCCCCTAATAAACTAAAAACAAAACCGACCACTCTGGACTGATTCTTGACTACTGAGTGAATACTGGAAAATTCCTGTTGTTTGGCTGTGCATGTGATGGAGGATCCAAAAGCGCTACATTTTGTTTTCATTATTATTTGTAAATAAAAGTATTAATTGAACTAGGGGTGCATTTCCCTGTTGTCTTCAAGAGTATCCTGCATCCCCTTGTGCGCTCCAATAAGGACAGCTGCAGCTGCTCTAGCTCCCATAAGGGTTATACTGAATGTACTTCAACTGTAGATTTATAGGTTTGCCTTCTGTTCCATTCAATTCAAAATGATAAAAAATTCTGGCTTAAGATACTTGAAGTTTGAGCACGCCATTTCACATTGATGGAGTTACGTATAAATTAACAAACTGTACTTCCAAGACTCCAGTCTACTGTTTGCTGTAAACTGTAGCAGCTATGGGAATATTTTAGAGATGAGAGATGGTATGTGTAGACTCTGGTTTCCTCATGGGTACAATTATGCAGCCAGTCCCACGAGTATATAATATTACTTGGTTATCTCAGCAGATAACAAAACAATACTGTCCTGGGATGGCTCTGGGTTATTGGCAGGTGGTGCAAGATGCACCAGGCAGACTTCAGAGATATGACATCTTATATTAGTTTCATACTATTAGAAGACAATTTGTGAAAATAAATGCCTCTTGTGCACAACAATTAATTAATAATTATTTAAAATGTCCTTAAACTCACATAATAAAAAACTACAATTGTGTACTCAATTGTTTACTCAATAAATGGTATAATACATGCTGTTCATACTCAGTCAGTCACTATGGGATTCATTTTCTGATTTAAAAAAAAAAAAAAAAAGGTTGACCATATACTGTGCTCTGTCTCCCCCTCCTGTCCATGTCCCCACTGCAGTTGGGGGATTTTGCAGAGCAGTGTTGGCAGCAGTGGCGGCTGGTGCTCCATGGGCCGGGGGTGACAGACCGACCGCAGCATACCCCCTGGACCACACCAGGCCACACACCACCCCCCCCCCCGGACCACAGCGAGGCAGGAACCCCCCGCTCACTCACCCTACCTGGATGCAGCAGCAAGCGGCAGCGGCAGCTTCAGCTTCTTCCCCTTCTTCTGCGTCTCCTACCTCCTCCTCCATGCCCGATGGCATGGCTTCTCCTTTCGGCCAATCGGGAAACGGATCTCAAAAGGCGCTTCCTGATTGGCCAGGAGGAGAATCCGTGTGACAATAGCGAATTTGCATTCACTATTGTCACACAACTGGGTGGGCTCGGGGCGCACTGCTCTGTGCCTCGAGCCCATCCTGTGAGAGCCTCTGGCTCTAATCACATGGTTAAAAAAAAAAAAGGCCCCATTGAACTCAATGTTTCCAGCACCCGGCATGTAGATTAGGGGGCCAGACGCATGGATAGGGGGGCGGCGCCCCTGCGCCCCATATGATCAGCCACCGCTGGTTGGCAGAGAGTGCTCATGCTCAGATTTCAGTGTATTTCTATCCTGAGCATTTCCTCCCTATCACATCTGAGCAGTCCATGTGACTTTAGAGTCACACATGTGGACGTATACACAGTGGTAAATGTCATCCCACTCCCTCCCTCCTCCTCTATCCCACCTAACCAGCTAAACACAATCGGGGCAGGATAATACAGCTTGATTGATTGGAGATCTCACCTCCCTGTTATTCTAATGCTAGGTACATCCGGTGAGTTTTATTTATTTATTTATTTATTTTCAACCCAGCTGGCTGAACAAAAAAAAACTGACCGATCGCCATACTACATGAGCTGGGCTTTTGTGCTCTGCCCCCCCAGCAGAACACAACAATCAGCGCTCACAGGCATTAACTGCAAGGGCTGGTTTTCCAGCATGCCCATTCGATAAAAGCCAGCCGCTAGACCGACTTCTGTCAGGCAGGCAACTGTACGCATACAGTATGCCAAATGTCATGTGGGCATGATTGGCACACACATTATGTTATTGCCAAAACATTACAAAAATGTGATTCCAAACATATATTTGTATGACAATTTAAAAACAGTTCATTGATATTATTTCTTTATTTTTTATTTATCTCAAAGGCTGTTTTTTTTTTTTTTTTTATGGAACATGTGACCAACAGCAGAGGGCTAGAAGCTCCTCCTGTCACTGTTTCCCTGCAGACAGGCTTGGAAAGAGCTGGGTCATGTTTCAGCTGTATATGTATTAGGAAAGAAGATACTTCGTTTTTTTAATTAAAATAATTACAGGGCCATCATTCGGTACACTTAAACTGTGTGTGTTTAGTATCACTTTAAGTGCTGCTTCTTGAAAGATAAGTCCAGCACAGGAAGAAGTTATATATATGATGAGCATCTTCTCCTACACTGACCTCTCACAAAAGAACAAGAGGTAAGAGGAGATTTTTTCCACTGAAGCACTTGTTCTGTTGTTAAAGAAGGAATTCCCCTAACTTTGTGGGGAGACATTAGATTAGGACATTTCCTGAGTTGAACACAAAGGAGAAGGTATTGGGGCACCTCAGCCGGGTCTCTAGGCGACAGAGGTAAGGCATTCAATCAGATTTCTTAGATTCTTGGAAGAAAAGTTGTGAGCTTAGGTATCGCAGGAGTGGTCTACATTCTTCTTGTGGACCACCTTGGTACTGCTGTTATGAAATCAAAGAACCCAAAGGTCACCTCTGAGTTCCATAACCCATGGAGAACCCTTGCTGTCAAAGTATATATTTGTAGTTGATATGGATTTATTACCTTACACCTTATCAGGGATGATATTACCCCATGTGCAGGATGTGAGAGGGTTCTGACAGTGCTTGAACACACCCTAAGCATCTTTCTTCTTAAAGGTTTACACTAGGCAAATTAATGCAGTTCTGTTATCATGAATACATTTGTATTGCTACCCCCCGTGAGGGCCACTGGAGGATGACTGACCCCAAAGGTTGCCCTGACCTTGCAAGCCTCCCGACACCTCTGACCCCCTGGGTTCGGACATATTTCAAAGTGATAATGCAATTTCCCAGACACAAGGCTATAGCAAAGTAAACAAGTATTTTACCTAAGATTCTTAAAGCAGATAGGAACAAGAATGACTTTGGCAGATATATTTCAATGTTAAACTCTTGGTAAATAAGCAAATGGTATGCAATGCAAAGAAAATCACAATAAGTCAAACTGTAGTAACCAGTAGGGCTGGAAAGAACCTATGGCCCCAGGTATAAAAAGGAAGAGAATGACCTTTTATGTCCGACTGCTCCCTTCCAATCCTGATCCAATGGGCCCAACAAGTTTGTGGCACAATTATAAGAAATGCAATAATTAATCTCTGAGTTGAGTCCCCCTTAATGTGTGCAGATATTGTGCACAGAGTCATTTAAGTGGGGGAAGAAGAGAAGAGTGGAGGAGTCCTTGTGGTGTAGATGTTCAGTGTCTTCAGCTAGCTCATTAAGAGCCAAGAAGGATTTCTATGAAATGGTGACCAGCAACAGAGAATAGCAAGTGTTTCCTATTTGAAGCTTTAATGTAAAGAGATGGGATAAAGGTGTCTTTGTGGGCTGTACACAGGGAGAACTGCTTTTGCTCACCAATCTTGATGATACCAAGGCTCAAGGGAATAGGAAGTCCCGCAACAGGCTCTTGAAGAATCTGCCACCAGTGAAAGGTGCTAAGATTCAAACCGATCAATCAACTTTGGTACAACTAGCCTGCAAGATTCTCTTGCGATTAGCAGCTGCTAGTGATCATCACTGTCTTCTCCTAGTGGAGATGGCTTCCCCCGCCCCCAGAGAAGACAATTGGTGATTTGCTTGTCAACACTGTCTGTGTTGATGGGGGAATCCTGTGAATTTCTTTTCTACAACCCGTGGTTACAGGAAAGAAATTTGCATTGTGTATGGCTTGTCTAAATTTGGGAAAATTTCCCCTATAGGGTCCCAGACTGAAAAAAAAGCAGAAATGTTTGCCCGACCCTATTAGATTGTAAGTTCTTATGAGCAGGGCCCTCTTGCATTTTATAGTATTGTAACTCTACTGTCTCCCTTTAAATTTTAAAGCGCTGTGCAAACTGTTGGCGCTATATAAATCCTGAATATTAATAATAATTATGTTAGCATTCTCTGTGCTATGAAAAATAAATTGCTGAAGGCTTTAATTCTAACAAGTATGTACTTCTGTATCGCTCTTTATTTTAAATTGAAGATGGTTGCCATTCATATACCTGTTTTTATATCCTGTAAAATATTGAGAATGGAAGCAATGAGTCATGTTGCTCCCTCTGAAGGGCCCCTCCTATCCCACGTCTGCTCCTTCTGAAGTCAGCACTTACCCAATGTTGTGGCTATTCAGCACTCCGCTGTCTCTGCCAAGCCTTTCAATAATGTCTTTCTCCACAAGGTTTAATTACTGCAACTCTCTCTTGTGCTGCCTCCTGGAATCCCGAATCAATCATGTTTACTGGATTCAAAATAGCGATGCCTAAACTAGTTAAACTCTAAACGTGTAACAAATGTATTGCAGCGTGTGAGGCGGTTTTCCTGGCAACGCCAGGTTGTATCTCTTTTGCAGAAAAATCCAATAACATATGGGGATGTGTCCGCCATTCACAGGCAGATATTTTGTACAATAATAAAAGTATTCCTGCGCTGTGTGCAAAACAGAAGGCAGCTAACCCAAACGTGGTGTACCGAACCAGCATAAAAGTACAAAAATCAAAAAGTGTAGCGCAGTGAGTATACACATTAAAAATGTCCATTCAACTTGATGTCCAAAAATATTGATCATAAAAGACATAGCCATCAAAGGTGCAGTATTAAATATTGATCGTGAGTCACCGCCATCACCAGAAAGATTTGACACTCACCAAATAACATGGCTACCATAACAGTAGCTAGAAAGCCTCAAATGTACTTAACCAGGGATCATACTGGGTATCAGATGGAAGAAAGACCTCCGCTGAATCACCGCAAATGTATCCAATCAACACCAAACAAACTCAGCTACTGACTTGTGTATCTACTGGGAATTCCAGCTATAAGAGCCGGTTCACACTGAGGCGATCCGACTTTGGGGGGCGACCTGTGAAGTCGCGTGCACCGCTGTGCACCGCGACTTTGGCGTGACTTGCAGAGACTTCACATAATGGAAGTCTATGCAAGTCGCTCCCAGGTCGCCCCAAAGTAGTACAGGACACTTTTTCTAAGTCGGAGCGACTTAAGTCGCTCCTATTAGAACGGGTCCTATACTACTCAATGGACCGCGGCCTACCGCGACTTGTCAGGCTGACAAGTCGCCTGACAAGTCGCACTAGTCTGAATGGGCTCTTAGATCTCACCCCAGACCTTGAATATTGTATGAAGCACCCTCTTAGGTAGGTGCTAGGAAAACCATAAGGGGGGGTCTGTCTGCTTATAATGGGGGCCTGATTGTTCAGCTAGGCTGTCATGTGTTTCCAAGTGTGTCTGTTGAGCTTGGGGAGTCTCCCCACTGGATCCAATAGGCTGTTGTTGGACAATGGAGGAAACCTAACCAATAGCACATCAGGGCTCATATCAGTCCCAGTGTGCGGAACCTGCCACAATGCATCCTGGGATGGGATATAAGTCTGAGGGGAGCACATGACAGGGTGGTCTTTGGCAGAAGCAGAGTCCCAGGAGAAGGGTGACGGCTGTCTCTCCTCCTGTCAGCGTTAGGAAAGTGTCCTTGGCAGTCGTCCTAGAGGACAGAAGGTTGAGCTGAGCTGCAGAGAGGGATCCAGTGTGCTGTGGACCGAGTGGAGCTGCTGGGCAGAAGTTTCCAGGAAAGCTGTGTCGTGAGTACTGTAAACTGCCCAGGGGTCTGCCTAGGATAGGGGACCACTTCAGAAGATCAGAGGGATCGGGGAGCCAGCTAACCAGTATAGAAGGCTTAGAAAGGGGATGCCAGTGTCTAAGCCCTGAAGATAAGTGTGTGAAAGAGAGTGACAGTGTGGGTCCTGAAGTGTTCGGCAGTGCAGCAGACTACAAGTAGCTAACTCAGCGAAGAATCCTAAAGGGAGCTTAAAAAGGACTTTGAGACACATAGAAGTGGTCAGAAGTCAGTTCAGTGTTAACAGGCAGCAGGCCAGCGTTAACCGGCGTTGACCAGGCATCCAGTCAGCGTCAAGTCAGTGCCAACAGGCATTTTTCAGTTGTCCTTGGCAATTTGTGAATAGTTGAGCAAGAGGAGTATCCCACACATTCCTTCTCCTATCCAAGTTCTCAATAAATATAAAAACCCAAAAATACTGGACTGGTCATTGTCTCAGTGCTCACACTTGGAGAACATGCTTAAATGTGCTGTTGTTGTTAGCGGTAACCCAGGCGGACCCATATCCAGCAAAATGGCAGGGAATCCTGCTACATGTATATTTTGTACAACCTCGAACTCCTGCTAATGTGGCGTCACATGCAAACCAATGTTTTTATGTTTTTTCCCTTTTTGTCAGCTTGAATGTTTTGCTGTATTTTGTTAGTGTCACTGAAAGCAACCTGTGTATTGCACAATTAGGAAAAAGAATCAGGTTTTATTTAAACCCCTATCTCAGCATTATATAAAAGTAGTGCCCCATGGCATTGGTTGATAAGCCAGATACCACGCTGGGGGTCTATGTGAAAACTTTTCAGCTAGGTGGGGGGGGGGGGGGGCTAAAAACCCTGAGCTCTGGGGACAAAAGGCCTTTGTCAAGGGAAGTACTTGGCCACTATACTATGGAGTTGTCTGGGCTCCAACACAGTGGACCTTTGGAGGTTGACTACCCACCAGTGTTCTCATTATTATTTTATTTTTTATATAGTAACTAAGTAGTGTAATGGTTAGGAACCTCAATCAGGTTCAAAATAGATTTCTTGCTGCTGGATCTGATTAAATAGGTAATTACAGTGCATGCACGTGGATATCATAGACTGACACACATTGTTCAGGTAAATGATACTACTTTTATTTCTAATGGACAGTATATTATATAGTTAGTAGGCGGTGTCATATGTTAGTACGTCATAAGCATAATATTAGCATAATACTGATTATTTGCAGCTTTCTGATTAGTCAGGTCCGTTATAAGGTGGTCTCTTTCGAGTTCATGAATGTTATCTTCTTTTGAAGGCACTGTGCCAAGGCTCCATCTTTCTTTTCACATTCCATCTCGGTGGTGGGGGGTAGGAGGTATCTAGTAACGGCCATTTTGAGTAAGGACGACAGAGGAAAAATATATATACATGTAGAGAAGAATACACATAGAAAAATAGACATTTTGCTTAATTCACAAGTGTTCATCACATTCCTTCACAGTAGCTGCCAGTAAAAATGCCCAATTTTCCCTTTCTATAAATGCCAGTAACAGGAAAAGGTTGACAGTAAAAAATATGGCTGTGACACTCGGCTGCAGAGCCAGCTGAGACCATCCCAGGGCCTGCTACAGTGTGTTCGGGTGGTGGCGGTGCCTGAGTGTGTTGTGTGATGTCATAGTGCAAGGGAGCCAAGAGGAGTGGCCGGAGCCTCGTGTGCAGGTCTGCAGGATGGGAGCAAGGCAAGTTGGGAGCAAGACTGTCAGTGCTGTTTTGACTGAAATGGACTGAAGGGACCACCGGGCATGGAGAGACTGTCACTGTGACTGAGGAGGTGTCATCATCATCTATTCTGCTGTCAGTGTCACTGTGAGAATCAGTTTCATGTGTGTTTGCCTGCCCACTGTAATTTTTTTGTCCTCCTGAGTCCTGTCACTGAGCTACTTAGTTACTACAGTATATCAAAAATAAAATAATAAATATGCTTTTTGCCTTAATATCTACCTGAAATCACATTGCTAATTGTATATTGTTTGTAGCCTAAATACTGAAACTTTCACGTAAAACTGTAATTTTGTAACTTTTGGAAATTACAGAAAAAACCTGGCTGTGCCAGTAAATTTTGGGTGTCATGTCAGTACATTTCAATCTGGTAGGTTAGCAACCTTGCTACCAACTTGGCACAAACACAACTGGTTTTTGGGTTTTCCAAGCATGCTGTCCAAACAGGAGACCCATCACCATCTCGCCAGGTGAGCTAACCTATATTTTCCCTATAGCCACCAGTCCAATAATCACAATTCTTGTTCTCCAGGTATAGACCACTGGAATGACGAGGCTCAGTCTGCTTATTTTGGAACTCTTACAGAGTTCTAAAGACTCCTGGCATACCCCACTAAGGAGAAAGATCCACTGCATTCCTCCAAGGGGGGAAAATCCGTACAAAGTGGTCTACATTATTGAAGATGTAGGCCCTTGGAATTCCCACAGGGGCCTAAATGTTTTCCACACTAGCTTCTGTACTCTACTGCCACTGCACTCAACTGCAACCCAGGGTTTACTCATCAATATCTTTTATATCTACAACTAGAAAGGAGAAGAGACCCATAGAGAGGAAAAACTAAATGGTACCCCAAAACCAACATGGGCACCAAAGGGGCCCTACATACTCCCCTTTAATTTGCTCCCCTATTGCTCCTTTCAGCATTGGGAGCCAAAAGAAATCACTATAATTTTGGGATATGGATGGACATGTGACGATGCTGTCACAATGGCAGTCCACAGTCCTGTGTAAGCTATTAATCCAGTTACTCATAACTTAGATAGCTTTCCTTTCATTCCTTATGACTAAATATACAGCTAGGCAGCGGGGAAGTAAAGTAAACCTTTTGTTTGCCTGGCATGGGGAAAGCAGATCAATTTTAATATTTTCTATTGTTCATTCAACCAGGTATGTGGAATTTTCATGTTTTCACATTTTACAAGCTCTCAGTATGCTCAGTAACAGAACATAGCAAGTCATTGCAGAGTCCAGTTGTAGTGACGACTCAGTCTGAAGTGACAGTTAGACATACAGTGGCTCAAAGCAGACCGTGTCTACTTGCTGTCTGCTCAGCTAGCCCATAGAGCTTTGGGAATATTTTGTCAGGTATTATGTTTATTTGCAAATCAGCTATTGTACATAGCTAGTAAATTAAAAAAATAGATATGACACTGCGAATATTTTGATTTTAACACAAGAACAATAGCATATACATATTTATATATATGAGGTCCGCTAGCCATTTTGGCAGAGCCACCCTTTTGATCCTTGTCAGCCCTGGTAATTTCCATTACAGACTGTGGGCATAAAAGCCCTCATCCAAAATGGCCCCTGCACTGCCTGAAGAAGGAGTGCATGCTCTGCAACGGGTCGCCGTACGTCTGCAGCCCAGCATCAAATAAAATTATGTCACGGCCCCCGGACGGATGAGCCTCAGCTTACTGTACCACAGAACAGGGAAGCCTACGGTCAGCATCCAGGCAACCCCCACTCCTAGGACAAAGCTGTGACTGTACTGAGAGGGACCCCCATGATGCTGATGCCAAGGACCACCCTTCAATACTACATGCCTGTTTTTAAACTACTCTTGTGAGTAAGACCAATTTTATATTGTATTTAAACGTTTTACTGCTACACTTAGAATGGCGCTAGTGGTTTTCTCCCTTTTGTTTTGATGACAGAGCCTCTTCTCTCTTCACCACCAGCAGCCATCACAGTGTGCAGACATCTCAGTTGAACTCTTCCTGCTCTCCCTTCCCCCTTTTTTCCCCACTTGATTTATCACAGACTGTCGGAGACCAGTCTGCACCAATTACCTGTCTGTTTTTTCCACTGTCCCCTCCTCTTTTCTTTTGGACAGTACATAGCTGTCGGTCTAGGTCTATAATAGCCGCCATAAATGTGCTCTGGCAATAAAGTTCCAGCACTTGGTAGATTGAACTTTACTACTGCTCACTGCTGCACTTGAGGTCGCCTTGCTACTGCTTATGGTGATCTGGACGCCAAATGTCATCTGTTGATCACTTTGTATGCTAAATTGTGTTATCACCATTGTTAATCAATTTTATGCTTGCCTGGTTACCAACTATATTGGGTGACAATATACTAGGTTTGCCTTTACTACCTGGTATTCTGTTTTATTTATTATATCACTACTATTGGGTGTTAAACAGTAATGGAAAATGTGTGCCGCTCAGGCTACATGCGAAAGCAATCTTGTGCCCACCACTGTGAGTGCAGGCAAGGGAAGGCGCCCGTCTCGTCTCCAAACAACTGTTGAGCAAAGGATGGACCCCATGAAACCGCACATCAATGCAGACCCACTAGTATTGTAATGATTAGCAGTGTTAGTCTGGGCTCCTACCAGGCCACGCCCCCAACACATTTCACTCCGCCCCTTGGACCTTAATCTTGCCATACCCCATTGGTCTAGGTCTAGCATTGCTATCATAAATGTCCTCTGGCAGGATAGTTCCAGCACTTGGTAAATTAAACTACTACTTTTATATATACACATGTCATATATTTAGCGTTTGTTTTGTATATTAATATGTTTATGGATTGATTTTAGTGTTTTGGTGTATAGAGCAGCGCCTATATTTTATATTTATATAAACTTTACTACTTCTCCCTGCTGCACTTGAGGTGGCCTTGCTGCTGTTTATGGTGATCTGGACGCCAAAAGTCATGGTATACTTTGTCCTTTGTATGCTAAATTGTGTTATTACTATTGGTAATCCATTTTATGCTTGCCTAGTTACTAACTATATTGGATTACAATATATTAGGTTTGCCTTTACTACCTGGTTTGGTGCCTGTTTTCTTTGATATAGCACTACTATCAGGTACTAACTATTACTTTCAGTGATTTTTCTTTGCTATTGTATGTGTGTACACTCAACCTGATGTGTCAGAGGGGCTGAGGTTCTTAAGAAGTTTGAGGCAAAGAGCAGAGGACCCATCTGTAACGGAACTGCCGACCCACACTGTAGCCACAACTGGCTTCCTCGCAGTCATGAACATAGATATCAAATCCTAGCTGCCCCCATACAAAGCTAGCCAACAACTTAGCTTGTACAAGTTTTGGAATCTTCTCCTTTATTGAACAGTTTCACACTCAAATTACTACACACAGGTCAGGGGTTGCCTGATTACATTATCCTATGCAGATGAAATTGTATACAGAAACAGAATTATCCTGTACTAATTATCTGGCAATCTGGACAAAGCAATGTGAGGTCATTAACATTTAACAATGGGACAGGCAGACTTAACACAATACACATTATCTCAATACACAAACAATAGGGAAAGCCTGTCTCTGACATTGAAGGACATGGAACAGAAGCCAATGTGATTAGCTCTTTCAATGAACATGTTCAGAATCAAACAGGAACAGTTCAACTTCTCACATATCTCTCGAGATACATGGCTGACAAACATCACTGTCCCACTTGAAGCAACCCAAATCATCAAGTATTTGTCCTTCACTCCCAGTGACGGTGAACACTGTCACACCATCCTATCCAGCGGCTCCTGTGGGGGTAACGCTAGATGTACATCTGTTTCTAAGGTCTGCACACAATCTCCTTAAGTTGCACAGCCCCTGCATCACCTAGAGTCCCTGATTAGCATTGTGGTGGCACCTGCTTCTCACTCTACTGCTAAGAAGGCTGCTTAATGTTTGTATGGTATTGCATTTACCCACCTGAGGTACTCACCAGCTGTGCACAGACACTATTAACATACTTTGTCATGTGCCTTAAAAATCTGCTACTAATTGACAGAAGCATTACTGTGCCTATGCTTCTCTAGAGAGGACCCTGGAGCCAATAACTCTCATGCAGTAAGCAAACCTTTACATTGAATTACAGTGGTATCCAGATCAATGGAGTTATTTGGAATAGAAATAGAGCTTATGCAATTATTTGTACAACAGTTGTTTATTCATATTTTAAAGAGAAACTTGTTTGTTTTCTCCAGCAGTCTCTTTCAATAGCTAAGCTGTCTTTTTTGCAAAGTACCAAAGATTTCCCTAGAAATCTTTTTACGCATTACAGTTCCCAGCAACATCAAATACTCCAATGTTCTAGCAATCTCATAGCAGCATTCATTTTAGCAGTCTCTTGCAATGTTGCAGCATTTAAAGTGTTACTAAACCCAGGAGCCTGCATTCACTATATCTGGTCTCCCACAGTACACAGAACATGGAAATGCAATTATGTTAGTAAATATAAACTGCTCGATCTCTTTTCTCTTCAGCAGTATATAGCAGTCTTGTGACTTCAATCAGTGTCTAGTTAAAGCTTGTAGGAGGAGTTTTCATTCTACTCTGACTGCCCTATGAGGCTGCAGAACCCCTGACCCTCTTTCTGGACAGTGCTGATTGGTCCTGTGCTGATCACGTGCACCCCCTCTAGCAATACACACCAAACTGAGCATGTGCAGAGTGACTCTAAAAGCTCTGTCTTATCAGGAGATGAATTGGGGACAGTGGAAGAAGGGGAAGATCATGGAAGACAGGGTCAAACAGCCTGTTTACACAATGTGGAAAATTAACCCCTTAGGTACACAGTGAGTATAACAAACAGGTTTTACTGCTTTTGCAGACCGATTTTACTGTTGTTGGTTTAGTAACATTAAGCGATGTTTATAGCAGCCTTTTTAAAACATTCTGCAGTGGTTCCTCCCATATTGCTGTCCTCATGTTAAGCCCACCAGAATCCAACTATTTGGACTGCAATGTTAACAAACCTCAATACAGGAATATTTTTTTTATTTTTAGCAGTAACCCGCAGCTGTGCCTACAATGAAAGTTCATTGCCACTGAACGCTTGTTCCTCACAGCAGTTTGTTGATGTGGATATAGACAAAGGGCAAGCTGATGTCAGAAGTACATAATTCTTTTTAGCTTTGTTGGTGGTGGAGCTGGATTAAATCAGCATTGATGGTGACTACATCAGCTTAGCTTTTTAAAAGTTTTAAACAAGACTGCTCTCAAAGAAAGATCTGTTGAAAGATCTGTCCTTCCTAGGAGGGGACCCTCGTATCTTTGGGTAAGCCATAGCAGAGGCAGCTCTTTAATTAGGCAAATTAGGCGGTCGCCTAAGTCCTCGCGCTCACAGGGGCCTCACGACTGCCTAATTTACAGAGTTAAAGAGCCGCCTCTGAGGCTGGCAGCAGGGATCTCCCTGACATCAGCACAGTCTCTAGTCCCGGCCGGTCTGTAAGCGGTACAATCCGCTACGATTCGGGGATGAGATCAGGAGCAGCTCACCGGGGAATGGGAGCTCACTGAAAGCTCTGGATCACAGCCAGATACTAGAGCCGCTGCGCTGACACTTCTCCCTTTCTTTCTCCCTCCGCTCTTTCTTTCTTTCTCCCTCCCCTCTTTCTTTCTTCTCTTTCTTTCTCCACCCCCTCTTTATTTTTTTCTTTCTTTCTCCATTCCTTTCTCTTTCTTTCTTTCTTTCTTTCTTTCTTTCTTTCTTTCTTTCTTTCTTTCTTTCTTTCTTTCTTTCTTTCTTTCTTTCTTTCTTTCTTTCTTTCTCCTTTTTTATTGCTACACAGACCAGGATCCCCCATTTTCACTCCAGTTCTCCTCTATCCATCCCTCATCATCTACCCACTCCCCCCTTTTTACCCCCTCCTCTTTATCCCCTACCCAATGGTTGCTTCCCAGTCCCATCCCTCTCCTATTCATCCCATGTGATTGCCACAGTACACATCCCACCCACACAAGCAGCAGCAGCAGTAATAAGATGCTCAGCCTTGGGGTTCTTCCTTAACCCCTGCAAAGGGGGTGAGTGGGGCCTCGTGTCTAAATTTTGCCTAAGGCCTCACAAAGCCTAGAGCCGCCTCTGAGCCATAGTGTAAGAGTGACAACTATAAAAAGTCTGGAGGCAGGATGCATTTTCCATTTATTTGCACAAAGAATCCATAAAATATGCCGTTGCCATCCAGAGATTTTAGAATACACCCTTCTTCAGGGCTGGTATAATTTTGGCAACCTGCCCCAAGACTGCTACCTTGTTTACGTTACTTTTTGTCAAGCCTTAGGGCTCTTTTACACGGGCGGTCCGATCAGATCCGCCTGTCAGTTTTTTAGGCGGATCTGATCGGATGCCCCATTCAGCCCTATGGAGCAGCGGATGTCAGCGGTGACATGTCCGCTGACACCCGCTGCCATCCGCATCCGATCCTGTCAGTGAAATCCGGACGGATGGAAACCCTATTTTCCATCCGTCCTGGGGATCGGATGGGATCGGATGAGAGCGGACAGGCGGTCCGCTCTCATCCGATTCCCCATAGAGAGCAGCGGGGGCTGAGACACCTCCCTCTCCGTACTGCAAGCGGAGACGGAGCTGTCATCGGCCGGCTCAGCGGGGATCTCGGATCGATCCCCGCTGAGCAGCACAGATCCGCCTACGGAGGCGGACTGTGTGAAACTGTAGTTGATGTCCTCTGTCTCATGACCGCGCCATGACGAAGATAGGCTTTAATTCTGCTGAAGTCTCCAAACTTTAGGGAACGTTACTTTTTCTTCTAAACATGGCATTCAAAAGACAAAAAGCAGACAGAAGTAAGAAGCTTTTCTCTTTACATATTTATTACTGAATTTTATGTCTTGCCTTCAGTAATCCGTTAATGCTTCTAAGGCTTAATACAACCTAACACACCAATTTATCTTCTGAAAGCTGGTAAATTATGCTTCTAGTAAGCAGTGCAAACTTTAGCCCTCAAAGAAGCTTGAGTTAAATATTCTGGTTGTATTTTTGCACCTAAATTTAAACGGCTTTCTTAACAGCATTAATGCTGATTCAAGGATGTCTGTAATGGGATATGTTTGGTATGGGCTTTTAAAGTTTTGTAACCATGCCTTGTCAAAAGGTTAATGTTTCTTAAAAGCTTTAGCCTGCTGTAAGGTCTCTCTGTGACTGTGCACTTTGGCGCCATAGATTGGTTGTTTAAAAATGTATTGCGCTTGATTGGAAGACAAAATATTTAGTTAATTGTTATTAGGCAACAGAAATAAATTATTTACACACCCTTCACTTTAAGCTCTTAATGGAGGTTTTTTTCATTTTTAGCTCTTGATGTTTTTGAGTTTGCTCTTGTTTTTATGGCTTTTCAGCTTGCTGTGGAAAATATTGGTGCTTTTAATAAGCTCCGGAAGATTTTACCCCCTTCCTGACGAGGCCCTATTTTGCGAATCGGCACTGCGTGACTTTAACGGACAGCGGTCGTGCGACGCTGTACCTAAACGAATTTGACGTCCTTTTTTTCCCACAAACAGAGCTTTCTTTTGGTGGTATTTGAGCACCTGTGCGATTTTTACTTTTTGCGCTATAAGACAAAAAAATTGCGTAAATTTTGAAAAAATAACAATATTTTTCACATTTTCTTATATGAAATTCCCCCCCCAAAAAAATTAAATTTTTTAACATTTTAGGCCAATTTGTTTTCTGCTCCATATGTTTGGTAAAAAGAATCGCAATAAGCGTATTTTGATTGGTTTGCGCAAAAGTTATTGCGTTTACTAACTAAGGGAAAGATTTTTGTCATTTTTGTTGTTTTTTTTTAACGAGTAATAGCGGCGATCTGCGATTTTTTTTTTGCGGGACTGCGACATTGCGGCGGACAGATCGGACCCTTGACTGACATTTTTGACACTTTTGGGGTTACCAGTGACATTACTACAGTAATCAGTGACTAAATATGCACTGTTACTGTAATAATGACAGTGGCAGGGAAGGGGTTAACTTTATTGAGAAGGAGGGGTTAAGTGTGTCCCTAGGGGCGTGTTTCTAACTGTAAAGGGGCGTGGCTTTTTGTGTAACAACAGAGAAATCCTGCATAGCAGAACCGTATGATCTCTGTCATTACACAGGGGAGAATGGCAGGCGGCTTTGTTTACATCAGCCGCCTGCCTTTCTCTCTCCCCACCCGACGATCGCGAGTGACCGGAAGACATCGGGTCCGCCGGTCACACGCGTGGAGATGTTAGGGAGTGAGCGGGGGAGGGAGCGCGCCTCCGGCGGCACGTGCTCGCACCCTAGAGCCTCTACGTCACTTTGCCTGTGAGGGGCTGACCGCCGACGTAGATAGTCGTGCGGCGGTCAGCAAGTGGTTAAGAGAATTTTTTTTAAATGCTTGCACTTTTAGGTTCTTATCTTTTCTTTTTTAGGGTTAGACCCTCTGTTGAGTTTTCACTAGCGCTTACTTTTAGATATGAGACTTTCAAAACACTTAAATGTTCATCACTGGAAGAACCGAAAGGAGTGTTTACCACCTCTAACCCTTATCCTTACAACATTTTGTGTAATACATGATACAGGTTCTTTTTCAGCTATAGAATAAGCTTGGGTAGTATGGAACTTTGATTAATTCGGGTGAGGGGGCATACTACTAAACATTCAAAGAAGCTTAAAGTTTTTATCATGAAGAACGAAAAAAAAAAAAGGCAAAGTCAAATTACCCTGCCGGCTTAATTTGGAACAATTTGTTTTCTCCAAAACCACAGATGCATTTGAGTAAAGGAGAGAGTAAGGGACAAGGTGACCCAGGTCCAACTACAGATGGACTCTCACAGTGCGCTTACACTACAAGAAAATGAGGAGATGCTTATACAGCATAACCCTGGCAGCTTCGACAGATGCTATAAGTAGCCTACAGGTAAGAATATAGAACAATTATCTTTCTCTATCCATATTGGATTTCAGGTTAAATTGCTCTTTCCTTTAGTTTGCCTTGTTATCAGGCACTTAACACTTTTCCATTATCATGCCATTTCCTGGCATGATAATGATGTAAGGAGAGGGGGGCACGCTGATGTAAGGAGAGGGGGGCACGCTGATAGGGGGCACGCTGATGTAAGGAGAGGGGGCACTCTGATGTAAGGAGAAGGGGGCACGCTGATATAAGGAGAGGGGGGCACGCTGATGTAAGGAGAAGGGGGCATGCTGATGTAAGGAGAGGGGGGCACGCTGATAGGGGGCACACTGATGTAAGGAGAAGGGGCACTCTGATATAAGGAGAAGGGGACATGCTGATATAAGGAGAGGGGGCAGGCTGATGTAAGGAGAGTGGGCACGCTAATGTTAGGAGAGGGAAGCACACTGATGTTAGGAGAGGGGGCAAGCTGATCTAAGGAGAGGGGGGCACGCTGATGCAAGGAGAGGGGGCACGCTGATGTAAGGACAGGGGGCACGCTGAAGTTAGGAGTGGGGGCCACGCTGATGTAAGGAGGGGGGGCACGCTGATGTAAGGAGAGGGGGGCACGCTGATGTAAGGAGAGGGAGGCACGCTGATGTAAGGACAGGGGGCACGCTGAAGCTAGGAGAGGGGGCCACGCTGATGTAAGGAGGGGGGGCACGCTGATGTAAGGAGAGGGGGGCACGCTGATGTAAGGAGAGGGAGGCACGCTGATGTAAGGACAGGGGGCACGCTGATGTTAGGAGAGGGGAGCACACTGATGTAAGGAGAGGAGGCACGCTGATGTAAGGAGAGGGTGGCACACTGATGTAAGGAGAGGGGGCACGCTGATGTAAAGGAAGGGGCACACTGATGTAAGGAGTTTGCCATTTTCTCCCTGGGCACTTGATGACCTTGTTTCAGGACTGCTTGTACCCCAGGGTATTTGAGAGTGCATCCATGACGAGCAAGTCTGATGGGGACAATTTATGTAATGGAGACTCTGATGCAGGGATGGATCCAGAGTCTAGTCTCGGAAAGGGCGCTGCTAGAAAATAAGGTGTTGCTTACAGAACTGTTTTTAACGTACTATACAGTCCTAACCTTGTTTAAAAAAGTGATGCCACTTCCTCTCAGCGCAGAGGAGGTAGGGAAGAATAGTGAGACCTGCCAACCACAGTGATGAAAGTGTTAAGTCCAGCAACAGTGGCGGCGGTCTTAACACTTTTATCAACTTCATGGGAGATCTTTCTGATTTCCCAGCGGGTCTCCTGATGCACTACAGTACAGCGCACCTCTCCCTCTGGGACTCCTTCCCTCCGCCACACACTGTGGCAAAACTAAGGGGGAAGGCTGCTACAGAACACTTCTCCATCCAGGACTCATGCCCCTACAACAAGGGTAACCAACCTTTAGAGGAGCAAGGGCAACTTTAACCACTTGGTAACCGGTTGTGGGCCACAATGAGTGGAGCGGGCAGATGACAGGTCCGTGTCCACTGAGCATATGCAGAGAAGACACGGACACAGCTCACTCCACTCTATGGGCCCTCCGATCTGATCCACCCAGACAGAAGAGGACGGATCCCCTTCTGTTTTTTTTAAGTGGATCAGGTTGGAGATAGGCGAATGTAAATGGACACAAGTCCATTTACATCTGCTGATCTATAGAGGTGAATAGAGAGTCCATCTGGAAAACAGACAGGCGGACCGATTGTGTGAAAGGGCCACAAGGATGCGCTGCAGTTTACCTGCACCTCAACTGACCTCAATCTTCACTTCTTCCTCAGGATTCCTGCAGGTATCGCTGGCTGCTACTGTCCGGCAGGCGGGTATGGCTGGTGGCTGCTGATGGCTGTCCTCCAGGGCTAGGACTGCTGGTGGGTACTACTGGCTGGTACTGCTGGCAGGTACTGCTGGCTGGTACTGCTGGTGGGTACTGCTTGCTGGTACTGCTGGTGGGAACTGTTGGAGGGTACTGTTATTGCTGGCTGGTTCCCGACCCACCATTCCCGAGCATCAGTGTGACAGGAGTCAGCACTAGAGGAAGCATGCAGCTGAAGTAGAGAGCAGAAGCAATGCTTCCTGTATCGCTTCTGTCAAAGGTGGAGTGCATTTGGTATCACTCCACCTGTGACAGGAGCCAAAACTATATAGGAAACCTCAGCTCTGCTTCCTCTTGTGCTGGCTCCGTTCTTCACACTGATGCTGGGGGATGGCGGGTTGGGAACCCGCAATCTGGTCTTATTGACCTGCCATCCCAGAGCAGGAGGTAGCGCCAAGATCCTTGAAGTCAGTAATATTTTCACGGGAGAGCAATTGCCCTGTTGCCCCCCCCCCCCCCGGATCCGCCCCTGCTGATGGCGACATTGGATGTTAGGGGGCTCTCTGATGGGGGAAATTGATTTAAGAGCACACTCTGAGACTATTGATTTAACAGGGACTCTGATGGGGGACACGTGATGCAAAGGGAGACTCTGATGGGGGACCCTGATGAGGGCTCCTGATTTGAGGGGTGACTTTGATAGAGACACCTGATATAAGAGGGTACAGGTTCTGTTTAGCCATCCAAATCTAATGACAGCCTAATCCATACTAGCATTCCCTGTTTACATTTGCACTGCCTCTGCACTACCTGTTGGACATTACTCCTGGGTTGTGACTTGAGGTAGCATGCTAAGTGTACAGGGAATACTGGTTTTCTGCATCTCTGTCACACTGACAAATTGTCAGTGACTCACACAGTGTTGACATTTTCTCCTTTTTTTTTTTTTAATGCACCCCCAAGATCAGATCAAGGACTAGATTAAGCCCTGAACTGAAATGTGGTTGCCATTTGTTACAGCATGGGAAGGCAACAGTCCGTGAGCTACTAGTTCAAACAAGCAAATGCAATTCTTATGCTAAATTTAAAAAGGTTCCATCAACTTGCCTTAGTTCTCTGTAACCAACTACAGAGAATGGTTGGGAAAAGAGAAAATACCCAGTGAGCGGCAGTTGTGTGGAGGAAAATTCCTTGCTGATGTCAGAGGAGAATGGTCAGACTGGTTTGAGATGATAGAAAGGCAACAGTAACTCAAACAACCACTCATTACAACCAAGGTATACAGAATACTCTCTCTGAATGCATAATACAGCAGAAGACCACACCGGATGCCACTCCTGTCAGCTAAGAACAGGAACCTAAGGCTATAATTCACACAGGCTCACCAAAATTGGACAATATAAGATTGGGAAAAAGTTGCCTGGTCTGATGAGTCTCGATTTCAGCTGCAACATTCAGAATGTAGGGTCAGAATTTGGCTTAAACAACATGAAAGCATGGATCCATCCTGCCTTGTATCAACAGTTCAGGCTGGTGGTGGTGTAATGGTGTGGAGGATATTTTCATGCCACAGTTTCGGCCCCTTAGAACCAATTAAGCATCGTTAAAACGCCATGGCCTACCTGAGTATTGTTGCTGACCATGTCCATCCCTTAATGACTACAGCATACCCATCTTCTGATGGCTCCTTCCAGCAAGATAATGCACCATGTCACAAAGCGCAAATCATCCCACCACTGCTTTCTTGAAAATGACAATGAGGTCACTACTTCAATGGCCTCCACACTCACCAGATCTCTATCCAATAGAGCACCTTTGGGATGTGGTGGAAGGGGAGATTTGCACCATGGATGTGCAGCCGATAAATCTGCAGCAACTGCGTGATGCTATCATGTCAATATGGAGTAAAATCTCTGTGGAATGTTTCCAACACCTTGTTGGATCTATGCCACGAAGAATTACCACTTGCCGACCGCCGCAAGTACATATACTGCGGCGGTCAGCCCCTCCTGGGCAAAGTGACGTAGGGGTACGTCACTCGCCCACGAGCCTCTAGGGGGCGAGCACGCGCAGCCGGAGCCGCGCTCCCGCCCCCGCTCATTTCTTGACATCCCTGCGCGAGTGACCGGCAGCTCCGATGTCCGCTGGTCACTCGCCATCTCCCCGTGGAGAGGGAGAAAGGCAGGCGGCTAATGTAAACAAAGCCGCCTGTCATTCTCCCTGGTGTAACTGCAGAGATCATACGATCCTGCTATGTAGGATCGTATGTCTCTGTGGTTACATCACAAGTCACGCCCCTTGACAGTTAGAAGCACGCCCCTAGGGACACACTTAACCCCTTGATCACTAATAAAGTTAACCCCTTCCCTGCCAGTGTCATTTGCACAGTAACAGTGCATATTTATAGCACTGATTACTGTAGTAATGTCACTGGTACCCCCAAAAGTGTCAAAAATGTCAGTTAGGGGTCCGATCTGTCCGCCGCAATGTCGCAGTCCCGCAAAAAAAAAATTGCAGATCGCCGCCATTACTAGTTTAAAAAAAAAACAATAAAAATGATATAAATATTTCCCATAGTTAGTAAACGCAATAACTTTTGTGCAAACCTATCAAAATCAGCTTATTACAATTTTTTTACCAAAAATATGTAGCAGAAAATAAATTGGCCTAAAATGTTAAAAATTTTTGATTTTTAAATTTTTTTTTGAGA
This sequence comes from Pelophylax lessonae, assembly GCF_965119305.1. Lineage (NCBI taxonomy): Eukaryota > Metazoa > Chordata > Amphibia > Anura > Ranidae > Pelophylax > Pelophylax lessonae. The sequence goes on from NC_138780.1 coordinate 148,676,405, forward strand.
ATTTCATATAAAAAAATATGAAAAATATTGTTATTTTTTCAAAATTTTGTTTATAGCGCAAAAAGTAAAAATCGCACAGGTGATCAAATACCACCAAAAGAAAGCTCTGTTTGTGGGAAAAAAAAGGACGTCGATTTCATTTGAGTACAGTGTCGCAGGACCACGCAATTGTCCGTTAAATTCACTCAGTGCCGAATCGCAAAATATGCCCTGGTCTTTGAGCAGCCAAATCCTCCGGGGCTTAAGTAGTTAAGGCAGTTCTGAAGGCAAACGGGGGTCCAACCCGGTACTAGCAATGTGTACCTAATAAAGTGGCCGGTGAGTGTATATTTTGTGTATTAGCTGCTTTTCTCTAATTCATGTTATCATGTTATACACAGGCCTTGGTATTTGTTTGCCTGTAATCATTTTGTCCCCACCTCTTTCCATAGGTAAGGGGATGCTCTATAAAGTTAGACCCTTATTTAGACTCCATTCACCACATGTACTGGATTTTGATGGACCTAGCTACACTAGATGTTCATCTGTTATGGTCTGTGCAAGTTTTTGGAATAAAGTTTTCTACCATCTCCAAGATGTCATTTGGATTGAGTCACTGTCTGTCAAGCTACTGGGACTAAAAGTTAATCTACAGGTATCACACCAAAGCTGGATCTGTTATAGAGATCACATTTTCATTGCTTAGATTGCGAAAGTAGAACAAAAGTGAACCTGTGTTTTGCCTATGCACAGTAAAGCAACTGGTCCTTTAAATTCTGCCCCTCCTATCTCCTTTTATTCATGTTTTCCTTTTATTCTTCACTGCTCTGTTCACCCATGGGAAGGATAAGAAGAAACTTTGAGCAAGATCTAAGCTGCTCTGGTTGGGAGCTTAAAGCAGTATTAAACCCCAAACCAAAAATGTAATATATTGTAGCTTACCAATTATTAGATGTGGTGGCTGCATTTGTTTTCTTTTTTTAGGCTTTTTTCCTTATGTTTTCACTAGATGATATGGCCAGTAACACATCTCCTGTATTAGAGTGCCCCCACACTGGATGAAGGAGCACAGGGGGCACCTTTGAACAGCAGCATTGTCAGTCTGGGGGAGAGGAGTGTTAGATGTACTAGCACTAGACGGCTCTCTAATTAGGCAAATTAGGCGGTCACCTAAGGCCTCGCACCTACAGGGGCCTCGCGGCCAATGGCAGAGCGACAACATTTAGAAGGGCGCAGTCAGGGAAATCTCCCAAGTAAAAGATTGTTTTAAATCCTCGGATATAAAAGTTGCAGCAGTGTGCTGCAGTCCCTTCACTGCGGCTGCCAGGTGTCTGTTGTCCACTGACACTTACCCCACCTTCTCTGCCTGGGGATTGGCCGTCTGATCATGTAATCCTAAGATGTGGAGGAATCGGTGGGCGTGTACCTGCATCAGTAGGAAGTGACTGCCCGGTCAGCTCACTCTGCTATCATCGGTTGTTGCTCTGGGAGGAGAGCTCTGCCCTGGCCCAGGAACATACAGGTAACCAGGCCCAACTTGTCACTCTGCAGGCTGGTCATAGATTTGCGGTATCTACTACGCAAAGGGGGTGAGTAGCCCCAGGGAAGTTGGAAGAATCCTAAAAAGGTTGGTGGAGGAGGAGGAGAAGAAGAAGGCTCTGGGTGGCTGACGGAGGAGAGGGTGGCTGGAAGAGAAGGAGAGGGTCCCTGGGTGGCTAGGGGAAAAGGAGAGGGTCCCTGGGTGGCTAGGGGAAAAGGAGAGGGTCCCTGGGTGGCTAGGGGAAAAGGAGAGGGTCCCTGGGTGGCTAGGGGAAAAGGAGAGGGCCCCTGGGTGGCTAGGGAAAAAGGAGAGGGTCCCTCGGTGGCTTGGGAAAAAGTAGAGGGCCCCTGGGTGGCTATGGGAAAAGGAGAGGGCCCCTGGATGGCTAGGGGAAGAGGAGAGGGCCCCTGGGTGGCTAGAGGAAGAGGAGAGGGCCTCTGGGTGGCCGAAGGAGAGGGCCCCTGGGTGGCTAAGGGAGGAGAGGGCCCCTGGGTGGCTGAGGGAGAAGGAGAAGGCCCCTGGGTGGCTGAGGGAGGAGCAGAAGGCCCCTGAGTGGCTGGGGGAGAAGGAGATGGCCCCTGGGTGGCTGGGGGAGAAAAGAGATGGCCCCTGGGTGGCTGGGGGAGAAAAGAGATGGCCCCTGGGTGGCTGGGGGAGAAGAATAGGGCCCCTGGGTTGCTGGGGAAGAAGGAGAGTGCCCCTGGGTGGCTGGGGTGGAAAGAGAGGGCCCCTGGGTGGCTGGAGGAGAAGAAGAGGGCCCCTGGGTGGCTGGAGGAGAAGGAGGAGGAGAGGGACCCTGGGTGGCTGGAGGAGAAGGAGAGGGCCCCTGGGTGGCTGGGGGAGAAGGAGAGGGCCCCTGGGTTGCTGGGAGAGGAGGAGAGGCCCCCCATGATGCCAGAGTCAGTTGCCAGGGAAGAGAGTGGAGCTGAGCCAGTCCTGCATATCTGACATCAAAGCCAAACATGGTGCAACTGGAGCCCTTTGCCCTACACAATGACAGCACCCGAGGTGGAAGTTGAGGGGTAGCGGGGCTTTGACATTATATAGCATATGGACTCTGTACATTATTGGAAGTTTTGGTTGGAGTTGTCCTTTAGATGTTTAACTCTGTTGTTTTTCCCCCCCAGCTGTGAGAGACTGAGGAATGACAGCCACTATGCTGGGACTTATAGTGCCCTAGAATGTGGAGGACTGAGGAATCCTCAGTCCCTCACAGAGGGCACTACAAGTTCCAGAATAGCAGGCTGCCATGCCTTAGTCCCTACAGAGGGCACTACAAGTCTTAGCATAGCAGGCAGTAGTTCCTCAGTCCCCTACAGAGAGCAGTACAAGTCCAAGCATAGCAGGCTTCCATTCCTCAGGGAGGAATGGCAGTGCACTATACTGGAATTTACAGTGCCCTCTGTGGGGACTCAGGTATGGCAGCCTTCTGCAGTGGGACTTGTCGTACTCTAGTGTAACGCTCCTGCGTTTTAAGTATGATGTGGATTTTCAGCTGCAGAAATATTCCACTTCAGTAGTCATGTAGAGAAACGCTGAGACACCAATCCCAACTCTCAATGACTCATCATGTGTGGATGATCTCAATTCAGCAAGTAAATACACACACTCAATAAGATGTTTCCTAGAGTGACTTATGTATATAGTAACACAGTGATGATAGGCTGAAGAGACAGGTTGGGTAGAGATGGTAGATGACAGACACTTGAAAGGAAATGTTCTTGAAAGTAAGATAGTAGCAGATGGGATGCAGATAGGTTTTAGCTATCATGTATGGTAGTAGATGACAGAGTAGCAGGTGGACATACAAGAGAGATCAACCCAGTGCAAGAACAGGTGGTAGTAGGCTCAAGAGCTAGCAATCTTAGATAATGCAGATGTAGTAATAGTCCTTAGTATGCAGAGCTATATAGTGTAAGCTTTAGTATAAAGGTTATAGAGGTTTCCCCTGTGGGGTACTTATCACTAATAGCAATGTAGCAGAGGAGAGGTTCGGCAAGAGCGGATGATCCGGTAGCGGGATACAGGGATCAGCGCAGTGGTTCCGACAGCGAGGTATGCTTGCAAGCTTCAAGACAGGTTAGCATCAAGGCACAAAGCAGTTTGAACGAACACATGTGAGTGAGAGCCGGCGATCTAAATAGCCATCCAGTCCGGCGCTCAGTGATGACAGCATCAGTCTTAAAGGTGTATGCGCACCTTACCAAAAGAGAATGGTGGGGCGCATACACTTATGAAAGAGTAATTAGGGTACCCAAAGGTACCAGAACATTACAGTACCCCCCCCCCCTTCAGGCCGGCTCCTGAAGGCCTCTGGAGCTGGTTTGTCTGGGTACTTCGCATGAAAATTGCGGATTAATCTAGAGGCATGTATGTCAGAGGTGTTTAGCCAGGTGTCGTCTTGGGGCCCATAGTTCTTCCATCGAACTAAGTACTGAAGTCTTCCTCTGTGGATACGAGAATCCAGAATCTCTTTTATCTCATATTCTTCTCCACCTTCAACTTGTACAGGAGGAGGAGGTGGGATAGTAGGCCTTATTCCTTGGTCAGAAACATGGGGCTTCAGTAGCGACACATGGAAAATGGGATGTATTTTGAGGTCTATTGGCAATGTAAGCTGTACTGCAGCTTTTCCAATAAGTTTCTTGATTGGGAAAGGTCCCAAGAACAGAGGTCCAAGCTTTTTGCTAGGGATTTTCAGTCTTAAATTTTTTGTTGAGAGCCAAACGAGGTCCCCGATAGCGTACTGAGGAGAAGGTCTTCTGCGAAGATCATAGTACTTCTTTTGTTGACTATGAGCGTGTGCAATGGTAGTATTAAGCAAACCCAGAGAGTCCTTTATTTGGGTAAGATAGTCTGAGGCTACTGGGTTATTTGAAGGAAGGATGTGTGGTGGAAGAATAGAGGGATGAAACCCATAGTTCAAGTAGAACGGACTCTGCTTGGTCGTACTGTGGTTTGCGTTGTTGTAGGCAAATTCTGCCAGAGGGAGAAGATCCACCCAATCATCCTGTTGGTAAGAAGTGTAACAACGTAAATATTGCTCGATGCATTGGTTGACTCTTTCAGTCTGTCCGTTGGTCTGCGGATGGTAAGGAGAAGTGAGCTTCCGCTCGATCCGTAGTATGTGACATAGTTCTTGCCAGAACTTGGAAATAAATTGTGATCCACGGTCAGACAGAAGAGTTTTTGGGATACCATGTAACTTAAAGACATGTTTCATCAGGAGTTCTGCCGTTTGTTTGGACGAAGGTAGTCTGCGAATAGCAATGAAATGTGCTATTTTTGTCAGATGGTCCACTGACACTAAGATGGTATTAAATCCTTTGGAAGGAGGCAATTCCACTATAAAGTCCAAGGACACAACTTCCCATGGAGTTTGGGGTATTGGTAGACTGCATAGTAGACCGGATGGTCTCGTAGTGTCAATTTTGGACCTGGCACAGACATTGCATGAGGAGACGAATTTTTGTATAGATGTTTTCATGTCAGGCCACCAGAATTGCCTGGTAATCAGATTAAGAGTCTTTGCCATACCCATATGTCCTGCCATAGGCACATCATGCGATAATTCCAAGATCTTGGTGCGTATGGTAGGTGGTATGTAAAGTTTGTCGTTGTAGTAGAGGAAGCCTTCTGCATCAGTATTTAGTTGTGGTGGGGGTGAATCCAAACTTATACCATGCAAAACCTCTTCCTTCAAGGAACGGACAACTCCAATAATGCGTTTGTGAGGTATTATAGGAACGGAAGGGATTTCAAAGTAGTTTTCTTCAGTTAGTCGTGATAGTGCATCCGCCTTTTTGTTCTTATCTGCAGGTGTGTAGGTCACTAGGAAGTTAAACCTTAGAAAGAATAGTGACCATCGTACCTGTCGGTGAGAGAGAGTTTTGTTAGTCTGAAGATATTGGAGATTTTTATGGTCCGTGTATATAAGTATTGGTAATTGGGTGCCTTCGAGTAGATGTCGCCAATTCTCCAGAGCCAATTTTATAGCAAGCAGTTCCTTTTCACCCATGGGGTAATTTATCTTTGGACTGCTTAGGGATTTAGAAAAAAAGGCGACTGGATGAAGTGGTGAAGTGTGAGTTGGTCGTTGGGAGAGTATTGCTCCTACTGCCATGTTTGACGCATCTACTTCCAGAATGTATTGGAGGGATGGGTCTGGATGGCGTAATATGGGAGCAGAAGTAAACCTTGTCTTTAACAGGTGAAAAGCTTTATTTGCTTCATCTGACCATTTGAATGGTTTTTTAATGCTAGTGAGCTGTGTGAGGGGTCTCACAATGGCAGAGAAGTTTCTGATGAACTTCCTGTAGAAATTCGAAAATCCAAGGAATCGCTGTAGCGCCTTGCGTGTGGTTGGTGTAGGCCAATCCTGAATGCAGGATATCTTACTCATGTCCATCTCGATTCCTGTTTTGGATATGATGTAGCCTAGAAACAGTACCTCTTCTTTATGAAACAAGCATTTTTTCAGTTTCACATAAAGGTTGTGTGCAAGCAATCTCGATAATACTAGTCTTACATGTCTTATGTGTTCAGACAGGGATCGTGAATATATAAGTATATCGTCCAGATATACCACAACACAGACATCTAGTAAGTCTCTGAAAATATCGTTTATAAATCGTTGAAAAACTGCAGGGGCGTTGCATAGCCCGAATGGCATTACAAGATATTCGAACAATCCGTATCTGGTTCTGAATGCAGTCTTCCACTCGTGTCCAGCACGGATTCGAATGAGATTGTATGCTCCTTTCAGATCCAATTTTGAAAAATAGGTAGCTCCACGCACCTGCTCAATGAGCTCAGGGATAAGCGGTAGAAGATAGCGATCTTTTATTGTAATAGCATTCAATTGCCTATAGTCGATGATAGGCCTGAGACTTGAGTCCTTATTGCGGACAAAAAAGAGTCCTGCTGCTGTGGAAGAAGTGGAAGGTCTAATAAAACCTTTCTTCAAATTCTCATCCAAATAGTCTTTGAGATGGGAAAGTTCATCCTGTGAAAGAGGATAAACATGACCGAACGGCAATTTGCTATTTGGGAGTAGATCAATGCTACAATCATAGTCTCGATGGGGAGGTAGTGCTTGAGCATTTTTTTCAAGAAAAACCTCAGAGAGATCCTGATAACATAGTGGTGCAATCTCATCTGTCACCACAGACAGGATCTTCCCGAAAGACGGGAGGTTACACGTACCCTCGCAATAGCAAGAGAGGAAGGCCAGGGTCCGTTCCTTCCAATCTATGGTTGGTTGATGTGTGTACAACCAGGGAAGTCCCAACACAATGGGAAAGTGGGGTGAAGGTATTAGATCGAAGGTAGTGGTCTCCATATGAGACCCGTTAGTAGTGACTAGGAGTGCCTGTGTCTGATCAGTGATTGGACCAGAGGATAAAGGAACACCGTTAATAAGACTTACTGAGACAGGTTTAAGTTTAGAAATAATAGGAACTTTATTTAAAGCAGCAAAACGTATGTCAATATAATTTCCACAAGATCCTGTGTCAATCATGGCCTTAGTAGTAATCCTGTTCTGGTCCCACTGTAATGTTAAGCAAACAGAAAGGTAAGGGTTAGTGATTGAAGTTGTCAATCCCCCTAGGAGGACATGTGAACACTCACCCTTCTTTTTGTAGACTAGGGGACAGACGTTTATCTTGTGATCCGGGGATGCACAGTACAAGCAGAGATTACCAGATCGTCTTTTGGCTCTTTCCATAGTTGATAGAGGTGGGCGTATGGTTCCTATCTCCATAGGAACGGGGTCAACGGCCGAAATCCGAGAAGAACTGGATAATGGCATTCCCATTTTCTCAGCCTTTCTTTCTCATAGTCTTCTATCTATGGTGATACTGAGTTGTATCAATGCATCCAGGGTTTTTGGCAGATCCGCTCGGGCGAGCTCGTCTTTAACGGCCTCTGATAGGCCAAGCCTAAATTGGGTTTTCAGAGATGCATCATTCCATTCTGAATCAAGGGTCCATCTCTTGAATTCTGCGACAAAGTCTTCTACAGGTCTCCTACCTTGTTTCAAGGATCTTAATTGAAGATCGGCAGTACTCTGCCTATTGGGATCATCATATAGGCTAGTGAGTTCTGCTAGGAACAAGGCATAGGAGTTGAGAAGCTGGTCGTTTTTCTCAAAAAGAGAGTCTGCCCAGGCCCGAGGATCGCCTGTTAGGTAAGAAATAATAGTACAAACCTTAATGTGATCAGTAAGGTAGGTACGGGGTTTTAGCAAGAAAAGTAACTCACATGCGTTTTTAAATTCGCGAAATTTTTTGCGATCGCCTGTAAATACCAAAGGAGGATTTATTTTGGGTTCAGGGGACTGAGCAGTGGTAAGTTGTGTCAGTCTAATTACCTGCTGCGACAGAGCCTGATTGTCTTCTTTTAATTCAGCAAGTGCGTGTATTAACGCAGTTACTTGCTGTTTTAATTGTGTCATCTGAGTGGTTATTTCTGCTGAATCCATTTGTGGTTCGTTCAATCTGTAACGCTCCTGCGTTTTACGTATGATGTGGATTTTCAGCTGCAGAAATATTCCACTTCAGTAGTCATGTAGAGAAACGCTGAGACACCAATCCCAACTCTCAATGACTCATCATGTGTGGATGGTCTCAATTCAGCAAGTAAATACACACACTCAATAAGATGTTTCCTAGAGTGACTTATGTATATAGTAACACAGTGATGATAGGCTGAAGAGACAGGTTGGGTAGAGATGGTAGATGACAGACACTTGAAAGGAAATGTTCTTGAAAGTAAGATAGTAGCAGATGGGATGCAGATAGGTTTTAGCAATCATGTATGGTAGTAGATGACAGAGTAGCAGGTGGACATACAAGAGAGATCAACCCGGTGCAAGAACAGGTGGTAGTAGGCTCAAGAGCTAGCAATCTTAGATAATGCAGATGTAGTAATAGTCCTTAGTATGCAGAGCTAGATAGTGTAAGCTTTAGTATAAAGGTTATAGAGGTTTCCCCTGTGGGGTACTTATCACTAATAGCAATGTAGCAGAGGAGAGGTTCGGCAAGAGCGGATGATCCGGTAGCGGGATACAGGGATCAGCGCAGCGTGGTTCCGACAGCGAGGTATGCTTGCAAGCATGTGAGCTTCAAGACAGGTTAGCATCAAGACACAAAGCAGTTTGAACGAACACATGTGAGTGAGAGCCGGCGATCTAAATAGCCATCCAGTCCGGCGCTCAGTGATGACAGCATCAGTCTTAAAGGTGTATGCGCACCTTACCAAAAGAGAATGGTGGGGCGCATACACTTATGAAAGAGTAATTAGGGTACCCAAAGGTACCAGAACATTACACCTAGACTGTGGCGGACTGAGGAAGGTAAGGGTAAGGGGGTCTCTGGAAACTCTGATGCAAGGGGGAGCTTTGGTGACCACAGAGTTCCCTTTTACACCAGAGTCCCCAGCTTTCCCCCTCAAATCAGGGTTCCCAAAACTCTCCTTACATCAGAGTCTCCAGCATTCCCCCTTAAATCGGGGTTCCCAGAACTCCCCTTACTTCAGAGTCCCCAACATTCCCCCTAAATCAGGGTTCCCAGAACTCCTCTTACATCAGAGTCTTCAGAGTTCCCTCTTACAGTGTAAGGGGGAAACTCTGCAGACTCTGATGTAAAGGGGGCTCAGTGAAATTTGATTTAAGAGGGGGACTCTATTGTAAAGAGGAATTCTGTGGACTCTGATGTAAAGAGGAGATGCTGGGGGGAATCTGATTTAAAGGAGAACTCTTATGTAAGGGGGGACACTGAACTCTGATGTAAGGAGGGACTCAGGGAATCATGACCTATCGGGAAATGCTGGGGATTGTGATGTAAGAGCAGACATATATATATATATATATATATATATACATACCCGATGTTTAATGATCTTTGATTAAAGAAGAATTGGTTAGAGAAAATTCTAGAAACTGTGAATTCATAGTACAAAAGGTGAAGGCTCTTAATATATGCAATTTATACAGTTAATTTTTATCGCTTTAATCATTTTTCCCATTATGGGCGTGAGTGGGGCCTCACATCCAAGTTTTGCCTTAGGCCTCACAAAGCCTAGAGCCGCCTCTGAGATTTAGATAAACTAACAAATAGAAGGCAAAACTCCAGCTAATGATTTATAAGCATTTAAAGCAAACTTTTTTTTTTTGCCATTTGGGATAAAGGTTTTACATGAATAAACACTGATCATTTTAAGCACCCCTGCCAGTGTTGAATGGTTTGTCTCATTCCAGTATCCGATATATCTGGAAGAGAGCTTGTTCTTTTCAAAACCAATAGCTTTACTGGCCAGATCACCGGAGGAAAATAGAAGAAAGAAAACCTAAAAAAGAAAACTATTGCAGCCATCACATCTAAGAATTGGTAAGCTGCAATATGATGAATGTTTGCTTCTGGGTGTAATACCTCTTTAAATAGTGGTAAGGTCTCTTTCCTCACCTGACTGACAGCCAGCCTAGGACACCCAGTGCCTGCACTGAATAAAAAAGGGGAGTGGATCAAAAATGCCTCATACATGGAAGTACCATATAGATAACAAAAGAGCAAAAGAGCAAAGGTGAAGGTGATTGTATACATTGGAAAAACACAGGTGCACTTTAACCGCTTGCATCTTACATATACTGTGGCAAGGCGGCTCTGCTGCACAGGATCACTTACCTAGTACGTAATCCTGCACTTCTGGGCCTGGGGTGCACGCGCCGCCGGCTGCCCACTCCCGCTGTAATTATAAACATAGCAGGAACTGATGGACGGGTACAGAGGACTACTACACATGTGGTGTATTTGTTGCAGTGCCCTTGCGGGTTACGATATGTGGGCTGGACCAACCGTGCATTAAAGGTGAGATTAAATGAACATATTTCTAACATCCATAAAGGGTACAAAAATCACAGTGTCTTACGACACTAGGACCCTGTACATGGAAGGTAACCGGCTGGGACTCTTTTTATGGGAATAGACCACTTTGTTTCACACTGTCTTAGAGTAAGAGAACTGTCAAAAATGGAAACAAAGTGGATTTATCTTCTTAAGAGTTACATTCCACACGGCTTAAATGTAGATTGGGATGTTAATTTTTTCCTAGATATTTCTTAAACCTACTTCTTTTAATGATTTTTAATCTTAACAATTGTTTATTTACTATTAATGTAAATATATTGGATTATAGTTATTTTTGTATGTGTAAAGATCGAGTCCTTTGGGCTTATCCTCTTAATCCCATTTTTTATGAATTCAGTAAATTTACAAAAAAAAAAATTTTTTTTTTTTACTTTTGTCATGCTGATCGGCTATGAGATAAACCAGAAGTGCTCCTGTTTTGATATAGGGGGACTTATGAATTTATAGGAGATGGGGGGAGGTGGTTGGAATCGGCGCTACCTTCTATCTCCTATAAATCCTGACCCCTAATTTTTAGGGGTTTGGTTGGTGGCTGCTTCCTATTGTCTCAAACAAACTTCTCTGGAATAATCCATAGCGCTGGTCTCTCCCCCTTCACTTATGAATTTACCCTCCTGATATGGGCGGTGCTGTGAGAGCTTAGATCCATTGTACAACACATCCGTTATGAGGGTGAGGCCTTGGTCCTTATCTTCCACCCTGAGAGCGAGGCTTGGTTTTACTTCCACCCTGAAAACGAGGCTTGGATGCCGTTTGAACCACTGGTCTTCAGGAATGGAAATGAGGCTTGGGTGACACTTTCCTCTACTTATAGCGATATCAGGATTTGATACTCATGCCCCGGAAGAAGTCCTTTGACAACAAAACCGGTCATGCTGATCTACACATTCCGACTATCACACTTTTGGATGTTTTTTATGGCCACCATCACCGTGATATCTGCTGTTTATGCCGCCTTTTATCTGGAATTATGTAAGTGCAATACTTTTTAATAAACACTACTCGTGAGAGGGTTTTTCACTATCAGCGTTTTTGTATTCATTTACTGGGTGCATTACCAGCAATTGGACGGCCTGAGGACAAAAGGATTGGAACAGCTCCCCAGTCTCCTATCTGAGATCAGTGCTGGGGGATTCATTCTAGCCTGTATGAACTTCCGTAATAGAAGATCATGTATTTTTGGTAAGAGCACATTGTTATTTGATGGCTGTAATGATATCCCACACTGGACACACCAAAAGCTGTAGCAAGCGGGCATGTTCTTAAGTCATTATAGGTCAGCCATGACAGTCTTGCAGAACAGTTATACATGCAGTGATATTATCTCTCCTCCCTCCTCCTTTAATTCATGGAATGCATAGGTTTTACACTTCAAAAGAGTCGTTATCTCAACTCAGAGACATCAAAAACCAGCACTTAGGCCTGTGCAGAGCTGTAAATCGCTAATTGAGTCCTGGCATTATGTCCGGGTCTTCCGTCCAGGCCTATCATAAAACTTTGACCAAATCCATTAAGGATAACCAAAACTAATGGGGATCGTAAAAGGCAATCATAGAGCCCTGCCTAATTCAAAACTTAACAAATACACACACGATTCATAAATTTAGACAGGAACATGACACATTATAAGTAATAAGTATATATTTGGATGAGAAATGTAATACTGAACCAATTAAGGTCATACATGACCACACTAGCACATATAGAAGAAAATGTAACCAGTACATATTGGAAGATATGAATAGTGGTATAAAACTGTCCAATAAGGAGGGACCTGATATTGTCATAAACCAAGGACAGCCCTTGGCCACTTTGTTTCATTGGTCAGGGGCATCTGTCTACACCCCTTTGATACTAGAGAAAAAGGGAGACCCCTAACCAGTGATCAGTTCTCATGGTACCTTCAAAGCAGGAGCATCTATCAAGTTTGAGAACCGATACCACCTGGCTCATCGACTGAACTCCGATAACACCCAGGACATTGACTGCAAGTATTCTCCCTCCTCAATTCTACCCTATTTTTCTATTTCTGAATTATGTCTCTATTTCTTTGAAACACCTTTTTTTCTGTAAATATTTTATTTGCACCAACTTTGACCTATTCATTATTAAAACCGTATTTTGAAAAGTGTTAACCTTGTCCCTAAGCTCTTAATGCAAGCTAACAAAGAACCTGTCTCTTGAGGAGTGCTACTGTATAGAATAAATCCTATGAACATACCTGTCTGTGGTGACAGTGTGTGTTACAGAAGATTATTCTAAAATCATAATTGGTATTTCTAAAGTCACGAGCTTCTTCCCACTCAGACAAAATGGAGGTGGTGGCATTGAAAGGGTTAATTGCTTTATTAGCCCAGTACAATTGTGCTCAGCCTGCTGGCACCTAGATTGTGGTCCTGCGATCTGGAAAATCTTTGTGCAGGGTGCAGCTGAGAGTGGCATTGTTACATAAGTGACAGCGGGGTGTGAGATTGGCCTATCCTTTGTCACGAGTTAGTGAGAAGGACAGGGATTTGATACCCGCGTCAGTGGAGGGAGTTTTGGATTGATATATGGAATTTTTTTTTCACTGGATATTATGAAGCTGGAATGTCCAGCCTTCATTTTGGTTTTGTCTATGGACTTTTTTTCAATTGGTTATCATTTAGCGCAACACCTTTACATTTTTTATAATTTATTGTGTCAATATCTCACGATTGTGGTGCAGCTTTGTTAAAATTGTTTGAATTACACAAGCTCAATATATTTGTTTTTTTATTTGTTTTTAATTGTCTGTCTTTTTTTTTGTTTATAGTGTAAAAAATATAAACCAGAGAGATCACGCTGAAAACGCAGAGGCAATCAAATACCACCAAAAGAAAGCTGTATTTGCGGGGGGGGCATACATTTTATTTGGGCACAGCGTCGTACGACCATGTAACGCAGTGCCGTATCGCAAAAAATGGCCTGGTCATGAAGGGCTGTAAATCTTCCAGAGGTCATGTAGTTTAAGAGACACTGTCGCTTTTGACTCGGAAACATGCCCGTGTCTGGGTAAAACTTCCCGCCCTAGCCATTGATTCTTATCTGCCCAGCCATCCTCTACTGATCCTTATTCCATCAAAGCTGCCACAATATACCTGGTGTGTTCTCTCATTATGCCATGCTTGGGCTTATTTGCTAATAAGCCAAGCACTGTCATAGACAAGGCAAGGGAACATTACTACCCCTCTAGGCATAGATATCAGCTGAAAATCGTTATTTTGCTGCTCTGACAGAGGGAGAAACGTTGGGTTGTTGGAGAGGTGAGTCTTAGGCTGGCTACACAAAGACATTGTCCCTTTGTGCTAAAAGGGCAAAGTAAGGGTGTCTTTAACCAACACTTTAATTGTTTGAATTTCCCTTTTTTGCATACAATTAGAGAGTGGGTATTTCCTGATAAAATCAAGTAAAAATGTTCTCTGCATAAACCCACCGTTACTAAAATACTCTAAAATAAAAAAAAAAACTCCTAAAAATATCAAGCTGGGTCATACTTGTACTTCAGGCACGCATTCCTCTCCAGTTGCATATATGTTACAATGAGCTGTTGACCTCCAGGCTGACCAGCTCAATCCATTAATTCACAATGAGCACCGTAAATCACAGCACAATCACTGTCATAAATCACCTTAAATAACTAATTTTATTTCACATTTGTAATGACTTGACAATTCCCTGTGTGCGTATCTGCCTTGTAAGAGGAGATGGCAATCCCTACAGTGAGTATCCCAACATAGAGAGAAGACAGAACTCGGTACATTTGATATAAGCCATTCTTGGCCCAGACAGTCTTGATGGCATGCTAAACGAGGGCCAAAGAGGGAGTGATGGCATACAAGTCGTATACACCATTTGTAACCTAGGAGCCTCGTACTGTTACTTTTGCTTTCTGCCTGCATTTTCTTATATCATTCATGCTTTGGTGGAAGTGGGATTTGCTCAATAATATATTCCATTAACGTTTAAGTGGAAAGAGGTTGCATTGACAGGCTGATGCAGTCTAGTTCCATTTTCAAGGAAACCTCTGAAGGTGACTCATCGTTTCCTCTCAAAAAGACCGGTCCTTCATATCCCTTGTCAGATGTTGTTAATGAAAGCGTTGGATGGTGAAATGATGATTATTTTAGCAGTGTACAAAAAAAAATGAAGGTTTAAATTTAAAGTCCTATACTAGTTTTTGCTAACAAATTTTAAAGTATTACCACAGTTTTTTTGGCCATACTTCTTCTGTGGGTCACAGGAGTGCAGTTAGTTCTACACTCCTGTGACCTGTTTTCAGCAGACAGCAGGCTAAAGCCTTCTGTCAGCTGATGTCACAGAGCCAGTCCAGGCTCTGAAAAGATCCCGACCATATGGTCGAGATCCACCCAGAAGCCTGGACTGATAGCTACCTCACCCTCTGAGAGCCTCCACTGACTACAGGGGGTTTGCTTGATCTGCACTGCTACTATTCATTTAATGCCTATTTTAAATTTGCATGCAAGCACAATTGGAATTAATATTTATACTCTATATTATATATTATGTTTATCTAATTAATGTTATTATAAGCCTATCAGTACCAGTGTGATCTATTACTTGTAGTTCTGCGTCAAGCGTAATCCTTTGTGGGATCAGCCTTGCTGTGTGGTTCCCCTAAGGGTTGCCCCTTCAGGCTTTGCTCCTTGTTTCTCCTCCACTGGCCCTCTTTTTTGGGGGGTAAGTTAAGTTTTTTACACTAAAACAGCTGGAAATGTTCCACTTCCTGCAATTGTACCTATATGTGCGTGTATGTAAATGAATTTTGACTTGTAACATGCATTACTTATCTGTATTTATTTCATGTTATCTAGAAAGTGTTTTTCATATTATTGTACGCATGTAGTTCTTAAAGAAGAGGTCCATGTCCTAGAAACGAGTTGAGCTTTTAACCACTTTATGACTGACCGCCACAGATATACTGCGGCGGTACGGTCACTCTGCGGCAGATCACGTACCTAGTATGTATACCATGACTGAGGTATTGCAGATATTGCAGATATTACGGCTGCTTTTAACTTTTTAACCCCAACACTCTACTTATAATCCCCATAATCAAGACGACAACAGTTTTCTGGATTTTAAGAGCCATATAAGCCCTTTTATTAAACAATAAAATACAACTTTTGTTAAAAAAATACATCTTTTTCTTTTTTTAAATACCTGAACATTAATGACCCAATCTCAGTACAGTACTAACCTCATTAAAGTCTGGGGTCTTAGAAGGCAACTTGTATTCAATCGACTGGCTGTATTTACCATCAAAATAGACGTGAAGGCCTTCAGCAGCAACTACACCAGCTTGAGGACTAGTAGCTATTAAGATAACCTTGATACAGCCACATGACTCATAAACCATTACTGCCTTAAATTGACCAGGGTAGGTACACCCATACTTAAGATGGGCCCTACCCCTCATTCTCCAAACTTTTCAACCATCACTGCCTTCCAAGACCCAGAGAGCCCTGCCATGAACACCCAAGCATGAAACCTTATGCTTAGGTGGCCCTCCAAACCCGTAAGGCACGCTGTATGCCATCCTGCAGGCCTAAAGTCTACATACCTATACCGATTGCATTCAGGTGAACTCCATCACCCTGCAAATACAACCATGTGTCCTGCTCTAGTTCCAAGTGGTGAACCACTAGGCCCCCATTCCTTATAAAGAACCTGCCCCCCACTTTGTGGACCTTAATCCTTGCCTTGTTTAATCTGCAAATGGAATGAGACAGGCGTCCAAGTCCTGGACACAATGTCCAACCACACTATCACGGTATCTGAAAAGAACGACCTCAATCTTAAGAAGTCTAACTTTATATCCCTGACCAAATCCAGCGATAAGCGCATCCTCAAATCATTCTCCCAGCATGCAACAGGAGAATGTCAGGGGTTCTATCTAGCCTGGCATATCTGTGAACCTTAGGTGGAACCCGTGTCCACAACATCCCTGGGATACCAATCCACCGAACCCTGACTTCTTGTCTCGAAAAACTCAACTGCCAGCCCTCTAGTCTTACAGCTGCCCTCTAAGTACCCCAAAAGACATACGAGTGCCCGAGGATCCAGACCAAGCATTCCGATGAGCCTGAAAGATAAAATAATGAAAACTTGCAAAGCAACTGCACTTTCCCCCTCATGATAACATAACCAGAAATACACTGAACATACAAACAAAGAACAAAACAGGAATTCCCTTGTTCCTAACCTCACCAGCCGTATAACACACCATAGCTCACCAAATGCTAACCACTCAACGCTATAACAGATGATAATGACTATATAAGCAGAAAAGAAACGCTGAGACTCCCAGCGACCAATATGCTGAAGAGCTTGCTCACCAAGCCCCCCAACGGGCCGCTTCAGTAGCGGCACCTATTCTAAAGGAGTGAGACAAATAACCCCCCACCCAGAAGCCAGCTGACAGCAAGCATTTACGCTAAACTGAAGTAAACTGATATCTAGATAAAGCAGAGCCATCTGCATGGATCAAAAAAGGCCCTGGTCCTGCTGGCGGATAATGTAACCACTCGTGCACAGTACTCACTGGGCAAGCTGAAGTTTGGGGAACCAAACCCAATTCGACATAAGCCCCGTGCCCCAACTGATCAGTCTTGGACTTCCAGATCCACAATTGAACTCTATCATCCTGCACCAGCACATCGCTAAAAGCCAAACATCCCACACTCTGCCTGGAGGCACTCACCAGCTGCCTGGGGGCACTCACCAAAAAAGGCCAGCACAAACATCGTTTTAAAAAGCATTGCTTCATAAGAAGAGGAGCAGACGAAAGGGAACTGTTCCAAAATGTACCCAAGCAAGGCAAAGGAGACAGGGCGTCTTGAATTGGGAACCGGTCTACCCTTCCTATATTCTGTCAAGGCTTTTTTAACCAAAAAGTGTTGGGTAACATCAGAAAAACCAGACAATTTAAACAAAAATGCCAAACCGGCCAGCTTGCATTTTAGCCACGACACAGAAACCGCTTCTTTAAAGTCAATCCCTATAAAATAAAGCAAAACATGTAACCTGTCTTCGTCAGGAAAACATCCCCCCACAGAACCAAATCATGCCAGGCAAACCGAACCTTTTCATACGCAGTTCACGTGGAAGAACCTACTGAATTTTGTATTAAACCCACTACTGTGGCAAGGCGATGGTCCATAAATGCTTGGGGCAGGGGATTCTGCGCTGCTCTGCTTCCAGCGCCAACTGACGGAACCTTTCCCACTGGAATTGAGAGAGAGTATCAGCCCCAGTGTTAGTAACCCCCGACATGTGAACAGCATAGAGAAAAGAATTAAGTTGCAAACACTTTAACAACAAATGTCTAAGCAAGCAAATTACTGGTGTAGAATAAGTGGTGATGCTATTGATAGCCTGAACTACCCCCAAATTGTCACAATTCAATTTTTTACGCCTATCCTGAAAGTCCGGACCCCATAAATCGACCACTAATACGGTGGGAACAATTTCAACAACACAAGATTAGGCATAATATCCGACTCTCTGAGAATCCGGCCACCCCCTAGCACTCCACTGACCACAAAAATAAGCTGCAAAGCCAGCTGAGCCAGCCGTGTCAGTATACAATTCAAAATCAAAATTAGACACAGGCGCTTCCAACCATAATGATCGACCATTGAAAGTCGTCCAAAACATCTCCCACACTTTCAAATCATCACAATGTTCTCTGGTCAACCTAATGTAATGATGAGGGGACTTGACACCAGCAATGGCAGCAGCCAATCTGCAACAAAAAACTCGCCCAACGGGCATTATGCGGCAAGCAAAATTCTATTTTCCCAGAAGAGACTGTAGAGGACAAAGCTGTATTTTTTTTCAACCTAACCTGTCCCCCCCCCGCAATGGTCCTACGCAGATCCGTCAGCTTGTCGACAGGTATTAAATGACTTTCTATTGCCATGGTATCGATAATACTGTAATGCCTAAAAAGCTCAATTCCGTACAAGGGGATGAGAAAACTGATTGGGTTCCTTTTTTGGAACCACACCTAAAGGGGATACCACTAATTTCACAAATGGAGGAGAAGAAAAGGGGCCCAACATCCTGCCCAAAGAAACTTCCTTGCACAGTTTCCCAGAAACTACCGTAGAATGCAACTTAGCTGACCTTAAATTACCAGACACCAGGGTAACAACAGACAATGTGCAAGGGATCCGCAAACCTACCGAAAAACCTCTCAACAAAAGCCCAGCTGCCTCTCTATTAGGATACCTACTTAGGAACAGGGCCAGCTTTTCCACTCTCACCGGTGTCTTTCCAGCGTCAAAATTATTTCCTCTTCCTTGTTTAAAACACCTGGACGATGGGTGCCCACCTCCGCAACCTGAACATTCATGCCAAAATGCAGGATCCCCCAAATTTGCAGGTGTCTTCATTATACTGCCAGCAATACCCATTTAGTTTTGTGGCCAAGGATGTCGAGAAGGATGCACCCCCGACCCGACTCTGAAAGGGGGAGCTGCCTCCTCTGGCTGGAGTCATCAGTCTCATCCACAAGCTCACTGCCTTGCACTGACAAAATTGTTCATCATAACGCAGCCAAGCAATTCCTCTATATACAGTACCCGCTGGGCTTCACTAATGGAGTCCAGGTAGCAAAAATAGAGGGGAACATGGCTCCTGCAATTTTTCTTTGATCGCACTATCCAAGATGCTGAACGCCTGCCACCAGTTAGCAAATGTGCTAACTGGTTCCAGGCTTAAAACTTTTTTACTCTCGTCCGGTTTAATCCTATCAGGATTAAACTTTTCCAATGATAATAACAAGTAAATCTCCAAATTTTCTCTCTGACTTCAGATTTCAAGTGTGCCCCCAACGGTCCTTCAAAGCATACATAAACAGATGCAGACAGTTCCCCTTCAGAATGCTCCTCCACCTGAGCTGCAGCAGCATTCAGCAGTGGGGAAGAACAGCCTCCATGCACTGGAGCTGTGTCTGGCGGTCTCTGGCTGGTGACATCATCCTCGGGAGCCGCTCTGTGCCCACAGGCACTCATCTTCCTCTGGTCCCACTGAGCACTCCAACGCTGGACTGGCAGCAGCTGCCGAATGCAGGTCCTGTTAAGGGATAGGTATGGCGGAGGGGGGGCTCCTTGTCTTCTCTTGTAGGTAGTCCCTCCCTTCACCGCTAGTTGGTCGGCACCAGCAGACACCACAGTCCCATGCCGAGCAGCACTCAGACCAGTCAGGGGAGCAGCAGAGCCGGCCACATGGTCTGGATGGGCAGCAGGGTGGGCATGGAAGTGGATGTTGGAAGGAAAGCTCCCACCCGGGTCCCGTCTCAGATGGGGATTCCTCCCAGCCCCCCCCCCCCAGCTTGTGAGGCAGACTTCCTCTAAGCTGCTGGAGCCAAAGGGTCACTTGTTGGGCTCCCAGAGTGATGGCCAACCCTAGGGGTTGATTCAGAGCTAAGACGCTCAGGAGGCCTTGACCTCCTAGCATGTGGGTGATCTGGGGAAAGAGATACACAGAACAAGTAAGTATAACATGTTTACTTATTTAAAAAAAATAAAAACTGAGCCTTTAGTATCACTTAAATACTCCTGTAACTCCACAGACTAAAAACGACTTACCCTGATATTCCTAAACTAGCATTCAGAAACTTAAATTCAAATTCCAATACGCAGAAAGGCAAGACGCTGGTGAAGACTTTAATTTCCTGCTAGACCCAAAACTTCATAGATCATTATTTTTTTTTCCTTCAAGCCGTGCATCCAAAAATAAGCAGCAGATTAGGATAAATAGCTATTTTGCTTTACACATTAATTACTAAATGTTTGCTTGGCATTCTTTAATTATTCGGATTATCTGTCCTGGAATTTAACTCTGATGTTGTTGAGGTTTGTTGGTAATGTGTTTCCCAAGGTTAAATCACACTTTTAATTGTGTCGACATCCTTGAAATATATTAAATACATTGGCATATTGTGAATTATGAACTGCTGTCACCCACTACAAAGATTAATTGCATGTTCACAGATTTAATCTGTTTCCTAGTTTCTATATTCTGAGTATTGTCACCTGACACATTTCTCACAACACTGAAACAACCGGGAACTCTAGGATGCTTTATACAATTTCCATTCTTTTCATAAAAGTGTTAAAGTGAATCTGTGCTTTACCTTGGCTTGGAAAAGCAACATGTTTGGTAAAAATATGGCTTTGCAATGAATGCATATCTCCCAACTTTCTGAGATGAGAAAGAGGGACACATTTTAGCCTAAAGTTTGTAGACAAAAAAATAAAACCTGCAAGACTATAATATTGTGGACCACTACTAACTCTCTATAATGACTTTTGAAAATAAAATACGCAAACTTTTAAAGCAGTGGTCTCCAAACTGTGGTCCAAAGGCCAGATGTGGCCCTTTCCCTGCCTTTATCCAGCCCTTGGATAAATCTGTGCTTTACCTGGGCTTGGAAAAGTTACAGTACATGTTTGGTAAAAATCAGGCTTTGCAATAAATGCATATTTTCCAACTTTCTGAGATGAGAAAGAGGGACACATTTTAGCCTTAAGTTTGTAGACAAAAAATAAAACCTGCCATGACTATAGTATTGTGGATCACTACTAATTCTCTATAATGACTTTTGAAAATAAAATACGAAAACTTTTAAAGCAGTGGTCTCCAAACTGTGGCCCAAAGGCTAGATGTGGCCCTTTCCCTGCCTTTATCCAACCCTTGGTGCACTACTCACATTTGACACCAAAGATGGGATCCCATTCCTTCCACTGACACTATTGTTGGGGCACTATTCCTCCCACTGGTGCCCACAACGGTGTACTATTTCTCCCTTTAAAACCAACAATGAGGCATTGTTTACATTGTTTAATCCCCATGGACACAGTATTGCCCCCCTAAAACCTGAAGAGCAGTAAACTGGCCATTTGCTTAGATTGTTTGGAGACCCCTGTTTTAAAGGTTGGATGAAATGTTTAATGTAGTATCACACATTGGTAGTATGGTTTGGCACATTTTCTATCAGACCAAAAAAGAGGGACAACTGAGGAGGAAAGAAGGACATAAGGATTTGGTTCCAAAGGAGGAACAGTCCCTCTGAATCAGAGACAGTTGGGAGCTATGTGAGTGTAAATATACCCTTCCGACATTCCTTGCCATCCAAATTAGCCCCTTGAAAATTCTTGTACCAAGGGCTATGCATCCCCTCCCCTGTTCCAATGTGACTACACTGTGATTGTCCGCTTAGGAATGCATAGTGGAAGGATGAGGGAGTCATATATTTCCCCATAAACAGCAGACAGAAGTAAAATGTAAACTCCTAGTGGAGCCTATTATCAAGCAAACCCCTGTACTTCTTGTCTAGTCAAAAGACAGGTTCTCTTTATATGTTGGTCGCATTATACCAGCTGGTTGTCTATATAAATTCATTAATTTGTCTGATTTGTAGGAGTCATTTGTAGGGAAGGAAAATACTGGGTTTTGATATGCTTCAGGGGCGTAACTACAGGGGTTGCAATTGCAACTGGGCCCCATGCTCCAGGGGGCCTGTGTGGCTCCGCTGTACACCTGGATAGGAGGGGCAGTGGAGGCAGCATGTAGAGAAATCACCGTCCTCCTTTTTCCTCCTGTAGCTGCAGGAGGAAAATAGAGGAGATTGGTTTCTCTGTACGCTGCCCCCGCTACTCCTCCTATCCAGTTCACTTGTGTTCTGCTGTCTCTGGGCCCCTGTGTGCTCCCCTGGTCCCCCCCCCTCCCCACTGTGCTCCCTCCCCTCTCTTGCCGGCTGCTGAAGGGGATTTGTCACAATAGAGAACCAGGAAGGGGTTGGTAAATATGTAATTTATCAGCTCCTTCTTTTTTCTGAATGGACAGAGTCATAGTCAGTCATAGTCAGTGACTTATATTGTAAAAAAATAATATAAAATGATAAAAAAAATAATACAATTAAAATACCAAAAAATAAAAACTACTGACACCAGTGGGTGAACTTCCGGGATCGCAAAGGTCAAACTTGTGACCGGGCCCTGGCATTCCACCACACCACCGTGGGGAGGCCCCAAGATGGCAGGAAGGGGCCCACTGCAGAACTTGTGAAAGGGTCCCACTGTGGGACCGTAATAAAGGGCCGCAAAAAGCGGCCTGAACGTAAGACAGCAAAATGCTCTAGTGTTAAAGTGGTTAAGTAATGAATTCATAGTTACAGAGCTGCATTAATTTGTGCTTTTTAAATTAGCCCGGAGCTTTGGGGTAAATTGAGTGGACTTTTTGACTTTGGTGAAGTTGTAGTGCTTGCTTGCTGGATTACTGGATGAGTTCTCTGATTTGGTTCACTTGATGGCGGGAGCGTCTCTTTTAAAGTTTTCCTTATTTCTTTATAACTATTTAGATGTACTCAAAGTTTCCCCCTGCTTCAGGAAAACTCCCACTCCAGTCTTCCATTATTAAAAATAAATGCTTATTCTTAATTCAGGCATCTTTTTCAATGTCACAGAAATGTCAACAAAAATATGGAACATTTTTGGTGACATCCAATTTATAAAAAGTTTTTGGACATTTATAGTAACATATGGTATATGAAAATGAATGGAGAAACAAATACATTTAAGCAACAGTTTAATGATGTGCAACCTTTTAGAAAAAAAAAAAACTTCATAGTCAGTGAGGGTGTCTGACATTGAACGTGCTTTGAAAGTAGATAAACATGGAACGATGCTTTTTAGTAATTGCTGCAGCTCAATATATCAATATTTTCCCCAGAGTTCAATATCAATTACGTATTTCAGGCCAGTCTCTTTGATTATGCCAAAAAGATGATTTGCAACATTTTTTTACAAGCTATTTATATATGCACGTATTTGCTATTTGCTACTTCTTTTTCTACATTTTTTTTTTTTTTGCTCTGCATAAACATAGGAGCCAAACCAAAGGTACAATTCTGATGCAGAATCTCCCAACTCTCCCACTAGGTGGAGCACAAGTACACATCCTACAGTGGTGAAGCTAATTATCACAGTACACAATTCAACAAGCAAACCTATATCATAGGGTTCAGTTACTTCCTATGTATTCGATGTATGTTGATTATCGCTGTATTGTTGTTCATTTAATTTAAATAAAATAAAACTTTTATCGGAAAAAAAAATATATATATCATAGGGTTCCATTGCATCAGTGAGCTATTTTTTATTTTATTTATTAAAGCTTTAAACCTAAACACAAAAAAAAATTTATTATATTGCAGCTTATAAATTCTTAGATGTGGTGGCTACATTGTTTTTTTGTTTTCTTTTTTTAGTTTTTTTCCCTTTATTTTCACCTGTTATTTTTTAGCTTCTATTACCAGACGACGTTGTCTGGCAAAAGTGGCAGTTAGAGAGCTGATACACTGACAGGGGTGCTTACAACGATCGGCTTTTATTTATATAAAAACGTTATCCCAAACTGGAAAAGTTGGAGTTTGGCTTCAATATGTTGGTCACGTGACTATGCTAGTGCATCTAATACTATGTTCTCCCCATACTGACAATGCTGTTGTCCAAAGGAGTCTCTCTTGCTCCTCCATCCAGAGTGGAGACATCGTTAGGCTCGATTCACAACTATGCATGTTGCTTTTGAGTGTTCCTGTAGTGCTTTTTGCTATGCTTTACACATTTTATTACCACGATTTTGCAGCAATTAACGTTTTGCATTTTTTTAAGTTTTGTTTTTTTGGAAAAATTTTTGTTGGGCAAATTTAAAAAACGCAAATCACGACAAAATCGCACTGTTTTGTGGTTAAAAAAAGCCCCTGACCCTTTCCAAAAATGCAGAGGCACAAAAATGCATTGATGTGAATGTGTTCCATAGGCATTCCTACAAAAAGCATGAAAAAATGCATTGGTGTGAATGAAGCCTTAAGGCCCGTACACACGATAAGAAAATCTGTAGGGAAAATTCATCAGACGACCGATCTGTCGATTTTCGGATTGTTAGTATGGTGCTTTCGACAGCCAACTCCGACTTTTCCACTTGAATTGTCCAGTAAAGTCTGATCAACTTTTTCATGCCTAGTCTGAAGTTATTACCAAAAGAGGTGCATGGCAGTACATAGGGTATCTAAAAGAACTGGCTCTATAAGCACATAAGGGGATGAAGAGGAAGGAATGGAAGGCCATCACAAAGAGTAAACTCAGCAGAAGAGTTTGTGGGAAGTGTATAGTTGCTACTAGTAACCATGAACTGGTGGGAATGTAAAAGTAGCCAGAGAGCGAAGAGTGGTACCAGGCATGGGTGACAGGTCCTCTGGTAGGGAAAGGGGTCAGTGTTCGGCTCCATCCTCAGTGGTCCATTCCCCAAAAGCAATTGGGACCGAATGCACGGTATGAGGACCCCACGGACCTAAACACAGGTACAGAATAGGAGAGGTTAATTACGTGACTACATGAGGTCTGCACTTAGTGCACGGCGTGACCCCATTCTGTCGCTGGGAGTGAGGTGGCAGAGGAAAGCTGGACTGGTGGAGCGAGTCACAAGCTCAGCAGAGTGTCCCCCTCTAAATGTTACATTCTGGAGGACAAGGTGTGCAGTGATATAGGACAGGGTGCTTCAAAGTAGGAATCTGTATGTTAGACAGCTGCACAAGGTTTACAGCTCACGTCTAAGTCTGAGTCTCGCCCTAATATTGGAGTGTGGCCCCATCTGGTCCTGGGTATTAGTGAGCATGTTCATTAGAAAGGTAGCCCCACGTGTAGGGTGAGTAGGCCCCTTCACACAAGCAGCTGCATCCAATCGGCTGCAACATAAACATCTCTTGCTAAAGCTTGGTAGACATGGATCGAAATTCAGCCGGTTCAGCAGGGACTGAATACATCTCCATAGGGGTGCATGGAGCATCCGAACAGGTCAGCATGAAAAACTCACAGGCGGACTGGATCGGAAAGCCCGTGGGAAAGGGGCTTATAGGAAACACCTAAAGTGGAACTTTAGTCAGAAAATGAAGTCCTGCTAGATGACTTCAGGCTGATCCCTTTTGCAGGTATAGCTATGGAAAACATTTATAATAAGTGTCTATTCCAGTTTTTTAACATTTTTACCTTCGAGGAACCCCTGGTGAAAAGTCTGTGAGTTAGAGGAACCCTTGAAAAAAAATTCATATCTACAGCTCATGGAACATTGGTGTAATCAGCAAGCTGTAGATATAACAACAATTATTCTTAGAAATAGCATTAAGCAATAGAATAAATTATTGAAATGTACCTCCTTAATGTGAAACTTGTGCTCAATTCTGGGTCAAACCTAAGATAAGCAGTGTACAGGGGGTCAGCAGGGCAAAGCACAAGGGATTCAGAAGGGAACAGTACGGGGGGGGGGGAAGCACAGTAGAGGGCGGGGGGAAGAAGAGCAGAGCACAGTACAGGGGGGCCAGGAGGGAACTGTATTGTACAGGGGGACAAGGAGAGAACTGTATAGTAAAGGGGGGTGGGCAGGGGGTAACTGTATAGTACAGGGGGGCCAGGAAAGAACTTTATAGTAAAGGGGGGGCAGGAGGTAACTGTATTGTACAGGGGAGGCATGAGGGAACATTACCATGGGAGGCAGGAGAGAATAGTACAAGGGTGGCAGGGGGGAACAGTACAGGGTGGCCAGGAGAGAATAGTACGGGGGGGGGGGCCAGAAGAGAACAGTACAGGGGGGCCAGGAGGAAACAGTACAGGGGGGGGCAAGAGGGAACAGTATAGGGAGGGGGCAGGAGGGAACAGTGTAGGGGTGCCAGGAAGGAACAGTAAAGGGGGGGGGGCAGGAGGGAACAGTACAGGGCGGACAGGAGAAAATAGTACAGGGGGGCCAGGAGAGAATAGTACATGTGGGTCAGGAGAGAATAGTACAGGTGGGCTAGTAGAGAATAGTACAGGGGGGGCTGGGAGAGAATAGTATAGGGGGGTAGGAGAGAATAGTACAGGGGGCCAGGAGAAAAAGTACAAGGGGGGGGGCAGGAGAAAATAGTAAAGTGGGGCCAGGAGAAAATAGTATGGGGGGGCATTATAAAATAATATGGGGGGGGGGCAGGTGAGAATAGTACAGGGGGGCCAGAAGAGAATAGTATGGGGGGGCAGGGGAGAGTAGTACACGGGGTCAGGAGAAAATAGTATTGGGAGGGACAGGAGAGAATAGTATAGGGGGGTCAGGAAAGAATAGTATAGGGGGGGCAGGAGAGAATAGTACAGGGAGCCAGGCGAGAATAGTATAGTGGGGTCAGGAGAGAAATTGATAAATTTCTCTCCTGGCCCCTATACTATTCTCCCCTGGCAACCCTGTACAGATATCAGATATCTATATCAGCTAGGAGGGGGCAGGAGAGAAAAATATAGTATGGGCAGGCAGAAGAGAAAAGTATAATACGGGGGGCAGGAGAGAAAAGTATAGTACGGGGGGGGCAGGAGGAAACTGGCGGGTACAATGCTGGC
Source organism: Pelophylax lessonae (assembly GCF_965119305.1). Lineage (NCBI taxonomy): Eukaryota > Metazoa > Chordata > Amphibia > Anura > Ranidae > Pelophylax > Pelophylax lessonae. The sequence continues at coordinate 148,703,317 of NC_138780.1, forward strand.
ATCTGTAGTGGTTTACCATGAACCAAATGCAGAGTAGCTCAGAAAAGCTGCTGGATCACGATCATATCTTGCGCACAGATTCTCGTCCCTCCCTCGTGATGTCACGCCCACACACAGGCTTCTGGGAGGAAAGGGAGGGGAGGGCTGCCCACAACAGGCTGAGGGGAGGGCTGCCAGGACCAGGCGCAGGACAGTGATGTCAGTTTTCATCTGCAGCCTGTCAGATGTTTGGGGATGTAATCTGCTGTTCATCTGCTTGTGATGAACGGCAGATCATGGCGGAACCCCTGGGGACCTCTCGCGGAACTCCGGTTGAGAAACATTGGTCTATACTGTTGAAAATCCAGTAATACACTGTCTCTCCCTGCTCTGAACATTCTCAGTTGCTCTCCATTTTTAGACATTGCCGAATTTGTAGAGGCCAATCTGCTGACAGCCTTAAAGCGGAATTAAACCCTCCTATCCTTTACAACCAAGGAAGCTGCTTCTGTTTGATCTGCAACTGCAATGCTGCACATGTGATCAGTTATGACACCAGCCATTTGATGGTTTAACAGTTTGGTTGGGGACACAAGCAAATGTGACAGTTAGCAGCCACAGCATTTCGGGGATGTAACTGTTTTTTTAAAACATTAAGCCCCCATTTACACGAGTCTGGCTTTGAAGTCTTGCTACTTGAGTGGAATTTCAAAGCCGCACATCAGTGTGATTTGCACTTCTGATTTAATTGAGGCTTGTGACTTCATTTAACAGAAGTCTATGCAAGTTGCAATGAAATTGACAAAAAGTAGTGCAGGAACCTTTTTCATAATCGCTGCCTGTGACATGGGTAACAGCGATATGAATGGTTCCACTGCCGGCAATAGGGGGTATGAGTTGTAATGGGAGTGGGTACTGCCAAATCGCATGACAGGTCACACCAGTATGAACAGGGGCTAAATCGATGGGTTTAGTTAGCTTTATGATTTACTGCTGTTCAGGGGCTCTGGGCTTCAGCAAAATGGCAGCTTCCATCAAAAAGATACAGGGGGAACGCTGGGGGCAATTTACAGCACACACTAATTTTGGTGGCATACTTAATAATGTGGAATGTATGTTCTTTGCTAAAGAAGATTATTTTTTATCAAGTTGTTATGGGTAAAGTTCCGCTTTAAGGATCCGAATTATACTGGTAAATCATAAGAATTTGTCCTAGTACATATTTAAACCCAGAAACAGGTGTCAGCTGACTCAGTCTATCCACTGGGCCACTTTCCAAGGAAAATGTAGAATCTCTTCATATTAATGGGTGGATGAGTTCATTTACACTAAATTGTTTGTCACTAGGGAAACAATAAACTCTTTTAACTGGTGTAATTGTGGGAAAATTATAGTATTTAAGTTACTGATTATTTAGAAGTTATTCTGTCTCAAAAAAGGATATGCGTTTAATATAACTTTCTGTTTGTTTCACTCACACTCGACAACCCAAGGGAATCTTCTAAATTAGGTTTGCGTAGATCAATATTCACTAATCTCTTCCAGATTCTGTAAATAGATGCAAAGCATTAAAGTGGAACTACAGCCAAAAATCTACTTTGCTTAGTTTCAAAGTGTCACTAAAGGCAAAACTTTCTTTTTTACATTTTGGATAGAGTAAGGGAGGATTAAACCCCAACCCCAACAGGTGTTTTTTAGCCCTCTGTGTCCCATTGAGGAGATTTCTCCATTTGGGGAGAAACTTCTCCTCAGTTCCTGTCTTGGTGACCAATGGAGATACAGACGCCAAAAAAACTGTCTGATGTCACCAACCTGGAAAAAAAGACATGCAAGCACGAATTTTAGACTTTCAGTGACTCCTGTAATTAATGTTCCAACAATGATCTTAAAAAAAAAACTCATGTAGGCAAATGGATGTAATTGCTTTTGAACCAGGCCTGCTGTTCAATTGGTATATGTAGCTGGGGCCATATTCTAATTAATGTAATGGAAACACTTAAAGTGAGACTTTAGTCAGAAAATGAAGTCCTGCTAGATAACTTCAGGCTGGCCCCTTTGCAGGTATAGCTATGTAAAATATTAACAACAAGTCCTATACTGTTTAAAATCCAGTAATATATTGTCTTCCTCTGCACTGCACATGCTCATTTGCTCAAGATTTTTTGGCATTTGTAGGCACTGCTCAGTCTGTAGAGGTCAATCTGCTGACACCCTTAAAGGGCAAGTAAACCCTCCTATCCTTTACAGCTAGGGAAGTTGCTTCTGCTTGATCTGCAACTGCCATGTGTCTGGACATGTGATCAGGTAGGACACCAGCCATTTGATGGTTTGACAGTTTGGTTGAGGACACAATGGGCCTGATTCATAGTACGGAGAATTGGCGTTTCGGCTGGATTTTGCAAACCGGTGAATTTTTAAGTCTGAAATTGGTATTCAAAGAACGGCGGGCGGAAAATAACGCCAACTGTGAGATTCATTAAGATCAACTAATGTCAGGACTGGACTTAAAAACAGTCCAGCTAAAAGGTGGACTAATTTTTTCAAAATCACAAAATATGGCAGGAAAAAAATAAAAAATGTGTGGGAAAGATGTGTTATATGATTTTGAGCTAAACTGCTTTTAAACTGTGTGAAAATGTTAAGTAGAAAAAAAGATATTAATAAAAGTGTAACATGCAAATATAGCTCCAGAGTCAATTTCTGGCAGATAGCCCATGTGAGCATGCTCCAAACCAAAAACAAGGCTGAAAATAACGTTTTTGAAAACGTTAGTGGGAGTTTTATTGAATTTGCGGCAAATACCGCCGCAAATTCGCGGTAAAACGGCGCTATTCCGGCGCTAATAAATTTTTTTTTTTTTTTTAATTTTTTTTTTTTTTAATTTTTTTTTTGCACATATCTATGTATGTCTATATATATATATATGAATCACAAAAAAATATATATCTATACATAAATATATATATATATATAGATAGATAGATAGATAGATAGATAGATAGATAGATAGATAGATAGATAGATAGATAGATAGATAGATAGATAGATAGATAGATACCCAAAAATAATTATATGTATATATATATATATATATATATGTTTTATTTATTGATTTGCCTATGTGTTTATATATATATATATATATATATATGAAAGGGAACACTAACACGGCTCCTCCCCGAAAATTAAACATTGTATATGTGTGAAATCAATATATTTTTGGGTTGGTTAGATATAGAATGTAACAATAATATATGTTTTTTTGCATATGTGTTTCTATATATATATATATATATATATATATGTATGCAAAAAACTATATATTATTGTTACTTCCTATATCTAACCAACCCCAAAAATATATTAATTTCACACATATATAATGTTTCACTTTTGGGGAGAAGCCGTATTAGTGTTGCTTGTCATATATAACAACATACAGTTGTAGGTAGTTCAGGGATTCGAACACCCAAATACACTGTTGCAAAGCAGCGGTGCTAACCACTTAACTACCTAAAGCTAATGACATATATATATTCTATTTAGACCCAATTCAAGCTCAAATAATTTTTATTTATTAAAATTTTTTGATGGACTAATTGAATCAAACTATATTAATTTTTAGAGCCCATTCACATTAGCGCGACTTGTCAGGCGACTTGTCAGCCTGACAAGTCACAGTATGTCGCGGTCCATTGAGTAGTACAGGACCCGTTCTAATAGGAGCGACACAAGTCACTCCGACTTAGAAAAAGGGTCCTGTACCACTTTGGGGCGACCTCGGAGCGACTTGCATAGACTTCCAGTATGTGAAGTCTCTGCAAGTCGCGGTGCACAGTGGTGCACGCGACTTCACAGGTCGCCCCCCGAAGTCGTGTCGCCTCAATGTGAATGGGCTCTTAAGGTGCCAGTGCATGTATGCTTGGTATAAAGATAACAAGAAACAACAAAAAAAAAAACCTCAGAGACCACAATTCCCAAATAATTAACCTAGTTTAGTGAAACTGTATAAAATCAACAAATTTTTAAAAATAATCCTGCATGCTGGAAATTATATATAGGTGTTTAAAACATTTATTTCTGTGAAAAATTAGTATTTTAAATATAAATTGATAAGCTAAGAAACTATCAGTGACATATATTATGAAATAAATGTAACAAAGTGATTATGTTTGTGTAAATTGTGTTTTGCAAAAATGTTGCAAATATGTATTGAGCTTGAGCTTAATTAAATAAACTGACCAAAATATCCAAGTGGTTAGCACAGCTGCCTTGCAATAATGTATTTGGGTGTTCAAATCCCTGAACTACCTACAACTGTCTGTTGTTATATATGACAAGCAACACCCCAAAAATAAAACATTGTATATGTGTGAAATTAATATATTTGTTGAGTGGGGAGCCATATTAGTTTTGCTTCCTTTATAGAGCCACATTACACTCTGAAAAATAGCAGTGTTTGAGCTTGCAAATCTGAGAATTTGCAAATCGATTGAACATATGCAGTGCAACCCCAGAACTCAGAATTCAACAACCCAAAAAAAAAAAAAAAAGATATATATATATAAAAAAAATTACTACATCAAGTCAACACACATAGGAAATGCTTTCAATAATCTCAGAATGAGCACAAAGTGGCTTTTTCATTTAGACTAATGGGCCATACACACACTAAGATTTTCTGAAGATTTTTTCCTTTAGATTTACCAAAACCAGATAATATGAGGTCAAACCTAAACACTTTCAATTTGTATGCAATCTGGCAGGCCCTTGCACTACATAGAAAAGGTAAATCTGAAGGAAAAAATCTTCAGAAAATCTTATAGTGTGTATGGCCATACAATTTTCTGTCCAATTTTCTTGAAATTTACCTTCAAGTATGTAGTACAAAGGCCTGCCTAATTGGATACAAGTGAAAGTGTTGTTTAGCTTTGACATCACATTATGTGGTGTGTGGTTAATCTATCAGAAAATTGTACAACAAAAATTGAACATGTATGGCCATACACACTATAAGATTTTCCGAAGACTTTTTCCTTCAGATTTACCTTTTCTATGTAGTGCAAGGGCCTGCCAGATTGCATACAAATTGAAAGTGTTTAGGTTTGACCTCATATTATCTGGTTTTGGTAAATCTAAAGGAAAAAGTCTTCAGAAAATCTTAAGCCCCGTACACACGTACTGATCGTCGGCCGAACGATCGGCTGTCTTTTGTCCAGGGCTGTCCTGTCTGTTGAAAACTGCAAAAGACTGCACACGAATTTTGTCAGCCAACAACAGACGACTGCAGAAGTGATGTCATGTGATGGTTAACTTTCCCTGTGTTTTTTCTTTTCTGAGCATGCCCAGTCTTGCAAATCAGCCGATTGTCGGCCGAATTCTGTACTGACTGGCGAACAATCGGCCGTTCTGGTGTTGGCCAACAAAAATTTTAATGCCTGCATGACAGATTCTGTTCGGCCGAAAATGCGCTGTCGGCTGTCGGAAGCATCATACTAACAAGCCTACAATCGGCCGATCGGACTTGGATCATGGATGGCCAGCCAAACACTCATTCATTAGTGAACTGGTGATTTTGGTTTAGGAACCAACAGACCCAATTAATTACTTTGCTGGGCGTTTCCTATACTGGGTGTAGTTTAACCAAGGTTATATAAAGGGATGTATGAGATCATATCATTTGGCCTGTGGAAGGGCCATAGGTCTTTATGTCTGAATTTGCTTTTGGGGGTGGGGGGTTTGCTGGCATGCCTAAAGATCCATATTGCAGTAAGTGTATTCTGTTGGATGAATACTTTTCATGCTCTAACTGTTTGGTATAGTTTTTGCAAAGTGTATCTTTATGTACTCTATACATGTTTTTTTTTTTTATTTTCATGCCTCTGTGTAGCTGTATGTTCTACTGATTTGATGGTATTTAAATGAAAAGGCAGGCTCATGCAAACAATTAACATAAAAGTATGTTTGGTATGTTTTATGCTTAATACTAAGGTGTCTACAACTTATTTTGCTTGACTTTTGGATATTGTAAGCTCTATCTATCCATCATATGTTGTATCTTTGCACTGTAATTTGAATAAAAATTACTTGATTTGGGGGTTTTTGGGGGGGGGGGGCATTTCACATGCTTGCTTGAGTGATTACTGATGTTTTATATATGTTCAATAAAACTTATTCATTTGTACACAGCTCCTGGTTTTTTGTTTTCTTTTCTTCATATTTGTCTGGATGTAATTCAGATATCTTTTGTGTCTATTGAATGTAATCCATTTCTTGTATTTTTTGTGTGTGTGCAATGGCAGTACAGTAAGAACATGGGCAGGGTTTCTTCCTTTACTCCAGCGAAGTGGGGGGGGTGTGTGTGTGGGGGTGTGTGTGTGTGGGGGTGTGTGTGTGGGGGGGGTGGGGGTGTGTGTGTGGGGGGGGTGTGTGTGTGTGTGGGGGTGTGTGTGTGTGTGTGTGGGGGGGTGTGTGTGTGTGTGTGGGGGGGTGTGTGTGTGTGTGTGTGTGTGTGTGTGTGGGGGTGTGTGTGTGTGTGTGGGGGGGGGGTGTGTGTGTGTGTGTGTGTGTGTGTGTGTGGGGGGGTGTGTGTGTGTGTGTGGGGGGGTGTGTGTGTGTGTGGGGGGGTGTGTGTGTGTGTGGGGGGGGGGGTGTGTGTGTGTGGGGGGGGGGGTGTGTGTGTGTGTGGGGGGGGGGGGGTGTGTGTGTGGGGGGGGGGGGGGTGTGTGTGTGGGGGGGGGGGGTGTGTGTGTGTGTGGGTGTGTGTGTGTGTGTGTGTGTGTGTGGGGGGGGTGTGTGTGTGTGTGGGGTGTGTGTGTGTGTGGGGGGGGGGGTGTGTGTGGGGGGGGGGGGTGTGTGGGGGGGGGGTGTGTGTGGGGGGGGGGGGGGGGTGTGTGTGTGTGGGGGGGGGTGTGTGTGTGGGGGGGGCTAAATTGTAAGAAAAAATGTAAGTGTTTATGTATATATTTAGCTAAAAATATATAAATTAAGGAATAATACAAAATTTCCATTCAGCCGCTGTGGATGAATGTAACCAAAACATTTAATAAAAAAAATCACTAAAAATGATTACTAAATAAAAGATTGCTACAGCGCTCACTCACCTTTTTAGTTGGCTTAGGTCAGTGCTGATGAACCTTGGCAACACAGGTGTTTTGTAACATTTCCCATGATGCTCATCTACACTGCAGGGTACATGAGCATTTTGGGAAATGTAGGGCAAAAACATCTGGGGGGGGGGGGGGTTAAGGGTTACCATCACTGGCCTAGGTAAAACATTTCCAATACATTTTAGTTGTCTGTGTGCGCCATTTTTAAAATAAAGCAAAATCTCTTTACAATAAATTGCAAATGGCACATTGGCGTTCACCCTGGACCAGAAATGACACCAAATTGGCTTGCACACATTCCAGCAAGTGGTCACAATCAACTGGCTAATCATGGTGAGGGCCACTTTCAGCTGTGAAGAAATGGCATTCATATGCAAAGTAAGTGTGTGTGTGTGGGGGGGGGGGGGGTCTGTGCTTGTAATCAGAGCATTGATTACCAGTGCAGACCCTTGGGGGATGCCACTAGAGCCACCAGGGATGCCCACCCATGCCACCATTGATGCCAATCAGTGCTCAGGGAACCTGTTAGTGCCCTCCTCATCAGTGCTGCCCATCATTACCATCTTTCAGTGCTGCCCACCAGTGCCAATCATTGCCCATCAGTGCCACCTATCAATGCCCATCAATGCTGCATATCATTGCCACCTATCTGTCTATCAGTTCTGCATATTAGTGTCTCATCAGTGTCTGCCAGCGCAGCCTCATCAATGCTCGTCAGTGCAACAAAAAACATATTGATTTACCAAATTTTATTACATAAACAAAAACACACTATTTTAGGGGTCAAACATTTAGGTCTTCTTTTTGCCAATAGAAAAAAACCTTGCAGTGATCAAATACCACCAAAAGAAAGCACTATTTTTTTATGAAAATACTGTCATACATTTGTGTTAGGTACAGGGTTGTTTGACCGCGCAATTGTCATTCGAAATGCAACAGTATAAAAAGCTGAAAATTGGCCTGGGCAGGAAGTGGTGTAACTGCCCTGTAAGGAAGTGGTTAACTATTGAATCTTGGGAATAAATATTCCAGGTGTAATCATGCTCAGCTCAATGGTTTAGTGGCTAGTGTTCCTGGCTATAAACACTGAGAGCATGAGTTCAAATCCCAAGTGTGCCATCACCTTCTTAAATTTTAGACAGCTATAAATAAATACTGAAACTTGGCAAATGCATAATTGCACCCTGCAAATATGCATGTTTGTTTCTTGAATATACATGGCCATTGACATGCAATTTTAGGTGATGTAGCCAATGTTTTACTATGTGGCCAAAAAAAATTATGGCACACAGGGTGTTATCATGGTCTGGCCTTGAACTCATGACCTAGCAATCGTTGGCTGTGAGCTTAGCCCACTACACCAAAGTGCTGAATACAATCAGACATGCCTGAAAGTTTCAGATGAATAAAGAATGAAGACTGCTAATTAGACAGCTGTGTAGTCTGCTATTAGAAAATCTAAAGGTTAAAACACATAAGATACATAACTATACCTTAAAATTAAAATAAACCATATTAGATGACATTGCTGTGTAATAGTGATTCAGAATAGACAAATTTCCTTTTATGAAAAACACAAAGGGAATTTGGTTAACTCCAAACTCAAATTCAGCCTAAGTTAACTCCAAACCCGAATTCAGTCTAAGTTAACTCCAACTCCGAATTCATTAAAGCATCTAGTTGATGGTTTAACTCCAGCCACTTACCTAATTAGGATGCAATGAGTTTAGGCTGGAGTTATTTCTGGAGAAGTGAGCAGCTCTACTCCAAACTTATACTGAATTAGGCCCAATGTGACAGCAACCCATGAAAAAAACAAATGACCGCACTCCCAAATGCTATGAGATCTTTAATGCAATAAAATCATCCAACAAACAGAATCAAGGAAAGTTCATGACACTTGTCGGAAGAGCATGGTTGACATGTTTGGTGAATATAATCGCCTAATCATAACCTGCTAGCACTAATGATGTTGTCTTTTAGATAGCCCTAAGTCAGCTGTACAAAATGAAGTGCTAGATGAACACGCTCTATACAAACACTAAACAAACAAAAACATTAAAGCAGTGGCGGCAGACGGACTGCACCATACATCCCCCCGGCCCCCACCAGGCCGCACACCAGGACCACACCAGGACCCCGGACCCCCCCAGGACCCAGGACCCCAGACCCCCCCATGGCTCACTCACCCTCAGTGGCGGCGGTGGCGGAGACAGCTTCAGCTTCGTCTTCTTCCCTCTCAGTAGAAGCATCTCCTCCCCCATGCCCAACAGCATGGCTTCTACTTTTTTTTTTCTACAGGAGGCGGATCTGTGTGACAATAGTGAATATTCATTCGCTATTGTCACACAAGTGGGTGAACTCGGGGCGCACTGCTCTGAGCCCCGAGCCCACCGTTTTTTTTAGCCTGTGAGAGCCTCTGGCTCTAGTTACATGGCTAAAAAAAAAAAAAGCCCCATTGAACTCCATGCGTCTGGCGCCCCCCATGTAGATTAGGGGGCCGGACACATGGGTGGGGGGGTGGCGCCCCTGCTCTCCCAATACACCAGCCACCACTGCATTATAGTATATAGTATATATATATATAAATGTATAAATATATATATATATATATATAGATATATATATATATATAGGAAATTACACAATTTAAGAGACATTATGCATGCTTAAAAAAGCAGTAAGGTGTACATTGCAAACAGAATTTGTATATCAATTTAACCACTTTGTGATAGGTGTCATGAGAGTATATCCAAAAAATCATAAAATGCAAAAACCTCCTCATCTGTACATTGTGGATAAATTTAAAACACAACAGAAGCCATACTGAAATGTCAAAAAATAGCAAAAAAATACATATTCATAGAAAACCGAAATATATGGAAGCATCAAAAAAATAATGAGACCAGATAAATGCATGTATATACAGAGGAAAAAACAGTCCGTATACACTTTTCATATGAATAATATAAGCAGTTATATCATTAATAGGTATACGGACCAAAGGAGAGAGAAATACCAAAGAAGCCCCACTTTTATATATATATATATATATATATATATATATATATGTGTGTGTGTGTCATTGCAAGTCAATAGAAAAGGTATGTCATGGTGGAATGCATGCAAAATTTACATTACATATAGCCAAAATATATATATATAAATTATTATAATGCAGAAATTACCATGTATATACGTCTAAAATGCCATGCATTCCAAACATGTAATACCAATCTATACAAAAATATTTTGAAAAAGTCAATAGAGAACCGTCAAAAGAGATAAAGAGGGAGAGAGAAATACTTTTTAGACATAATCATTCATGTTATTGTATAACATCCCACTCCTAATTCATTCCATCTGGTAAATGAGTTTGAAGTTTATATATCCAGAAAACTTCTCTTTTACAGAGGAGATGAAAAATATCCCCCCTTTCCTTTGTGGTGCTTTTACTTTCTCTATAATCTCTTTTTTTTTTATCCTTTTTTGTAATTTTTTAGCAAACAGGCACAGGCAGAAATCGCACCTTCACTTATAGTCAGAAGAAAGAAAGATGCATTACATAAGTGATCATAACATTAAACCCTGTCTCCCACCACCCAGGACCTGCAGGTCATCTCAGTATCCCCTCCCATCAGACACAAAGGGGTCATCATAATCTCTACTTTTATCGAAGACAAATACCCACCATGTAGGGAATTGTAATGACGTGCAACATTTGTGGATTTTATAATATCCTTTAGATGTTCACAAAATCTATCCCTAAGTATCTGAATGGTTCTCCCGACATACTGTTTAGAACATATACTACAAGTAATGACATAGACCACATACATTGTATTACAGGTAAAAAACTTTTTTATTCCAAAGGTCCTGCCATTACTCGAGCATATGCTTTCACCCATCAAAACATGTGAGCAAAACAGACAGTCGGAGGAACCACATTTGAAATTTCCTGTAAAATGTAACCATGTCAAGGATTGAGTACTGGAAACAGAGGACTGAAAAAGACTAGGTGATAAATAATTACCCAAAGTTTTTGCTCGTTTGGCCACAATATTCGTACCTTTGCCCAAGATACGTGCACATGTCACATCATTGGACAACAAAGACAAATATTTAAAGACAATTTTCTTAATCTGTTAGAATTCAAGACTACAATATATGTGAGCACTAATGAAGGACTTCTCTTTTGAATAGGAATACTATTACGTTTCCTCCTTTTATGCAAAAGATCATATTGATTTTTTCTAAAAGCTATGTTATAGGCTCTATTTAAGATACCCTCTACCTTGAAACCTGTTGTACATTGTAGAAGCTTCTCGCACAAAATCCAACCGTGAACTACAAATTCTCCTCAATTTAACAAATTGACTGACAGGGATACCTTTAATTGTATGGTGTGGGTGACTTAATTTAGCAGATAGTATGCTATTTCCTGCAAGGGGTTCCCTAAACAGCTAAGTTGTTACTTTGTCTGCTTTATGACCAAGTAAAACATCCAAGAAGTATGTCTCATCAGAGTCACTGAGTCCCGTAAACCGTAGATTACATTCATTGTCATATAAATATTACAGAAAATATGAAAAATCAATCTCTCTGTGGCCAACAAAGATCAGATCATCTATGTATCTGAGATATAAATGAATGTGTTCTCTAAAGGGGTTCCCATCTTCAAAGATGTGGGACCGCTCCCACCAACCCATGAATAGGTTGGCGAGTGATGGAGAAAATGTGGCTCCCATCGCGACCCCACACCTCTGGAGATAGAAAACCCAGTCAAAAATAAAGTAATTATGAGTCAATAGATAACCCAATACCTCAAGCACATATTCACATAGATCCCTTGACATCCAAGTATAATTAGTCATAAAAAATGAAGTTGCTGTAACCGCTAAACCATGCGGTATGCAAGAATATAAACTTAATACATTGCATGTCATCCAGAGAAAATTGTTACACTGTGTAAATGTGTCCATAAGGCACAGTAAATGATGTGTCTTTCAAAAAAACTGGGTAAAGCATATACTAAAGGTTGAATCTGACCATCCAACCATTCTCCAAAACGTTCGTTAAGTTCGTTCGAGAACCTATACCAGAAACTATAGCTCTCCCACATAAAGGATCAAGTCCCTTATGCACTTTAGGGAGGTGGTGGAAAATGGGAACTATGGGAAACTCGGGCACCAACACTTGCGCCTCTTTAGAAGTTAATGCACCTTTGTTGATAAGAGATGTTAAAACAACCTTATATAAAATGGTTGTTGTTGCAATTTTTTATATCACACAATATTTTTGATCAGCTGTTTATCGAATGTACATTTTTAGGAAGAATGCACTTTATTGACTTTTAGTGCACACAAACACAATTTAAAACCCGATTTTTTGCATACACCAGTGTTGGGGTAGTTGGGGTAGTTACTCAAAAAATGTAACTAGTTACTAGTTACTTCTGTAAATTGTAATGAGATTACTTTACTAGTTACTGCATTTGAAAAGTAACTTCACTACTTATTACTTTACTTTACTTTTGAAAAAAAATATGAACAAATTCCAATGCGCATATTTATTTGTAGTGCACAAAAAAACAATACAATATTTATTGTTTTATTTATATATATATGACCACAGCGTGCCCCCTTTCAATGCCAGAGTGACCACAGCGTGCCCCCTTTCAATGCCAGAGTGACCACAGTGTGCCCCCTTTCAATGCCAGAGTGACCACAGCGTGTCTCCTTTCAATGCCAAAGTGACCACAGCGTGCCCCCTTTCAATGCCAGACTGACCACAGCATGCCCCCTTTCAATGCCAGACTTGACCACAACGTGCCCCCTTTCAATGCCAGAGTGACCACAGCGTGCTCCCTTTCAATGCCAGAGTGACCACAGCGTGCCCCCAGATTGACCACAGCGTGCCCCCTTTCAATGCCAGAGTGACCACAGCGTGCCCCCAGATTGACCACAGCTTGCCCCCTTTCAATGCCAGAGTTACCACAGCGTGCCCCCAGATTGACCACAGTGTGCCCCCTTTCAATGCCAGAGTGACCACAGCGTGACCCCTTTCAATGCCAGAGTGACCACAGCGTGCCCCCTTTCAATGCCAGAGTGACCACAGTGTGCCCCCTTTCAATGCCAGAGTGACCACAGTGTGCCCCCTTTCAATGCCAAAGTGACCACAGCGTGCCCCCTTTCAATGCCAGAGTGACCACAGCGTGACCCCTTTCAATGCCAGAGTGACCACAGCGTGCCCCCTTTCAATGCCAGAGTGACCACAGTGTGCCCCCTTTCAATGCCAGAGTGACCACAGTGTGCCCCCTTTCAATGCCAAAGTGACCACAGTGTGCCCCCTTTCAATGCCAGAGTGACCACAGCGTGACCCCTTTCAATGCCAGAGTGACCACAGCGTGCCCCCTTTCAATGCCAGAGTGACCACAGTTTGCCCCCTTTCAATGCCAGAGTGACCACAGTGTGCCCCCTTTCAATGCCAAAGTGACCACAGCGTGCCCCCTTTCAATGCCAGAGTGACCACAGTGTGCCCCCAGATTGACCACAGTGTGCCCCCAGATTGACCACAGCGTGCCCCCAGATTGACCACAGCGTGCCCCCAGATTGACCACACCATGTCCCCAGAGTGACCACTGCGGGCCCCCAGATTGACCACAGTGTGCCCCCAGAGTGACCACAGCGTGCCCCCAGATTGACCACAGTGTGCCCCCAGAGTGACCACAGCGTGCCCCCAGATTGACCACAGTGTGCCCCCTTTCAATGCCAGAGTGACCACGCCAGAGAGACCAGTGCACTTACCTGCAGTGGCGGGCGTCTTCTCCTCAATCCTCCCGCTCTCCTCCTCGGCCACACGATCCCCCGCGTCTCCTCGTCCTCCCGCTTCTTCCTCCCCGCGTCTCCTCGTCCTCCCGCCTCCTCCTCCCCACGTCTCCTCGTCCTCCCGCCTCCTCCTCCCCGCGTCTCCTTGTCCTCCCGCCTCCTCCTCGGCCCGCGCGAGATGTCAACGGCTTGGGTAACACAGGAAAGCACGTTTACTCATTAAAAGTAATTTAGTTACCGATGTTATGAATGTAACGCGTTACGTTACTACGTTACCAAAAAAAGTAACGTAGTTAACGTAACGCGTTACATTGTAACTCGTTACCACCAACACTGGCATACACCCATGCAATGGCGTCGAACTATGGTAACTAAAAATCTCCATAGGCTTTAAAAGCATTTTACCAGTTTAGAGTTCCACAGGAGGTATGGTGCTAGAATTGTTGCTCCCGCTCTAAAGTTATCTGAGCAATCGCCATTTACATATGCATGTGGAACCTATGTGCGCGTTCACCTTTGCATATGAGCATGGGAAGACGGGGCACTTTAAACTTTTTTTTTTTCATTTTATTTATTTTATTTCAGTTTATTTTTTCCCACTGTTCCTTTCTTTTTTTTTTAAATTTATTCTTTAATTTTTTTTACACTTTATTGCTATCACGAGGAATAAACAACCCTTGTGATAACGTGGGCCATGACAGATCCTCTTTATGGAGAAATCTGTGCTCTTTTGGACCCTATATCTCTCCTCCTCTCACTGTGTCCAAGAAGCCCATGCCACTAGTTGGATCGGTCCTGGGTGCCCCAGTGGGACAAGAGAGCATGGGAAAATCGGCAGGAGGTCGGGACCTCCTTCTGCCATCTGTAAAAGTGATTGGAGCGGTTGTATAGAAGATAATCTTCTCCTGAGAAATATGGTACTGGGAGCAGGGTTGTAGCATCAACCATGATCCCAGTATAACAACCTCAATATGAGGTTGTATATATACATATGGCGTCATTGAGGTGGTTAAAAAGAGGCAGGGACTATTTCCTTATGTTTCCCGCAGGTATAGCAGGCTGTTCGCTTGCTACGGGGCAGTCATTGCGGGCTTGCTCCTGAGCCGGGCTGTCTGTGTGTATAGATATACATAGCACGGCTTGGCCCTCAGAGGCTGGGCCAGCTGCTGCTCCAGGCATCTGGGTGGATCCTGACCATATGGTCGGGATCCTTTTAGAGCCTGGACTGGCTCTGTGACGTCAGCTGTATGGTGAAAACGGGTCACCGGAGTGCAGAACAAAGTGCACTCCGGAGAAGAGTTGAAGCTGTTATAACTGCAAAGTGTGGGCCAACTCAATATTGAAACCTACGGACTAAGACTGGGATGCCAGTATTTCACTTCTATTTTTAATTAAATGGGTTGTGTACAAGGTAAGCATTTACATCTATGACTGTGATATCTAAGAACTGTGGGTGGGGTGAAATGCATCAGAGGGAGTGGCCTGGGAGGAGCCGAGGCTTAAGTCCTTCTTGATTTTGCATCTAATACATGGGCTGACTGGAGTTCAAAGTCTTTCCCTTGCAGTATTATTTATTGTGCTTGGATGGGCTGTGTGGATGTCGGCACCCGGATTTCATTGCATCACCGGAACATTGCAGTTGGCGTGTAGAGCAGCGCACTAAGCTACTTTATGGGGTCACAAGGGTTTACGTATACTTTAACTTTTCTCCATTCCAAGAAAAAAAATAAACTATTTAGGCTGGAGTCAAGCTTTAGGATCCAGCTGGGGATTACCATTCCCCTCTCCACCTAAAATTGAGAAGTGTGTTTTAGTTGGAGATGCCTGACCCCTCATTTCCATGACTCTTGAGGATAAGTAATTTTGCAGAGGGGAGTGCCTTTCTGCTGCTTTCTCATTGACCTTCCCAGACTTCTAATCTTTCAGGCAGTATACTAGTCCTCTAACAGCCACGTAAAAGATAGACGTGACAGCTGTACTTCTTTTCCTTTCCAAATCATGGACTCCGTTCTGTAAGAACTAACATCTGGCTCTGAGCACTGTCTGCATTGGGTGATTTCATTCTTGGCTGTGTGATTCAGAGCTTCACTAACTTATTCAGCAGATGTGCCTTACAAATTGTGTTTTAATGATGTCACCTGATGTATCATTTTTCATATTTTTTTACTAATTAAAAATAAGCAATGGGTGTCATTTGTATATTATCGGAGTGTGCTGTGCTGGTAGTTCGTGGATCTTCTGAGAAAAGACACAAGAAGCCAAATATAAAAGAGGCAAAACTGTTACAAATGAACACAGCTGTTGTATTATTTTGGAGTAGATGTGTGTAAAATCTGATTTAAGTGGAATGGTTTCATATGGTTAACCCTCTGATGGGCTATTAATTAACCACTTTTTAGGGGTGAGTGCAGTGGTTTTAGTTAAATTCATTTTGCAGAAAAATTACTGCCCGCAATTTTTTTGTTGAAGCAGAAACAGTTTTTTTACTTCCTGAGCAAAATTTTTTTATTGATAGGGTTAGGTCACCTTTATCTAAAACTGTCTATGGGTGCCTGTAGATAAAAAACAAACTGTGCCGCTGAAGCTAGATAATGTCCCTGGTATAGGTGTAGGCCATTTATTCAACTCCTGGAGCGCGTGTAGCACCCTCCTAGGTAGGTGCAAAAGAGTGTATAGTTTTTGGGTTTCCCTGCTTTAGCAGAGTTCCAGTCCCTAAAATCTTTTTTCTTTTTTAAACACTCCACCGTTCTTGTTTGCATATATAAAGTTACATTTAGATCAAGTTAAATGTGTAGTTTCTTTGAAAATAGTGGAATACTAACCAGATTTCGGTAGCAGGCAGGTTCCATATCAGGTGTAGGCATCTGAAGCCCTCTACTCTTCATTTCCGGAATCCGGTGCAGCTGGCTACCCAGCATGCACCTCCCGATCCCGCAAGTGCCCGCATGAGACTGTCAATGCCATGATGCCTGATTTAGATGGACAGTGCCCGTATTCAGGAAAGAGTGCCCGCATCAAAGTTTTTTATTGTGCATATTGGCTTGTCCCAGAGATACTCCAGATGCAGTTCTTCAAAAATGGCGCCTAACTCTTCCTGTTCTGGAAATAACACGAGATTTTGTCACTAGGGGATTCGCATGGACTCCTGGGATATATGACGCCGATATCCCAGAAGTCCTTGAGAATCGCCTAGTGACGACATCGCCTAGGCAACCACAGACGGAAGTGCTGCTGAAAATAATAAAAAAAAGGTGTTTACCTAAAAAAAATTAAATAAAAAAATGAATGCCATGTGTAAGAGAATTCTTAATGGCCATTATATAGATTACACACGTAAAAAATGGGTGGAACTCCGCATTAACGGGGGGACTGTCAGGCAAACTTAGATACTCTCTGCCTAACAGAGAGCAGTGATCCATTGATAGGGTCTCCTCAGTGTGATCAGATATTAAAGAAAGAGGTCAAAAGTTTGAACATCATATTGTTTTTTATTATTTCAAATGCAGCTTTTTGTATACATACAGTAGCATTTATATTATGCGCTGATAATACACATGTTTTGAGCTTCATGAAACCTGCCATCTACTGTTCTGGCAGCGGTGATTTTAATAATAGTAACGAGTAACTATGCAGCACAAAAAAAAAAATATCGGAGTAGAAGTATTGAAATCATCGAAATGTAATGAAGTAAAAGTGGAAGTAGGAGAAAAAAATTCTACTCCAGGAAAGTACAGATACCGCCTTTCGGTACTTAAGTACAGTAGTGAAGTAGTTCTACTTAGTTACTATACATCTCTGGCCATCACAGAAGCAAGCTCTCAAACAAGTGCTCCACTATCTCCTTCATCGCAGCATCGCTGAGCTCCGAGCTACCGTGACAGGGGAGTTAGGGTAGTTTATCTTAGTTATTATGCTTTGTATTTGTGTTTTTTCCTTTTCTTTTGTGTATTTCAGTAATGTGTACTGGCACTATATACTTTTTTCACTGTCTGTAAAATATTAAAGCTAATGAGGGGCTAATGAGGGGCCTTTTTTTTTAGCAAAAAAAAAAAAATTGTCAAGAAAAATGTAAAGATTTTTACTCAACCATCAGAAGTCAATTAAAGCCCTTAAAGTGTTACTAAACCCATAACAGTAAAATCAATCTGTATGTGCAGTAACACATGTTTGTTATACTCACTGTGGAACTTAAGGGTTTGATCCTCCGCATTGTGTAAAACGGCTGTTCGATCCACGCCTTCTTACACTCTTGTCTTACATTCTTGTCTCCAAAAAAATAAACTGATATTTACAGAGCCAGGGGATAGGCTGCACATGCTCAGTTTTAGTTTGGTGTGTATTGCTAGAGAGTTTTTTTTCTTGGGAGAGTGCTCAGTGCTCAATGTGATCAGCACAGGGCCAAAAAGCATTGTCCAGACAGAGGGTCAGGGGTCCTGCATTCTCATAGGGCAATCAGGAGAATGAAAACTCCTCCTACAAGCTTTAACCAGACACTCATAGAATTCACAAGACTGCTGTAACTGCTGATGAGAAAAGGTATTTAGCAGTTTATATTTACTAAAATAATTGCATTTCCATGTTCTGTATACTGTGGGAGACCAGATATAGTGAATGCAGGCTCCTGTGTTTAGTAACACTTTAAAACAGCCTTAAAGCTGAAGTTTAGGGGGTTTTTTTTGGTTTTGGTTTTTTTTTTTTTTTTTTTTTTTGGAGATACAGCATTAAAAACTTTTGGTATGTATAATCGTGTGTATCCTGTTACCTGCAAAACAAAAAAACATCCCTGCAGCGTCTCCTTCTCAGTCACGAGATACTGCCCTGAGCAGCTATCCTACGGAGCTGAGAAGGTTAACAACATCGGCTACTATTTAGAAAAGTTGTGCCAGCCTGCCCACTTTTGCCCTTTCCACCATTCACAAAACTTGTATTCCTACTCTCTCGCATGATGCATTACATTCTGTGTGTAGCACTACTCCCTTGGGAGCTGCTGGTTACAGGTTCCCCTGGGTTACCATTAGCAACAACATGACAGTTAGATATTTTCCAAGTGATTATGGCTCAGTCAAGAAACAGTCCAGTAGCGTTGGTTTTTATGTTTTATTTGGAACTTGGATGGGAGAAGGGAATGAGTGGGATACTCCCAATTTCTACACTATGCACAATAGGCTGGGACAACTGCAAAATGCTGAATAGCGCTGAGTAACGCTAGTCACGGCTAGGCCGCTGCCTCAGTTTGTCACAGGCTGTGACGTAGAACTGAATGAATTCAGGTAATCTGTACTCTGAGATAAACTGAACTGTACTGCTGAACAACTTCAGGGCCCCTCCTGGCACCCCCTTTGTTCCTAATCTTCAGGGTCAACTGCACAGCACCCCCTTTACTGATACACTCCTTGTGTGAGCTGGCTCCTTGATCCCCTGACTTCTCTGGAGTGATCCCCTCTCTTAGGCAGACCCTTAGGCAGATCTCCTGGTATTCACGTTACTGTTTTTCCCAAGATGATTCTGCCAGCAGCTCCACTGGTCAGCACTCTGGATCCTCTGCAGCTCATTTCCACACCTGGTTCACTAGGCTGACCGCCTGAACCACCTTCCTCACACTTGCAGGAGGAAAGGCAACCGTCCACCTCCTCCTGGGACTTTGCTCCCGCCAAAAGACACCCTGTCACATGTCCCCCTCCCTATTTATGGCCAATCCCAGGATGCATTGCAGTATGCCCTCCCACTTGGACTGTCATAAAACAGGATGTGTCACTGGCTAGGTTTCCTCCACTGCCCAACAAGCACCCTCATTGGATACAGTGGGGACACTCCCTCAGACCCAGTGAATCACACCTAGAAACATGTGACAGACTAAACTAAACAGATCAGGCTCTCCTGATAAGCAGAAAAGAGCCACCAAATACATTTCTCTAGCACCTACCTAGGAGGGTGCTACATGTGAATAGAGAAGAATCAGATGATTGACAGGATCTCCTCACTTCCTTCTCGGGGCGGTATGCGGCGGCTTTGAGGACGAAACTGCAGGTGCCGCCTGCAGGTAATGGGATATACACTATTACACTTACCTAAAGTGTATGGTGCTGCATTCCCCAACCCCCAAAAAAAAAAAAATCCTAATTTTCAATGCTTGTAATCTATAAAAATATTTTGAGCACACTTCTGCATGTGGGTGCATGGGCAACAAATCAAATATATGATACAGGGTTCTGTAAGTTTTCTTTCCCACCCTTTATTCTCCCGTTGTGCTTTAAGTGTGACGTTTATGTTAAATAGTTCTAGCTGAGGAGATGAAATTACATCTAATGGCCAATTATTAGGGAAACGTAGTGAATCCTCAGGTGAACAGTCGACCGTACAGTATGTGCTGGGACACTCTTCTTTTGTACCCCTGCACTCGCCCCTGGTGCGTTTTGTATCAACCACACTGCGGTACAGATTACAAGCATACAAAATTAGCCCATACTGCACTCTTGAAGTGGAATAATCTCAGAAAAAATATTCTCTTATCCCCTATCCTGTATTCATCATATTCATCACCTGTCTTCTCTCCTCTGTTCTGTACTCATAAACCTCTCTTCCATCCACTATCCTCTATTATTACCCATCTTCTCTCCTCTGTTCTCTACTCATCACCCTTCTTCTAGCCACTATCCTGTATTCATCACCCATCGTCTCTCCTCTGATCTGTACTCGTCACTCCTCTTCTAGCCACTATCCTATATTCATCACCCATCGTCTCTCCTCTGATCTGTACTTGTCACTCCTCTGCTATCCACTATCCTGTATTCATCACCCATCTTCTTTCCGCCGTTCTTTACTCATCATCTCTCTATAAATCCACTATCCTCTATTATTCAACCATCTTCTTCCCTCTGTCCAGTACTCATCACCTCTCTTCTATCCATGATCCTGTATTCATCACCATCTTCTTTCCTATGTTCTGTACTCATCACCTCTCTTCTATCCACTATCCTCTATTATTCAACCATCTTCTTCCCTCTGTCCAGTACTCATCACCTCTCTTCTATCCATGATCCTGTATTCATCACCCATCTTCTCTCCTCTGTTCTGTACTCATCACCTCTCTTCTATCCACTATCCTCTATTATTCAACCATCTTCTTCCCTCTCTTCTGTACTCATCACCTCTCTTCTATTTATCATCCTATATTCATCACCCATCTTCTTTCCTCCGTTCTTTACCCATCATCTCTCTTATATCCACTGTCCTGTATTCATCACCCATCTTCTCTCCTCTGTTCTGTACTCCTCACCTCTCTTCTATCCACTATCCTGTATTCATCACCCATCTTCTCTCCTCTGTTCTGTACTCCTCACCTCTCATCTATCCACTATCCTGTATTCATCACCCATCTTCCATCCTCTGTTCGGTACTTCTCACCTCTCTTCTATCCACTGTCCTTTATTCATCACCATCTTCTTTCCTATGTTCTGTACCCATCACTCCTCTTCTATCCACTATCCTGTATTCATGACTCATCTTCTCTCCTGTTATATAATCCTCACCTCTCTTCTATACACTATCCTGTATTCATCACCCATCTTCTTTCTTCTCTTCTGTGCTCTTCACCTCTCTTCTATCCATCATCCTGTATTAATCACCCATCTTCTCTCCTCTGTTCTGTACTCATCACCTCTCATCTATCCGCTATCCTGTATTCATCACCCATCTTCCATCCTCTGTTCGGTACTTCTCACCTCTCTTCTATCCACTGTCCTGTATTCATCACCATCTTCTTTCCTCTGTTCTGTACTCCTCACCTCTCTTCTATCCACTATCCTGTATTCATCACCCATCTTCTCTCCTCTGTTCTGTACTCATCACCTCTCATCTATCCACTATCCTGTATTCATCACCCATCTTCCATCCTCTGTTCGGTACTTCTCACCTCTCTTCTATCCACTATCCTGTATTCATCACCATCTTCTTTCCTCCGTTCTTTACCCATCATCTCTCTTATATCCACTATCCTGTATTCATCACCATCTTCTTTCCTCTGTTCTGTACTCCTCACTTCTCTTCTATCCACTATCCTGTATTCATCACCCATCTTCTCTCCTCTGTTCTGTACTCATCACCTCTCTTCTATCCACTATCCTGTATTCATGACTCATCTTCTCTCTCCTCTGTTATATAATCCTCACCTCTCTTCTATACACTATCCTGTATTCATCACCCATCTTCTTTCTTCTCTTCTGTGCTCTTCACCTCTCTACTATCCATCATCCTGTATTCATTACCGGTCATCTTCTCTGCTCTGTTATGTACTCCTCACCTCTCTTCTATCCACTATCCTGTATTCATCACCTATCTTCTTTCTTCTCTTCTGTGCTCATCACCTCTCTTCTATCTATCATCCTGTATGCATCACCCATCTTCTTTCCTCTGTTCTGTACCCATAACTCCTCTTCTATTCACGATCCTGTATTCATCACCCATCTTCTTTCCTCTGTTCTGTACTCATCACCTCTCTTCTATCCACTATCCTGTATTCATCACCCATCTTCTCTCTTCTGTTCTGTACTGTACTCCTCATCACCTTTCTTCTATCCACTATCCTGTATTCATCACCTATCTTCTCTCCTCTGTTCTGTACCCTTCACCTCTCTTCTATCCAGGGCCGGTGCTAGATTGTTTTGCGCCCTAGGCAAGATCAGCTACTTGCGCCCCCCCAACAAAAAATAAAAATAAAAAGGGAAGGGGTTAAAAACTGCTCTATGTCATATCCAGTGACCCTGATCTGATGGTTCCTCCATGTAATGCTGTCATACCCAGTGACCCCCATATTCCTCCAAGTCACACCTGGGGACCCTGATGTCCCCCTATGTCACACCCAGGGACCCTGATGTTTTTCCATGTCCCATCCTGGGACCCCAATATTCCTCCATATACTGCTGTCATACCCACTGACCCTGATGTTCCTCCATGTCATACCCAGGGACCCCTGTGTTCCTCCATGTCATGCTGTCCTACCCAGTTACCCCAATGTTCCTCTATGTCACATCAGGGGGTCCCTGATGTTCCTCCATGTCATACCCGGAGACCCTGATGTTTTTCCATGTCACACCTGGGGACCCTTATGTGTCTCTATGTCACACCTGGGGACCCTGATGTTCCTCCATGTCACACCTGGGGACCTCAATACCCCATGGCACACCCAGGGATCCCAATTCCTCATGGCACACCTGGTGACCACGAACCCCTGTTACACTTGTGACCCCTCTCCCCCATGTCACACCTGGTGACTCCGATTCCCCATGGCACACCTGGTGACCCTAATTCTCTTTCACACCAGGGATCCTCCATGTCACACCCAGGGACCCTGATCCCCTGCAGTATGAAGAGAGTGGCCTGTACTCTGCCCTCCTTCACCGTGATCCTGCTTATTCCTTCTCCCAGGACGCTCCTCTCCTGGACCACAATGCTCACCACAGCTCCAACCAGCTCCTGGTGGAGAGAGAAGTAGCTGTCAGAGAGCTCCGCACCTCCTTCATCACCAACCTCCTCAGACCATTCCAGTGCCTTGTCGCTTCAGCTCCAGTAAAGGTGCCGCCCTACAGTGCCGTGCTCAGGCTTAGGTTCAGCTCTCCTCCACTCCCTGCTTAATACCGACCCAGGGAAATGAACGGCTGCCCACCAGCTTAGTGTAGAGAGTCACTTCCCGGTTCCCGCCCAGGGTTTAGGCCGCTCAGCTCCAGACGAAGAGGATCATTATGCAGGTAGCACTCCAGGGGGCTCCTTTCCTGCCCCTTGGGTCTCCCCCAACAATGGTGGAAAGACAGGGCCTGGTAGTTCTGCCACTGCCCCAGACACCTGGCATCTTCCTCTGTCCCTTCTTCCTCCCCCACTGCCGCCCCCCCCCCCCCTCAGCTCACAAGGATCATTCATGACGGAGAGTGAGTGCTGACTCATGGCTGCGCCCCTAGGTGGCAATGCGCCCTAGGTGGCTGCCTAGTTTGCCTAGTGGAAGCACTGGCCCTGCTTCTATCCACTATCATTTATTCATCACCCATCTTGTTTCCTCTGTTATGTACCCCTCACCTCTCTTTGTACCATCACTTCTCTAATCTCAGAAAAAATATTCTCTTATCCCCTATCCTGTATTCATCACCTGTCTTCTCTCCTCTGTTCTGTACTCATATTCCTCTCTTCTATCCACTGTCCTGTATTCACCACCCATCTTCTCTCCTCTCCTCTGTTCTGTACCCCTCACCTCTCTTCTATCCATCATCCTTTATTCATCACCCATCTTCTCTCCTCTCCTCTGTTCTGTACTCCTCACCTCTCTTCTATCCATCATCTTGTATTAATCACCTACCTTCTTTCCTCTGTTCTGTACCCATCACTCCTCTTCTATCCACTATCCTGTATTCATCTCCCATCTTCTTTCCTCTGTTCTGTACTCATCACCTCTCTTCTGTCTATCATCTTGTATTCATCACACATCTTCTCTCCTCTGTTCTGTACTCCTCACCTCTCTTCTATCCATCATCTTGTATTTATTACCTATCTTCTCTCCTTTGTTCTGTAACTGTTCTGCTTCGCGTTATTGAACTGTTGTATAACACTAGTCAGACAGCTTAACAATAATTCAGAAGTCAAGAAACGGGAGACATCAAATCTGTATGTATTCTTTTTCCTGAATAACTTTTGTAAAACTACAACATAAGCATAAACAAAACATATGTGTCAGTACATTAAACATTATACAGCAGCCTCACTCCATCAGTGGATGTACTTACAGACAATTCCCTATTAGTCCTGGAATAGATAAGAGCTCTTCTGAATGCTGTCAGGAATAGTTATGAAATGGAGGAAATACAGTTCCAGGTTAAAGGTTACAGCCCTTCCCTCTGAGGGGAATACCTTTTCCTGTCAAGCTTTAGCAAATACACTTCCAGGTTAAAGGTTACAAGCTCTTCCTCTATGTTCTGGCAAATTAATAACTATAATAACAAACTCTGACCACTAGATGGCAGCAACATCAACAACATTGCAGTATAATCTGCAACAGCACTGACCAATATGGGCAGAACACTCCCTGTCTGGCATAATTTATTATGTCACTACCCAAACAATTACTGCTATGCAGAAAAAACATAAACAGGTAAATGGAATCCTACTTAGTCTGAGATCAAAACTATAATGTCTGTTATAGGTCTGAGATAAATTCTGGCAGTCTCATTTTTTACAATCTTGACCTCTACCTTTCTAACCTTGCAATCCCTGCTTGGTAGAACATTGACAATAAGTCCTATGGGCCACTCGTTTCTGCTCTCTTGGCTGTCCTTCAACAGAACCACATCACCCACTTTTACATTTGGGCGATCCTCAGTCCATTTCCTGCGGCGTTGCAGGTTTGACAGATACTCTCTCTTCCATCTTTTCCAAAAGGTGTCTGCCAAGCATTGTACTTGCTTCCATTGTTTCGCATGGACTTGGGTTGTACTTATGGTTCCAGATGGAGCTGACAAAGAGTTCACCTTTTGAGTCAACAACATTGCTGGGGTAAGGACCATAGGTGTATCTGGGTCCGAGGACACAGGAACTATAGGCCTGGCGTTCATAATAGCTGTCACTTCTGCCATAAAGGTGCTTAAAGTCTCATGGGTCAAGTTAGCAGGTTTGGTTTGTAGCAACATGGCGTCCAAGATTCGCCTGGCAATACCTATAAGTCTCTCCCAGACACCACCCATGTGTGAGGAGTGTGGAGGATTAAAGACCCATGTACATCCTCTGTCTTGGAGAAAGTCTTGCAATTGTGATTCACTGTCACAAATGTTAAGTTCTTTACAAGCTCCTACAAAGTTTGTTCCTCTGTCAGAACGGAGCAGTTTAGCTGGGCCACGAATTGAGAAGAATCTCCTCAAGGCATTAATAAAGCTCGATGTTGACATGGCTTCAAGTAGCTCTATGTGTACAGCTCGGGTAGACAAACAAGTGAAAAGGACTGCCCATCGTTTACTGTCCGCGCTGCCTCCTCTAGTGCGACGGGTTAAAACAGACCACGGACCAAATACATCTAAGCCCACATTGGTGAAGGGTGGTTGAGCAATTACTCTGTCTTCTGGTAGCTCTGCCATCTTTTGACTTTGTAATCTTCCTCGCAGCTTGCGACAGATGACACATTTGTGTATAACAGCTGATACCAAGCGTTTGCCACCAAGAATCCAGAAACCTGCGGATCTAATTGCACCTTCTGTGATGTGTCGCCCTTGGTGAACTACTTGTTCATGATAGTACCTAACAAGCAGTGTTGCAATGTGGTGATCATGAGGTATAATGACAGGCTGTTTCTCTTCCTCTGAAAGTTCAGCAAGAGACAAACGTCCACCTACTCTCAACAACCCATTCTTGTCTAAAAAGGGGCTAAGCCTCCCAAGACGGCTTTGTTTTGGGAATGTCTTTTGTTTTTTGATGCAGTCAATTTCCTTCTGGAAATGCTTGTATTGAACAGAAGAAATTATAACAGACTTTGCCTGAGCAAGTTCTACTAGATTGACCTGTTCATGGAAACCTTCCCACCTTCTGACCTGATCGCTATTGGTTTCTCTCCGGAAGGATTTAGCGACATGGATGAGTCTGGCTAGGGTCTTAACTAATATCTTCCAGCAAGAAAATCTCTCAAAACAATGTGAGTGAAGTGTGGTTTCAGAAGCTTTGGTGCTGAAACTCGTAATTTCCGATCTGATTTCAGGGTCAGCTTCGGGCTCTATGAGTGGATAAACATTAGCAGTGTCTATCTGCTCACAGTGTGGTTGGTACAGAAAGGATGGACCTGAGAACCATATAGAGTTCTGAAGGCATGCTGCTTGAGTAGGTCTAGTGGCATAATCTGCAGGGTTTTGCTCTGTAGATACAAAGAACCACTGATCTGGGTGTGTAGATTGCCTGATTCTATTCACTCTGTTGGAGACATACAGATAGAACCTCCTAGTGATGTTGCAAATGTACCCTAGGACAGTCTTGCTATCAGTGAAGAATTTCACAGCATCAAAGTCAGTGTCTAGTTCATCTGTGATTAGCTCAGACATTTCGACTGCAAGTACAGCAGCACACAACTCTAAACGAGGAATAGTGTGGGCTGGTTTAGGGCTTAATTTGGACTTTCCCATGACAAATCCAACATGACACACATTTTCTGCATCAATTACCTTCAAGTAAGCTACTGCACCTATAGCTGTGGTGGATGCGTCTGAAAAGATACACAGTTCCTTCCTGCAAGCTGATGATAGAGATACAGGCACATAGCATCTGGCTATCTTTAGGTGCTCTAACGTTTGCAAGGATTCTGTCCATTGAACCCACTCACTTAGTCTCTCCTGTGGAAGCAATGCATCCCATTCACTTTTACCAGATGACAGTTCCCGAACTAGGACCTTACCTCCTATTGTCACAGGCGATACAAACCCTAGGGGATCATAGAGGCTATTTACAGTAGATAGAATGCCTCTACGTGTAAAAGGCTTTTCCTCTGAGGAAACTCTGAAAACAAAACTATCTGATTCTAGATCCCAACTTAGGCCTAGGCTTTTCTGCAGGGGAAGAGTGTCTGTACCCAGGCAAAGATCTTTAAGGTCCTTAGCTCTGTCTGCTACAGGGAAGGCTTCCATTACTTCTTGGCTGTTGGAAGCAATTTTATGAAGACACAGGTTGGATTCTGCCAGCATTTGCTTTGCTTTACTGAGGATGGAAATTGCATCTTCAGGTGTGCTAGCAGAAGCGAGTCCATCATCTACATAGAAATGTCTCAATACAAAGTGTTTGGCTTCTTGTCCATAGCGCTCTGCATCTTTCTGGGCAGCTTTTTGCATGCAGTATATAGCGACAGAAGGAGATGGGCTATTGCCAAATACGTGCACTTTCATTCTGTACTCGACTATTTCTTTGTCTATATCATTGTCTTTGTACCAGAGAAAACGTAGAAAGTCTATGTGGTCTTCTCTGACAAGAAAACAATAAAACATTTGTCGCACATCTGCTGTGAAAGCAACAGGCTCTTTTCTGAAGCGCATGAGGACACCTAGCAAAGTATTGTTTAGGTCAGGGCCACTCAAAAGTACGTCATTTAAAGAGACTCCTTTATACTCTGCACTGGAATCAAAAACTATTCTGATTTGGTTAGGTTTGTGTGGATGGTAGACACCAAACATTGGTAGATACCAGTGTTCCCTGTCTGTCTCAAGTGGTTCTGCAACTTCAGCGTGATCGTTGTCTAGCATCCCTTTAATGAATTCAATGAAATCTTTTTTCACCTCTGGCTTTCTCTGCAGTGTTTTGCTGAGTGAATGCAAACGCTTCATGGCTTGTTCCCTGTTACTAGGCAAAACACGTCTGGGTGTGCGAAAGGGGAGAGGGGCCACCCAACTGTGATTGTCATCTTGGTAAGCCTCTCTATCCATAATCTGCAAGAAGGTCTGATCCTCTATAGAGAGGGCCTGTTTGTCATCATCTTTAGTTTTCTGGAACACTGTAATCCCTAGATTGTCTGTTTCAATGTTGGAATTGACTTCTTCTTTACCATATAGTGTAAAAGAGTCAGTGTTGTGTTGACCTGCCAAAGCTTTCCTTGACAACGAAGCTGTTGTGACAGGGACTGAGAAGGGATGTGCGTCCATTTGTTAACACAGACGTCTTCAGAGTGCTAATGTTGTCAGGCTGGTGCACTGTCCCCAGGCAAACTTCTCCTACAATGACCCACCCCAGGTCCAGTCTCTGTGCATAGGGGGCATTATAAGGTCCATTTATTTGCTGGCGCACCTTGTGTACCTGAAGGATGTCTCTCCCAAGAAGTAGAAGGATAGAAACATCTGGCTCAACAGCTGGGATAAGGTGAGCAATTGAGCGGAGGTGAGGGTGGTGATGGGCTACTTCTGGAGAGGGAATCTCAGTTTTGTCGTCAGGTATCATGCCACACTCTATTAGGGTAGGAAGAGAGAACTGTACTTTCTTATTGAAGGATTCAATGGTAAAGTCAGTAGCTCTTCTCCCTGTGGTTTCAATTGTCCCCGCACATGTCCTTAGAGTGTATGGAACTGCACTTGCCTTAAGGTTAAAGATATCAAAGAAATCTGACTTTGCAAGGGATCTGTTGCTCTGTTCATCTAGCACTGCATACATTTTCACTGCTCTTTCTCTCTTGCCAGTGGGATACACAGTCACTAAACAGATTTTTGAGCATGATCGTGCACTCTTGCCTTGTCCACATACTTCAGTGCAGTTAGACATTACTGAGGAGAGTGGGGTCTCTTGTTGCTCCCTGCCCTGATCTTTCCTGGGTTCTACAGTCTCTAGTGGAGCAGGAGCAGGGCCAGGGTGTAAAGCTGCAATATGTCTCTCACTGCCACATTCTGTACATTCTACTGGTATTTTGCAGTCTTTGGCAATGTGATAAGTAGATCCACAGCACTTGAAACAGATGCCGTTTTGTTTAAGGAAGGACATCCGCTCTGCAATGGGTTTGCTTCTAAAGCCTTTGCATTTCTTTAGTGGATGTGGTTTTTTGTGTATTGGGCAATGTCTATCAGGGTTTTCTATGGTGTGTACCTTGTGGGTGCTTTGGTAGTCTGTGACTTCTGAAGGTACAGCTGTTTTGTGTGTGGATACAGAGGTCCTACCGTGAGGTCTGTGAGGTCTCTCAGGTCTGTGCGATTGATTGCTGCTGGTGGTGAAGGCGAAACTGGGATCACTTCGGATTTTCGCTTGCTGTCGGACAAACCTAGAAAACACAGAGAAAGGGGGAAAAGCGACTCCATAATCTTCTTTGAATTTACCTCCCACAGACATCCACTTGTCTTGCAGATTTGAGGGCAGTTTCTCTACTATGGGATTAGTGCCTCTAGCTGTATCTAGATATGAAAGTCCTGGTAAGTAGCCATCCTCTTTGGCATATTCTATCTCTAGTAGAAGATCACTTAGTTCTTGTAGCCGCACGTTGTCTCTGTAGCCCACTTTGGGAAAGACTTCAAGTTTTCTCAACAGTGCTCCTTCTATTACCTCTGGGGATCCATATGTTTCTTCTAGTCTTTTCCAGGTCATGTTGAGTCCTGCTTCAGGATTGAACAGGGTTGCTCTTCTCATCCTCTTCGCATGCTCTACTGACTCGGTACCAAGCCATTTTATCATTAAATTAAGCATTTCTGCTGGTGATAAGTTCAGGCCTTCAGTGGCATTCAGAAAGGAAGATTTCCATGCCCAATAGTTTTCAGGACAGTCATCGAATTGGAGAAAGCCTGAGCTAACCATTTCTTTGCGGATGAGATATTTGGTGACGTCCACTGCACATTGTTGTTCGCGCATGTAATCTATAGGTTGAGGCGATGGGAACACTTGTTTTTTGTTCTTAGGGGTTTCTGGTACTTCATTCTTGATTTGCTGGCAGCCGCTGACCTCATGTGGTTGATTGGGCCTGCTCAGGGGGTCTGTTGATCTCGGCCTGACTTCCTTTGCTTCAGGTTTGAGAGACTGTTCCTTTGTGTGTGCATCAGTGAGGTTCTGGATGTACTCACTTGTACGATCTGCAGAGAATAGAGGTTTTTCTGGAACCTCTGCACCTTTATATGATTTTTCACTTCCTGATCGACTTGTTCCCGTGTAGGCATCGGCCTCTGCTTGAGCAACTGCAGCTGCAGTCTGTCGCTGCAGGATGAGCAATTCTGCTTCTTCTTGTGCTATGACAGCTTTCTTTGCTGCTAACTCTTGCATCATTTTTGCTTCTTTTTCTGCGTACTGTAGCTGGACACGGGCAGCTTCTGCCTTGGCACGAGCTCTAACCGCTGAGGAACTTGCTGAGGACATCTTGCTAGCCCGTGAAGATCTGGATGCATGCGATTGTGCATCGTCTTGCTGGGCACCGGGAATGTTCTCCCTGCCTTGCTGTGTCGGCGGTGGCGTGACATCAGCCTTGTACTTTGTTCCTGATCTTAGACTCATGCTGCAGTAATGGCGTCTCAGTTTATTCCAGACCGGACGTGGTTGTCTTTTTACTGTTCTGCTTCGCGTTATTGAACTGTTGTATAACACTAGTCAGACAGCTTAACAATAATTCAGAAGTCAAGAAACGGGAGACATCAAATCTGTATGTATTCTTTTTCCTGAATAACTTTTGTAAAACTACAACATAAGCATAAACAAAACATATGTGTCAGTACATTAAACATTATACAGCAGCCTCACTCCATCAGTGGATGTACTTACAGACAATTCCCTATTAGTCCTGGAATAGATAAGAGCTCTTCTGAATGCTGTCAGGAATAGTTATGAAATGGAGGAAATACAGTTCCAGGTTAAAGGTTACAGCCCTTCCCTCTGAGGGGAATACCTTTTCCTGTCAAGCTTTAGCAAATACACTTCCAGGTTAAAGGTTACAAGCTCTTCCTCTATGTTCTGGCAAATTAATAACTATAATAACAAACTCTGACCACTAGATGGCAGCAACATCAACAACATTGCAGTATAATCTGCAACAGCACTGACCAATATGGGCAGAACAGTAACCGTCACTCCTCTTCTATCCACTTCCCTTTATTCGTCACCCATCTTCTTTCCTCTATTCTGTACCCATCACTCCTCTTCTATTCACTGTCCTGTAGTCATCACCCATCTTCTTTCCTCTGTTCTGTACCCCTCACCTCTCTTCTGTCCACTATCCTGTATCTTTTACCCATCTTCGCTACTCTGTTCTGTACTCGTCACCTCTCTACTTTTCACTATCTTGTATATGCCATCCATTGTATCTCCCCTGTTCTGAATTCATCATCTCTCTTCTCTCTTTCAGTGCATCCGGAAAGCATTTACCGCGCTTCAGTTTTTCCACATTTTGTTATGTTACAGCTTTATTCCAAAATGTATTAAATTCATTATTTTCCTCAACATTTTACAAACAATACCCCATAATGACAACATGAAAATGTTTGTTTGAAATCCTTGCAAATGTATTAAAAAAAAAAAATCACAAAAATATTCACAGTCTTTGCTCAATACTTTGTTGAAGCACCTTTGGCACCAATTACAGCCTCAAGTCTTTATATTTGTCCAATTTCTCCCAGTCATATTTGCAGGACCTCTCATGCTCCATCAGGTTGGATGGGGAGTGTCGGTGCACAGCCATTTTCAGATCTCTCCAGAGATATTAAATAGGGATATTCACAGAGTTGTCCCATAGGCACTCCTTTGTTAATTTGGCTGTCGTTGTCCTTTTGGAAGATGAGCCTTCGCCACAGACTGAGGTCCAGAGCGCCCTGGAGCAGGTTTTCATCAAGGCTGTCTCTGTACATTGCTGCATTCATCTTTTCTTCGATCCTGACTAGTCTCCTAGTTCCTGCCACAGAAAAGCATCCCTACAGCATGATGTTTCCACCACCATGCTTCACTGTAGGGTGGTATTGGCCAGGAGCCCGGTTTCCTTCAGACATGACACTTGTCATTCATGCCAAGGAGTTCCATTGTTGTTTCATCAGACCAGAGAATTGTTTTTGTCATGGTCTGAGAGTCCTTCAGGTACCTTTTAGCAAACTCCAAGTGGGCTGTCATGTGCCTTTTACTGAGGAGTGCCTTCCGTCAGGCCACTCTACCATACAGGCCTGATTGATGGAGTGCTGCAGAGATGGTTGTTCTTCTGGAAGGTTCTCCTCTCTTCACAGAGAAACGCTGGAGCTCTGTCAGAGTGACCATTGGGTTCTTGATCATCTCCCTGACTAAGGCCCCCCCCCCCCCCCGATTGCTCAGTTTGGCTGAGCGGCCCGCTCTAGGAAGAATCCTGGTGGTTCCAAACTTCTTCCATTTCCGGTTGATGGAGGCCACTCTGCTCATTGGGACCTTCAATGCTGCAGAAATGTATCTGTACCTTTCCCCAGATATGTGCCTTGATACAATCCTGTCTCGGGAGGTCTACAGACAGTTGTTTGGACTTCATGGCTTGGTTTGTGCTCTGACATGCACCGTTACCTGTGTAACCTTGTATAGACAGGTGTGTGCCTTTCCAAATCATGTCCAATCAACTGAATTTACCACAGGGGGACTCCAATCAAGTTGTAGAAAAATCTCAAGGATGATTAGTGGAAAAGGGATGCACTTGAGCTCAATTTTGGGTGTCATGGTAAAGGCTGTGAATACTTACAGTATGTACATGGGATTTTCTTAATTTTTTAATTTTGATACATTTTCAAACTGCTTTTACATTGGCATTATGGGGTATTGTTTGTAGAATTTTGAGGAAAATAATCAATTTAATCCATTTTGGAATAAGGCTGTAACATAACAAAATGTGTATAAAGTGCTGTGAAAACTTTCCGGATGCACTGTATGTCTTATACACATCACCCCACCTTTCTTTTCTGTCCTGTACTCATTTGCCCTTTTCTCTGCTCCAGTTTTTTCTCTATCTACCACTTTATTCTGTATTCATTCTCATGCTTGCTAAGCTCATGATTTATTTGTTCCCAGAGTTCTGTACTTCATTTTGTACACATTCCTGTTGTTGAAGTATTTTGGCAGTGTTTCTTGTTAGTGTTTGGCATCTTACATGGGCATGGCTCATCCATATGTGCTTACTGCATATGTATTCTGTACTTCCTATGTAAAACAGACTTTGAAATATTTTTGACTTTCCATTTGATGTGTTCTCCCTTGAGTATAGAACTATGTTTGCCCCAAGTTTGTTTAAATTTATACAGGAGCATGTTTATTAGGCAGTAAATCTGACATTCACCAAACATTCACAGCAGGTGAATCTGCCAGGTGCATGTGTTTTAATCATTAGTGATTCAATATTTGGTGAAAAGTCTTGTTCACTGCATTATAAATCTGCTTGTTAGATAAAAAGAAGAAAAGGGTGCACTGATATGTGAATAGCTGCAACTGAATTGTGTAAAATATGTGTAAAATGAAAAGTGCGCTTATTCTAGGTGTATGAAAAAATCACCTAAAAGTGATATGTAAACTGAGGTACAAGTGATGAAATTAAATACAAATATTCTCAAATTAATAGCTCAAAAGAGCATAACAGAATTTCTGGTGATAAAAAAACAAAATGCATAAAGAATCATATATCAGTTCGTAAAAAAACAGAACTCCTCTTGCTGGGGTATAGGTGAGTGAATCAACCAAAACCAGTGATGTGAAAAAGTCCAAAACTCGCATGAGAAATAAAGTGAAGATAAATGAATTTTACCTCCACCGAGTGAAATTCCTCCTTACCCGACGGAAGAAGGTAAGTGCTATAAGGATGATCCAACTGTTCACAACGTTAAAATCTTAGACTTGATTACCTTCAAACGTGAGCAAACCTCCAGTGCAACACAGGTATACCTGGCCTCTTACCAGAAATCAGCAGCAGACAGACTCAGCAATCACTGTAGAAAAGCTGAAAACGATGCTCCTTCCTCCCTCATAACAGACAGGTGGCTTTTCAGTTTCCCCAGTTTGACTCCAATATGCATGAGAAATATAAGAGGCTGATATTGTATTACCCTTGATTTCGTTTATTAAATAATAAAGATTGCACTTACATAAGCGCCGGTTCACATACACGTGACGCTACTTCCCGGGGCAACCTCAGAGCGGCCGCCACGGACTTCATAACATTGAAGTCTATGGCGGTTGCCTCCTGGTCGCCCCAAAGAAGCTCCGTACCCTTTTTCTAAGTCGGAGCGACTTGTGTCACTCCTATTAGAACGGGTCCGCAGCTTCCCTATGGGAGGCGACCTGCGGCGACCTGTGAGGCGACCACAGGTCGCCTTAGTGTGAACGGAGGCTTAGAATCGTGTTAACGAGTGTTTACAGATGATATAGCAGAGAAAATTTCTTGTAGAGCTCGCGTCCGGCTGCAGCACGGACCGTGAGTGACGCAATGATGGCACGCCTCCCCTGCTGACGCGTTTCCTCCAATAGGACTTCAACTGAGAATGCCTGTTATGAGGGAGGAAGGAGCATCGTTTTCAGCTTTTCTACAGTGATTGCTGAGTCTGTCTGCTGCTGATTTCTGGTAAGAGGCCAGGTATGCCTGTGTTGCACTGGAGGTTTGCTCATGTTTGAAGGTGATCAAGTCTAAGATTTTAACGTTGTGAACAGTTGGAAACAGGAAGAATTTCACTCGGTGGAGGGAAAATTCATTTATCTTCACTTTATTTCTCATGCGAGTTTTGGACTTTTTCACATCACTGGTTTTGGTTGATTCACTCACCTATACCCCAGCAAGAGGAGTTCTTCTGTTTTTTACGAACTGATATATGATTCTTTATGCACTTTGTTTTTTTATCACCAGAAATTCTGTTATGCTCTTTTGAGCTATTAAGTTGAGAATATTTGTATTTAATTTCATCACTTGTACCTCAGTTTACATATCACTTTTAGGTGATTTTTTCATACACCTAGAATAAGCGCACTTTTCATTTTACACATAAATCTGTTGCCCGACTTGTCAACCCCCTATTCCCGTGAATCGGCGTACCTGTACAGCGGTCCGCCAGCGCCCTCCAGGGGGCGCACGCGCATGCCCATACTACACTGGGAAAGCTGAGGTGCAGGGACGGCGGCCGCGATTGCCGCCCGGCACCCACGATCATTCCTAGTGGAGAGAGAACGGGGGTCTGCTATTGTAAATCATCACAGGGCTCCTATGTTCCTCCTATTTAGGAACACAGGTCCCTGTAATGATTTCATAAGCCCCCCATTTAGAAAACACCCCCTAGGCATGCATTTACCCTTTGATCGCTCCTGGGTTAACCCCTTCCCTGCCAGTGTCATTAGTACAGTAACAGTGCATATTTTTAGCACTGATTACTGTAGTAATGTCAATGGTCCACCTAAAAGTGTCAAAAATGTCAGTTAGGTGTCTGATCGGAGGAAAACGGGCGGCCAATCTGATCCCCCGTCCCTCTGGATTTGATGGAAAAGATTGGATTGGATAGGGGCGGTGTCAGCAGACATGTCACCACTGACATCTGCCTCTTCATAGGGGTGAATGGAGGGTCCGATCAGGTCCACCTGAAAAACTGACAGGCAGACCTGATCGGAAAGCCCGTGTGAAAGGGACCTAAGCCTGTCACATGGGCTTCTGATGGAGATCACAAGTGACTATTTTAACGCACATCACACAGACATGGTCCACTGTTCTTAAAATCAAGAAAGGTATAATTAAAAGTAGGGTTTTTTTCTGTTTGTTTCTTTGCAAAAAAGGCTTTTTTTTTTTGTACAAAAAGAACACATATGGGTTGATTTACTAAAACTGGAGATTGCAAAATATGGCACAGCTGTGTATTGTAGCCAATCAGCTTCTAACTTCACCTTGTTCAATTAAGCTTTGGCAAAAAAAAATAAAAAAAAATGGAAACTGATTGGTTTCTATGAAGAGCTGCAACAGAATTTGCTCTCTCCAGTTTTAGTAAGTCAACCCATTAGCTTTATCAAACTAATTGTCATTCAGTTGAGGTTTATATTATTATGTTAAATTTCCTTCAATGTGAAGTCTACCTGTACTCCTCCATAATGACTCCAGCATTATAAACTTTCTCTCATTACTGTCATTAAAATCCCACCCGTACGAGATATCCTGGATAACATTGCAGCGTTTTATGTGCCTTTGGGTAATAAACCTACACTGTGAACTGAAGGTGTTATCGGCAATTAGAACTGCAAATGTGTTTTAATTGCCGTTTAATTAGGATGAGGATGGAAGAGGAAAATTGTGTGAGCTAAGTGAATATTTACTTTAAGCATCTGGGTGGTGATTTTCTTTGTTCTTGTAGAGATGTGTTTCTTGGCTTATTACTGTATACAACAGTTTAAAGATTCAGCGATTTATTAGAAAGTTTGACATTGTAAACCCTCTTGACTAATGTGTCTTGCAATACTTTTTTGCTTTTGAAAGACTGTTTGCTCAAAGGGTTATAGTTGAATAATACCTAATGTACATCTGAACCTCGTCACTTGTCTTGGATTATGAGCAAGTTATTGAGTCCATCAGTGACTTTCTCACTTCAGCTGCTTTGCAGGGCATAGGAACAGGTTCAGTTTAGGGCCCCTTTCACACGGGCTGTCAGTTTTTTTCAGGTGGACCTGATCGGACGCTCCATGCACCCCTATGGAGCGGCGGATGTCATGGAATCCAGACAGATGGAAACCCTATTTTCCAACTGTATGAAGGATTGGATCAGATGAAAATGGACAAACGGTCCGTTTTCCTCCAATCTCCTATAGAGGAGAGCAAGTAAGCGGAGACCAGGGATGAGCTCGGGCGGTTTCGAGTTCGCACTAGTGATCGACCGATATCGGTTTTTCGTTGCCGAAACCAATATTTTGGCCAATGCTTATCGGTATCGGCCGATATTGGTCGATATTTTTGTACATTAAAATTTTTTTTTTTTTTTTAGACAGGTACTTTTGTGGAGGGATCTGGGGGTCTAAAAGACCCCAAACCCCTCCTCTGCACTTAAAAGCATTCAAAACGCCAAGTTTGGTTGTTTTGAATGCTGTAATTTTTTTTAATCTGGCGCCAGACAGTACCCAGAAGTGATGTCACTTATGACATCACTTCGGGGTTTTGCATGGAGACCCGTTTAGAGCTAAATGCAGCTTTGATCTGGTCTTTGACGGCCATTCAAGCTGGTGACCCGGGTCTCCCGGTGGGACGGTAGACTCAGCGAGCCGCGGAAGGCGGCGGTAGGGGGGGGGCGTCCCCTCCCGTTCCTTGTAATGACAGCCAAGAGGCTTCTCAGCCGCATCAGTTGTCATTACAAGACAGCTGACCTTCGGCTATTGACGCCGGTACCGGGGTGATTCCTCTAGCTGCAGGCATCACTCTGGTTCAAGCACTTTCCCGAAACATCGGCAATATCAGTAACCTCTGGGGGCCGATTCCGATATATCGGGAAAAGTGCATATCGGCCCTCGATATTTAGGCTTTGCTGATAATCGGTCAATCCCTAGTTCGTATGTGCCCGATCCCGCCAGGAAGTCGACACTGCACTCCGCTAATCACAGGCAGTGAGACATTTCCAGATCGGCAGCTTCACAGATTGGGAAATGTCTCACTGCCTGTGATTAGTGGAGTGCAGTGGAGTTGCAGTGTAGCAACTCGAACACGCCTGAGCTCATCTCTAGCGGAGATAGACTTGTCATCCGCCTGCTTAGCGGGGATCAGCGGATCTATGCCCGCTGAGCAAAACTGATTCCCCAGGCTGGAAAGCCCGTGTGAAAGGACCCTAAAGTGACCAGGTCACCAGGTAATTTATTCAAACAAACATCTTCCCATAAGATTGTATGTGCATTTAATCTGTTTAATGCAGGTTATTTACCTGTAAAACCTCCCTTGTGTAGACATCAAACAGCTCTAAGACTGCAACTACACAACATCATCTTCTTTGAGGTGATGTCAGCAGCCCCAGCAGACTCAGAGCTGTCACTCAGAAATCCCCCTTCGCTCTTCCTTTGGCAAGCACATAAAAGGTTATGAAGGAAGGTAAGTAGAGGATCCGATGATCGGCCAGCACAGAGAGTAAGTAGGCACCCCCAGAAAAGGAAAGGGTTGTGCTAGGAAATTTACTATCCTGGAGAAGTCACCTTTTCTATTAAAGAGGAACTGCAGTTTGCTCACATAATTTGTAACAAAAACATCTTTGCCATTCTAAAGCTTCCCTCCAACCACTTTGCATATTATTTTATATATATTGTGATTCTGCCAAACAGGGCCGGACTGGCCTACCGGGATCCCGGGAAATTTCCTGGTAGGCTGGCAAGTCTCCCTGCCCTGGGGCTGCCTGAAAATTAATGGCATCTGTAAAAAAAAAATGGCTGTGTAACGCTCCTGCGTTTTTATAGTAAGCTGGATTTGCAGCTGCAGAATCTCCACTCAGTAGTCATGTAGAGATGTGTTGAATTAACAGATCCAACTCTCCAGGCTCATCACTGTGGACCCGCCTGCTTCAGCATACAGATATACACACACTCAATAAGATGTTCCTGGAGTGATAGGATGTATATGACAGTATAGAGGTAATGTGCTGAAGGGACAGGGGTGAGCAGTGATAGCAATGATAAGCACTTGATAGTAATGTTCAGGAGAGTAGTAGACGGTAATAGGTAGGATGCAGATAGGTTAGTAATCATGTATGGTAATAGGTGGTAAGGACAGCAGATGATATACAGGAGAGACTAACCCAGTGCAAGGATAGATGGTAGTAGACTCAAGAGCTAGCAATCTATGTAACAGTGCAGATGATAGAATTAGTAATGCATAGATAGTAACAGTCCTTAATGTGCAGAAGTAGATAGTGTAAGTTTGTTATGGAGGAATCCCCTGTGGGGTACTTATCACTAGTAAGGTTAGTAAGTAGAGGGGTCCGGTAGTGAGGGAGTGATCCAGTAGCGAGATACGGGATCAGTATCGAGGTTCCGGTCTGTTCCAGGTAAAGAGAATAGCTGGAGGCTCCGGCAGCATAAGACAAGGCTTGTAAGCATGCGGTTAGATCAGGTAGCGAGATACAAGATCAGAAAGTGAAGCACAAGAACAGGTAGCGAGATACATGTCCAGGTAGCATCAGGCATAGCTGTATACTGGCGGCTTGAACGAACAACCTGAGAGAGAAAGCCGGCGATTGAAATAGCCGCTCAGAGCGGCGCTCAGTGATGATGTCATACGGCTTAAAGGTATATGCGTTCCACCTAACTAAAAAGGTGGGACGCAATATGAAAAGGAAAATGGGCAATAAGGGTACCAAAGGTACCAGAATCTTACAGTACCCCCCCCCTTAAGGCCGGCTCCGGAAGGCCTATAGCACTGGTTTCTCCGGGTATTTAGAGTGAAACCTTCGCATAAGCCTAGGTGCGTGAACATCAGAAGTATCCAACCAGGTGTCGTCTTGGGGTCCATAGTTCTTCCATCTTATGAGATATTGGAGTCTTCTTCTGTGGATACGAGAATCCAAAATCTCCCTAATCTCAAATTCTTCTCCGCCTTCAACTTGTATTGGAGGTGGAGGCAAGATGGTAGGCCTTATTCCTTGGTTAGGAACATGTGGTTTCAGTAGCGACACATGAAAGATGGGATGTATTCTGAGATCTGCCGGTAAAGTGAGTTGTACTGCAGCTTTTCCAATGAGTTTCTTAATTGGGAAGGGTCCCAGAAATAAAGGTCCAAGCTTTTTGCTAGGGA
This sequence comes from Pelophylax lessonae, assembly GCF_965119305.1. Taxonomy (NCBI): domain Eukaryota; kingdom Metazoa; phylum Chordata; class Amphibia; order Anura; family Ranidae; genus Pelophylax; species Pelophylax lessonae. The sequence goes on from NC_138780.1 coordinate 148,743,405, forward strand.
TCTTTAACCTTAAATTTTTCGTTGATAGCCAAACGAGGTCCCCAATAGCATATTGAGGAGAAGGTCTTCTACGAAGGTCGTAGTACCTTTTTTGTTGACTATGAGCGTGTGAGATGGTGGTATTAAGTAAACCCAGAGAGTCTTTTATTTGGGTAAGATAATCCGAGGCTACTGGGTTACTTGATGGTAGGATGCGTGGTGGAAGAAGTGTGGGATGAAACCCATAGTTTAAGTAGAACGGACTTTGCTTAGTAGTACTGTGGGTTGCGTTGTTATAAGCAAATTCCGCCAGAGGGAGGAGGTCCACCCAATCATCCTGTAGGTATGAGGTGTAGCAACGTAGATATTGTTTGATGCACTGGTTGACTCTTTCAGTCTGTCCGTTGGTCTGAGGGTGGTAAGGAGAAGTGAGCTTTCACTCAATCCGTAGTATGTGACATAGAGCTTGCCAAAACTTGGAGATGAACTGTGAACCACGGTCGGATAAAAGAGTCTTTGGAATTCCATGTAACTTGAACACATGTTTCATTAGTAATTCCGCTGTTTGCTTAGATGAAGGTAGTCTGCGAATAGAAATGAAATGTGCCATCTTTGTCAGATGGTCCACTGACACTAGAATGGTATTAAATCCTTTGGAAGGTGGTAGTTCTACTATAAAGTCTAAGGACACAACTTCCCATGGAACCTGGGGTATTGGTAGACTGCAGAGTAGACCAGATGGTTTTGTAGTGTCAATTTTGGACCTTGCACAGATGTCACATGAAGAAACTAATTTTTGTACAGACGTCTTCATATCAGGCCACCAAAACTGCCTGGTAAGCAAATTAAGGGTCTTAGTCATACCCATATGTCCTGCCATAGGCACATCATGTGACAATTCCAAGATCTTGGTGCGCATAGTAGGGGGTATGTAGAGTTTGTCGTTGTAGTAGAGGAAGCCTTCTGCATCAGTAGTTAGTTGTGGTGGAGGTGAATCCAATCCTATACTGTGCAAAATCTCTTCCTTCAGGGAACGAACAACACCAATAATACGTTCATAGGGTATTATAGGAATAGAAGGAACTTCAGCGCAGTTATCTTCGGTTAATCGTGATAGCGCATCCGCTTTTTTGTTTTTGTCTGCAGGTGTGTAGGTCACTAGGAAGTTGAATCTTAGGAAGAATAATGACCATCGTACCTGCCGGTGGGAAAGAGTTTTGTTAGTCTGAAGGTATTGAAGATTTTTATGATCTGTATATATGAGTATTGGTAATCGGGTACCTTCAAGTAAATGTCGCCAATTCTCTAGTGCCAGTTTTATGGCAAGCAACTCTTTTTCACCCACTGGGTAATTCACCTCTGGGCTGCTTAGTGATTTAGAGAAAAAAGCAACTGGGTGGAGTGGTGAAGTATTTGTTGGTCGTTGGGAGAGAACTGCTTCTACTGCCATGTTTGACGCATCTACCTCCAGAATATATTGGAGGGATGGGTCTGGATGGTGTAGTATGGGAGCAGAAGTAAAGCTTGATTTTAACAAGCGGAAAGCTCCATTTGCTTCTTCTGACCATTTGAATGGTTTCTTTATACTTGTAAGTTGTGTGAGAGGTCTCACAATAGCAGAGAAGTTCTTGATGAACTTCCTATAGAAGTTTGAAAATCCGAGGAATCGCTGTAATGCCTTACGAGTTGTTGGTATAGGCCAATCCAGAATACACGATATCTTGCTCATATCCATCTTGATTCCGGTTTTAGATATGATGTATCCTAGGAATGGTATTTCTTCTTTATGAAATAGGCATTTTTTTAATTTCACGTATAGGTTGTGTGTGAGTAATATGGATAACACAAGTCTTACATGTTTTATATGTTCAGACAAAGATCGAGAATAGATAAGTATATCGTCCAGATAAACCACAACACAGACATCAAGTAAGTCTCTGAAGATGTCATTTATGAATCTTTGAAAAGCTGCGGGAGCATTACACAACCCGAAAGGCATCACAAGATATTCGAATAATCCGTATCTGGTTCTGAATGCTGTCTTCCACTCATCTCCGTCACGGATTCGGATTAGGTTGTATGCGCCTTTTAGGTCCAATTTAGAAAAGTAAGTAGCCCCACGCACTTGTTCAATAAGTTCAGGAATGAGCGGTAAAGGATAACGATCCTTTATCGTAATGGTATTTAGTTGCCTATAGTCAATAATAGGCCTAAGACTTGAATCCTTATTGCGGACAAAAAAAAGTCCTGCAGCTGTGGAAGAAGTAGAGGGTCTGATGAACCCTTTCGCCAAATTCTCATCCAAGTATTCCTTGAGATGAGAAAGTTCATCCTGTGAAAGAGGATAAACATGGCCGAAAGGCAATTTGCTATTAGGGAGTAGATCGATAGAACAATCATAGTCCCTATGGGGAGGCAACACTTGAGCATTTTTCTCAAGGAAAACTTCGGACAGATCCTGATAGCATAGTGGTGTAATCTCATCCGACACCACAGACAGGATCTTTCCATAAGATGGGAGGTTACACGTGATCTCGCAATAGTGAGAAGGGAAGGTTAGAGTCCGTGTTTTCCAATCTATGGTTGGTTGATGTATGTGTAACCAGGGAAGTCCCAAAATAATGGGAAAATGTGGTGAAGGTAGTACATCAAAAGTGGTGGTCTCCATATGAGACTCGTTAGCAGTGACAAGGAGTGCTTGTGTCTGATTGGTGATTGGACCAGAAGATAACGGAATACCGTTAATGAAACTAACAGAGACAGGTTTAGGTTTTGAAATAATAGGTATTTTATTTAAAGTAACAAAACGTGTATCAATATAGTTCCCACAAGATCCTGTGTCGATCATAGCCTTGGTGGTGATCCTAGTCTGGTCCCACTGCAATGTCAAATGAACAAAGAGGTAGGGATTAGAAAAGGAAGTCGTTAATCCCCCTAGTAAGACATGTGAACACTCACCCTCTTTTTTACGGACAAGGGGACAGACGCTTATCGAATGATCCGGGGATGCGCAGTACATGCAGAGATTACTGGATCTTCTCCTGGCTCGTTCAGTAGTTGATAAAGGTGGGCGTATGGTTCCTACCTCCATAGGAGTAGGGTCAACGGCCGAAATCCGAGAAGAACTGGACAATGGCATTCCCATTTTCTCAGCCTTTCTTTCTCGCAGTCGCCTGTCAATGTTGATACTAAGTTGTATTAAGGCATCTAAAGTGCCAGGTAAATCCGCTCGGGCGAGCTCGTCTTTAACGGCTTCTGACAACCCGAGCCTGAACTGATTTCTCAGAGATGTATCATTCCACCCTGAATCAAGGGTCCATCTTTTGAACTCTGCTACAAAGTCTTCAACAGGTCTCCTTCCTTGTTTTAAAGCCCTCGATTGGATATCAGCAGTACTCTGCCTATTGGGGTCTTCATATAAGCTAGCGAGTTCCGCTAGGAATAAGGGATAGGAGTTGAGAAGAGGATCATCTTTCTCAAAGAGAGAGTCTGCCCAGGCCCGTGGATCACCCGTTAAATATGAGATAGTGGTACAGACTTTAATTTGATCAGTAGGGTAAGTATGAGGTTTTAGCAAAAAAAGCAATTGACATGCGTTTTTGAATTCACTAAATTTTTTCCGATCACCTGTAAACACTAGAGGAGGGTTTATTTTAGGTTCAGGGGCCTGAGCAGCAGTAAGCTGTGAAAGAAGGGTTATCTGCTGTTTCAGAGTCTGATTTTCATCTTTTACTTCAGTAAGAGCAAGTATTAATGCATTTACTTTTTGTGTTAATTGTATCACTTGAGTAGGTAATTCTGCTGAATCCATTTTTTGTGTTCGTTCAATCTGTAACGCTCCTGCGTTTTTATAGTAAGCTGGATTTGCAGCTGCAGAATCTCCACTCAGTAGTCATGTAGAGATGTGTTGAATTACCAGATCCAACTCTCCAGACTCATAGTTACATAGTTACATAGTTACATAGTAGGTGAGGTTGAATAAAGACAATAGTCCATCCAGTTCAACCTGTGTAGGTGTGTGTGACTGTAATCATCTAACATAGCCCTCAATCTCCTGATCCTTGAGATGTAAGTCTAAGAGTCTTTTGAAAGTCACCATACTACCCGCAGAAACCACCTCTTGTGGTAGACAATTCCACAATCTTGTAGCCCTAACAGTAAAGAACCCCCCACGTTGCCTGAGGTTAAAACGCTTCTCCTCTAATCGCATTGTATGTCCTCGAGTCCTCATGCAATTCCTTCGAATGAACAGCTTTTCTTCTAAGCTGAGATCCCCATTAAGATATTTATAAATTGCTATCATGTCCCCTCTCAGACGTCTTTTCTCCAGGGAAAATAAATCGAGCGATTGCAGCCGCTCTTCATAGGTAAGGTCCTCCAATCCCCTAATCAGTTTAGTTGCCCTTCTCTGGACTTTCTCCAGCTCCAACACATCCCTCCTGAGGACTGGCGACCAGAACTGGACTCATCACTGTGGACCCGCCTGCTTCAGCATACAGATATACACACACTCAATAAGATGTTCCTGGAGTGATAGGATGTATATGACAGTATAGAGGTGATGTGCTGAAGGGACAGGGGTGAGCAGTGATAGCAATGATAAGCACTTGATAGTAATGTTCAGGAGAGTAGTAGACGGTAATAGGTAGGATGCAGATAGGTTAGTAATCATGTATGGTAATAGGTGGTAAGGACAGCAGATGATATACAGGAGAGACTAACCCAGTGCAAGGATAGATGGTAGTAGACTCAAGAGCTAGCAATCTATGTAACAGTGCAGATGATAGAATTAGTAATGCATAGATAGTAACAGTCCTTAATGTGCAGAAGTAGATAGTGTAAGTTTGTTATGGAGGAATCCCCTGTGGGGTACTTATCACTAGTAAGGTTAGTAAGTAGAGGGGTCCGGTAGTGAGGGAGTGATCCGGTAGCGAGATACGGGATCAGTATCGAGGTTCTGGTCTGTTCCAGGTAAAGAGAATAGCTGGAGGCTCCGGCAGCATAAGACAAGGCTTGTAAGCATGCGGTTAGATCAGGTAGCGAGATACAAGATCAGAAAGTGAAGCACAAGAACAGGTAGCGAGATACATGTCCAGGTAGCGTCAGGCATAGCTGTATACTGGCGGCTTGAACGAACAACCTGAGAGAGAAAGCCGGCGATTGAAATAGCCGCTCAGAGCAGCGCTCAGTGATGATGTCATACGGCTTAAAGGTATATGCGTTCCACCTAACTAAAAAGGTGGAACGCAATATGAAAAGGAAAATGGGCAATAAGGGTACCAAAGGTACCAGAATCTTACAGGCTGCAGCCGGCCCCGACATGTACACTGCACATGCGTCCCCAGCACTCGGGAAAGCCCGTACACGCTTGGCTATTCTCGAGCAGACAGCAAATGTGCGGTAACATAATGTATACTGCACATGCGTCCCCAGCACTCGGGAAAGCCCGTACACGCTCGGCTATTCTCGAGCAGACAGCAAATGTGCGGTAACATAATGGCGCCAGGTGGCGCCTTTTTTAAATGTAAGGCGCCTCACCAAAGGGTTAGTGAGACCCCTCCACAGCCCCCTGCATGTTACAGGAGATGTATCTGCTGTACTAAGCCCGCAGCACTGCCACTCCTGCACCATGTCCGCAGCCTCTGCATCTCCTGTACCACGTTCGCAGCCTCTGCATCTCCTGTACCACGTCTGCAGCCTCTGCATCTCCTGTACCATGTCCGTAGCCCCTGCATCTCCTGTACCATGTCCGCACAGCCTATGACATCTTCTCTACCATTGAATAGAAAAAATAGTGCAGCGCTATTCAATTCTGCATACGGGTGTTCTAGTTTGACCTGAGTGTCCAGCAGCTACAACCGTGCGCTGATATTTCTTTTATTTGCAATCTTCTCTACCATGTCCGCAGCCCCTGAATCTCCTGTAGAATCTCCTGTACTATGCCCGCAGCCCTGCATCTCCTGCACCATGTCCAGAGCCCCTGCATCTCCTGTACCATGTCCGCAGCCCCTGCATCTCCTGTACCATGTCCGCAGCTCCTGCATCTCCTGTACCATGTCCAGAGCCCCTGCATCTCCTGTACCATGTCCAGAGCCCCTGCATCTCCTGTACCATGTCCAGAGCCCCTGCATCTCCTGTACCATGTCCAGAGCCCCTGAATCTCCTGTACCATGCCGCAGCCCCTGCATCTCCTGTTCCATGTCCAGAGCCCCTGAATCTGCTGCACCATGCCCGCAGCCCCTGCATCTCCTGTACCATGCCTGCAGCCTCTGACATGTCCTCCTGTACCATGCCCGCAGCCCCTGCATCTCCTGTACCATGCCTGCAGCCTCTGACATGTCCTCCTGTACCATATCCACAGCCTCTGAAATTTCCTGTACCATGCCCATACAGCCTATGACCACCTCCTGTAGCACGTTTGCACTTTTACCACTTTTCCAAAATTGCACCATTCTGAGTCACATTGATTACAATGAGCACCATTGAAAACAATGAGATTTCTCTTGTCATGTGGTTCTGTGCGACTCAAGTCGCATCAGAAGTGGCCCTAGTGTAAACCAGGCCCTAATGATAAAAGTAGAGCTTTAAAAAAAAAAAAAATATATATATATATATGTTGCTGTACTGTCTATGTTGTAGTAGTCTACACAAGCATTTGTAGTTTATAAAGACAAAGATGTTTGGATCTTGAAGCATAACCTATTAATTTGTTTTGGGTTCTGAATATGTAATGGCTGCCAGTGTACAAACGGTCTTTTGAACCAGACTTGCCAAATAATGCAGTCTGTACCCACCTGCTTCAGAATCCCTGGGAGCCATGCTGTACCAAGTCTGATTTACTGGTCTATTGGAGCTTTGTTCTGGTATTTTTACTTGCTAATTTACTTGTCCAAAAGACACATACAGTCCTCCGCACAATAGTTTGTAAAAAATGTAACTCTTCCATCACCCATGCTTCTCTGCACACAGCCTACTTTAACCACTTGCCTACTGGGCCCTTTCACCCCCTTTCACCCCCTTCCTGCCCGGGCCAATTTTCAGCTTTCAGCACTGTCACACATTTGAATGAAAATTGCGTGGTCATGCAACACTGTACCCAATCAAAATGGTTTTCATTTTTTTTAAAACTGATAGACCTTTTTATTTGGTGGTATTTAATCAGCACTGTGTTTTATATATTTTTTCTAAACAAATGAAAAAAAGACCTTTCCTTTTGATCGCTCTTCACTTTTTTTTAGCCATCGAGGGGGGAAGTTCCATGTAAGCTACATGTCTCCAGAGATGAAACTTAGATGATATTAAACCCAAAAACAAAAATGTAATATACTGCAGTTTACCAATCTGCAGATGTGGCAGCTGCATTAGTTTTCTTTTTTTGGGGGCTTTTTTCCCCTCTGTTTTGAAGAGCACAGGAGGCACCTTTTGGACAGCAGTCTGGGAGGAGGGGAGTGTTAGATGCTGGGCTTTTTTTTTTTTTCTCAGAAAATAAGTGCAGGAACTCCACCACGACCACACTGTAGGTGGCTCCAACCCTCTCACTTGCAGGGAGATTATCCAGTGGGGGTGTCAGCATCCGCATGGCACCTGCATCCCCCTTGTCTCCATCCTGAACTTAGTAAGAGTCGCTCAGGAGATCAGATCTGTGGGAGCCATTGGGAGACAAGCTGTCACTTGTAAACCCAGAAGACGGACTTTTGCGTTTACAAGTGATAGTGGTGAGCGGGGAGCAGAGGGCCTGAACCAGAGGTGGTGGGACTGAGTTCCACTAAATTCCAGCAGAAAAAAAGCCCTAGTTAGATGTACCAGCAGATTAACCACCTGCCAACCAGCCGCCGTCGATATACGGCAGCAGGTTCCCGCGAATTGCCGTACCTGTACAGTGTGTAGCACTACTCCCTTGGGGTTCCTTGATTACGGGTTCCCCTGGGATACCATTAGCAACAACATGACAGTTTGACATTTTTCCCAAGTGTTTTCGCTTAGTCAGGAAACAGTCCAGTAGCTTTGTTTTTTTGTGTTTGTATTTGGAACTTGGATAGGAGAAGGGAATGAGTGGGATACTCCAACTTTATACAACTATGCACAATTGGCTGGGACGACTTGAAAATGCTGAGTAACGCTAGTCACGGCTAGGCCGCTGCTTCACTTTGCCCTTAGCTGTGAAGCATAAGCAAATGAGCTTTCTGAGGTAAACTGTACTGTACTGCTGAACAACTTCAGGGCCCTTCCTGGCACCCCCTTTCTTCCTAATCTTCAGAGTCAACTACACGGCACCCCCTTTACTGATAAACTTCCTATGTGAGCTAGCTCCTTGATCCCCTGACTTCTCTGGATTGGTCTCCTCTCTTAGGCAGACCCTTCGGCAGATCTCCTGGAACTCACGACACTGGTTTTCCCAAAAATCTCTGCCAGCAGCTCCACTGGTCAGCACTCTGGATCCTCTACAGCTCAGCTCCACACCTGGTTCCCTAGGCCGAGCACCTGAACCACCTTCCTCACACCTATAGGAGGAGAGACAGCCATCCACCTCCTCCTGGGACTTTGCTCCCTCCAAAAGACACCCTGCCTCATGCGCTCCCCGCTTTTATCACCAATCCCATGATGCACCTCTCCAGGTGCCAACCCACTGGGACAGTTACAAAAGCTTGTATATCATTGGTCAGGTTTCCTCCACTGTCCAACAGGCCTCCCTATTGGACACAGTGTGGACACTCCCTCAGACCAGATGAATACACAATGAGATCAGAGAGCAGGCCTAACTAAAGATCAGGCTCCCCTGATAAGCAGCAGGAGCATTAGATGCCTTTAACTAACACCAATCTAGGAGGGTGCTACAGGTGGTTTGCGGGAGTGATCCTGGGGGCACTCCTGCCCCCCATTCGACAGCGGGGAAGATGATTCATGAGGCCAGCGGCCGCAATTGCCGCTGGGCACCAACGATCACTCCCCGTGGAGAGAGAACGGCAGTCTGCTGTTGTGAACACAGCAGACTGTTGTTCTCTCAGGAATCAATATAGAGCTCCTGTGTTCCTCCTATTTAGGAACACAGGTCTCTACATTTTATTCCATAAGCCTATCCCCCCTCACAGTTAGAAAACACCCCCTAGGCTCACCTTTTAACCCTTTGATCGCCCCTGGTGTTAACCCCTTCCCTGCCAGTGTCATTATTACAGTAACAGTGCATATTTTTAGCACTGATTACTGTAGTAATGTCACTCGTCCCCCCCCCCCCCCAAAAGTGTTAAAAATATCAGTTAGGGGTACGATCTGTCCGGTGCAATGTTGCAGCCCCGCTAAAAATCGCTGATCGCCGCCATTACTAATAAAAAAGTAAAATTAATAAAAATTATATAAATCTTTTCCTTAGTTTGTAGACGCGATAACTTTTGCGTAAACCAACCAAAATTGGTATTTTTTTTACCAAAAATATGTAACAGAATACAAATTGGACTAAAATTATGAAAAAAATTGATTTTTTTTAATTTTTTTTATTAGAAATGTTATGTAGCGGAAAGTGAAAAATATTGTTTTGTTTTGTTTGTTTTTTTTCAGAATTGTCGCTATTTTTTTGTTTATAGCGCAAAAAAAAAAAAATACCAGAGGTGATCAAATACCACCAAAGGAAAGCTCTATTTGTGGGGAAAAAAAAGACATCAATTTTATCTGGGTACATCGTAGCCCTGAGCCCACCCTTTTTTGAAGCCTTTTAGAGCCTCTGGCTCTAATCCCATTCTTTAAAACATAAATAAATAAAATCCCCTATTGGAATCCATGCATCCAGCGCCCTGCATGTAGATTAGGGGGCCGGATGCATGGATGGGGGGTGGCACCCCTGCGCCCCTAATGGACGGGCTGCCACTGCTCTAAGATAAGTTCCCAATGACACCATTGTTCCTTTTAGCTATCTGTAAGGGGGTAATTCTTCCCAATGATGACAATAGTAAGGAGCATTCTTCCCACTGACTGTCACACTAATGTGTCATGAGTTGTAGATTTTTAATATTTAGCAGGAGTTCCCCCGAGACCAGAAATTTATTTAAAGGGTTGGATCTTGGTCTTGGTCTCGGTCTTGACAAGATTCGACTTGTCAGACCTCAAGTCGCCCCAAGTCGCTTGACATTAGAAATTCCATGTAAGTGACACCTGTCTTAATATACACTACTAAAGGCGCTCCGACTTTAGAAAAGGTTCCTGTACATAGTCGGAGTGACGTCAGTAGTGTATCTTAGGACTTAAAGTGAAGCAAAAGTGTTGAAAAGGTTGAGAAAGGTTGCTCCAGACGGATGGAAAATACGGTTTCCATCCATCTGGATTTCATGGGCAGGATCGGGTCAGATAGCGGCGGGTGTCAGCGGACATGTCATTGCTGACATCCGCTACTCCATAGGGATGCATGGAGTATCCGATCAGGTCCGCCTGAAAAAACTGACAGGCAGACCTGATCCGAAAGCCTGTGTGAAAGTGGTCTAAGACAAGGGTCTTCAAACTATGGCTCTCCAGTTCAGGAACTACAATTCCCAACATGCCTTGTCATGTCTGTGAATGTCAGAGTTTTACAATGCCTCTTGGGATGTATAGTTTCACAACAGCTGGAGGGCCGTAGTTTGAGGACCACATCATAGTTACATAGTTACATAGTTTGTGAGGTCGAAAAAAGACACCAGTCCATCCAGTTCAACCTATGATGCGTGTGTGTGTGTTTTCTGTTAACCACACATTGTATACCCCTGTATGTTGTGGTGTTTAAGGTGCCCATCTAATAGTTTTTTAAACTTTCGATGCTCCCTGCTGATACAACTGCTTGTGGAAGAGAATTCCACATCCTTACTGCTCTGACAGTGAAGAACCTCCTACATATTTTAAGGTTAAACCGTTTTTCCTCTAGTTTTAGTGAGTGGCCACGTGTCTTATTGTATTCCCTTTCTCTGAAAAGTTTGTTCCTTATGCTAGGGTCGCCAGTACAGTATTTGTACATTGATATCATATCCCCCCTCAATCGTCTCTTCTCCAGAGAGAATAGGTTCAGTGCTTGTAGTCTTTCCTCATAGCTGATGTCCTCCATTCCCCTAATTATTTTTGTTGCCCTTCTCTGGACTCTCTCCAGTTCCAGCACATCCTTCCTGAGGACCGGTGCCCAGAACTGGACAGCATACTCCAGATGTGGCCGGACCAGAGTCTTGTAGAGTGGGAGAATAATCTCTTTATTTCTGGAGTGAATCCCCTTTTTTATACATCCCAGTATTCTGTTGGCTTTGCTTGCAGCGGCTTGGCATTGCATGCCACTGCCAAGCCTGTTGTCTACCAGTACCCCCAGGTCCTTTTCCATCCTAGACTCACCCAGAGGTTCCCCCCCAGTGAGTAGCTTGCTTTCGTATTTCTGATGCCCAAGTGCATTACTTTACATTTTTCAACATTAAACCTCATCTGCCATGTAGTTGCCCACCCCATTATTTTGTTCAGATCTGCTTGTAAGGTTTCCACATCCTGCATAGAAGATATTGGCATGCTTAGTTTAGTATCATCCACAAATACTGAGATTATCCCCTCCTCTAGATCATTTATGAATAAATTAAACAGGATTGGCCCCAGGACAGAACCTTGGGGGACCCCACTTTCCACAACCCGCCCAATCCGAGTACTCCCCATTAATCACCACCCTCTGCACTCTCCCCTGGAGCCAGTTCTCTATCCAGGTATGGCTATGGTCCATACCTACCTTCCTTAGTTTGTACAGTAAGCGTTTGTGGGGAACGGTGTCAAAGGCCTTTGCAAAGTCCAGATACACCACATCTACAGGCTTGCCTTTATCTAGGTGGCAGCTCACTTCATCGTAGAAGGTTTATAGATTGGTTTGGCAAGAACAATTTTTCATGAATCCATGCTGATTACTACTAATAATACCATTTTCATTACTAAAGTCTTGTATGTGGTCCCTTAACCTCCCCTCCAAAATCTTGCAGACTACTGATGTTAGGCTGACCGGCCTATAGTTATCCGGGATATATCTCGGCCTTTTATTAAATATTGGTACCACGTTGGCTTTTTTACAATCGCTTCTCGGCCTTTTGGCTAAGATCAAGTGTAGTATCTGTTCTCATCAGTTGGTATGGAACCTGATGGTTAGTATCGGTGGGGGCCGAAATGAACCAGGGCGCTCCGGAACTACCGGGGGACTGGGAAGTAAGCCACATCAGAGAAAGCCGGAGGGGTCCATTGCCTTCTGATTTGAATGGGTCCGCCCCTATCAGTTTAAAGAGAGTGGGAAAGACGGTGGCGGCAATCACATTGGCTAGTACTGCTCCTGGATATAATTGGTGAGGAATGGCGGATGGCGGTGGGAGAGCCTTTCCTCCTGGGTTGAATCTAGCCTTGCAAAAGGCTTGTCCCCAGTTGAAGGTAGGTTCTCCCTAAGCCGTCCAAAGCTCCAAACCTCCTGGTAGGCAAGGGCTACACTGGGTCTGGCCTTGGGCCGAGATAGAAAAAGCCCGTAGTGTATGTGCCCCTGGGGTGGCAGCCCAGGGGTGCCTTAATTCTCACTGGTGAGGGGCAGCTCGCCTTGAGTTTTTCGGCACCATGGTCACTGCACCTACACACTTTTTCAGCACCTGCCTCTTGGGCAAGGCCTTTTGGCTTCGACCAGAGGAATTTTTATTCCGGCCGGAAGGCCTGCCTTTGTATTTTCACCTCTCCACTCCTCCTTCCCCATCTTTTTGTTTGTGTGTATTTTTCTTTGTAGTGTGTCACTTCACTTTCACTCTTCTCTTCCTGCACGATGAGTACGCTGTGGGTCTCTGGGCCTACCTTGAAAGTCTTGGTAGGGGGTGGACATGGCCTTCTGGCTTAGTTCGCCCTCTCCCATGGGGTCTCCCTTCGGGGGAGCCCCACCCAGTACTTGGGGTGGGCTGTTTCGGCAGTCCCCCTGGAGAACGGGGTTTGCCAGGTTTCGGCCAGGCAAACCATAGGAAGTACCTCAGTCCCTGTCAGGAGTCTTGCGCCCCGGGGGATCAAGGTATAGGTCCAACCTCTTCGGAGGCCAGACCATTCGCACACCCTGTGCAGTTTTTGTGTGTTCACGTTTGCGTGTGTGCACTTTTTTTGCACCGGGTGCTAAGTCTTTTTGAGTGTGATTCACACGCTTCGGGCCAAAAAAAAAAAAAAAAGAGTGAAAAAACCCAGTGCTCTTCTATTAGGCCAGCGTGCTTCTTTAGCATCATTGATTCAATCGGCATATGGAAACGAAGCAGTTAAACAAGTCTGCCTAAGACAAGGGTCTTCAAACTATGGCCCTCCAGTTCAATGAACTACAATTCCCAACATGCCTTGTCATGTCTGTGAATGTCAGAGTTTTACAATGCCTCTTTTGGGATGTGTAGTTCCACAACAACTGGAGGGCCGTAGTTTGAGGACCACATCCAGCTCTTCTATTAGCCCCAGCGTGCTTCTTTAGCATCATCGATTCAGTCTGCGTATGGAAACGAAGCAGTTAAGCGAGTCTGCTCCTTTCAGCTCTGTGCCTTTTGCTGTTCTAACAGTGTGATTAGAAGACTGCAGTGACATCATTAGTCTCTCTCCAGCCAGGATAAGAAGGAGGAAGTCTAACTCAGAGCCTGCAGTGGGACCTCTAGTGTTTTTCTAACTCCAAGTCCTGGCAAAGTTCCTGTACAGTGCAAACACACACAGAGCTCCCATTGTTTCCTACAGTTCACCAGCCCACTGATCCTAATATGGAATTCAGCAGGAAACCCATGATTTCCTGACACTGAGCAAGCCCAAGAAAGAAAGATTAAAAAAAAAAAAAAAAAAAAAAAATCACTTTGGTAAAAAAAAAGCCTTGTGCTCTCCCCTTCCATAGTAGAAGCTGGAGACAAGTGGAGGCTGGGGGGTGGTGGATAAGCCGCAAGCTCTGATTTCTGTGGTCAGCCTACTGCAGGGACAAGTGACGTCCAAGCGTTTAATTCCCCCGCTGCGATGCACAAACACTGAGCGCCGTGTGTGTGTGTCAGAACCAGGGAAAGTCTGTGAACTGTAGAGATGAGGGGTCTCAGCATCTGCCTGGAAAATGCAGCACCATCCAGCAAAGTATGATCAGTAGAGGATATTGCAACAGAATGTGCAGCATATAATGATTTCCTGATCTGCACTCTCTCAAGGGGGCATTAGGAAAAGAAAAAAAAGAAACTTGGATCTCGGCGTTCGTTCTTTTCTCCTTTTCGTGGGCTCAAAGAGGCGCCTGCGTCAGCTGGAGAGATGGATGGGAGAGAGGAAGGTGACAGCCCGGGGACTGGCAGCATGAACAGCATGAAGAGGATGCTGAAGTGTGTGGTGGTCGGAGACGGGGCTGTTGGGAAAACTTGTCTGGTGATGAGTTATGCCAATGACGCCTTTCCTGAGCAGTATGTGCCTACCGTGTTCGACCACTATGCAGGTAAGTCGCTGTACTTCAAGGGAATCTGTATTGTCTTCTAGTCTTTACATACGTGTGCTTAGTGGGGTCAGCTTAGTTGAAATAACCTTATCAATGCATTGTATTGTCTTCTAGTTTTTTGATACGTGTTTTTAGTGGGGTCGCTGGGCACAGGACTGCATAATACACAGAGTGCTGGGCACAGGACTGCATAATACACAGAGCGCTGGGCACATGACTACATAATACACAGTGCTGAGCACAGGACTACATAATACACAGAGCGCTGGGCACAGGACTGCATAATACACAGAGTGCTGGGCACAGGACTACATAATACACAGTGCTGAGCACAGGACTACACAATACACAGAGCGCTGGGCACAGGACTGCATAATACACAGTGCTGAGCACAGGACTACATAATACACAGAGCGCTGGGCACATGACTACATAATACATAGTGCTGAGCACAGGACTACATAATACACAGAGCGCTGGGCACAGGACTACATAATACACAGAGCGCTGGCACAGGACTACATAATACACAGAGCGCCGGGCACAGGACTACATAATACACAGAGCGCTGGGCACAGGACTACATAATACACAGAGTGCTGGGCACAGGACTACATAATACACAGAGCGCTGGGCACAGGACTACATAGTACACAGAGGTGGGCACAGGACTACATAATACACAGAGCGCTGGGCACAGGACCACATAATACACAGAGTGCTGGGCACAGGACTACATAATACACCGAGCGCTGGGCACGGGACTACATAATACACAAAGCGCTGAGCACAGGACTACATAATACACAGCGCTGGGCACAGGACTACATAATACACAGAGCGCTGGGCACAGGACTACATAATACACAGAGTGCTGGGCACAGGACTACATAATACACAGAGCGCTGAGCACAGGACTACATAATACACAGAGCATTGAGTACAGGACTGCATAATACACCGAGCGCTGAGTACAGGACTGCATAATACACCGAGCGCTGAGTACAGAACTGAATAATACACAGAGCGCTGAGCACAGGACTACATAATACACAGAGCGCTGAGTACAGGACTGCATAATACACCGAGCGCTGAGTACAGGACTGCATAATACACCGAGCGCTGAGTACAGGACTGCATAATACACCGAGCGCTGAGTACAGGACTGCATAAAACACAGAGCGCCGAGCACAGGACTACATAATACACAGAGCGCTGAGCACAGGACTACATAATACACAGAGTGCTGAGCACAGGATTACATAATACACAGCGCTGGGCACAGGACTGTATATTACACAGAGCGTGGGCACAGGACTGCATAGTACACAGAGTGCTGGGCACAGGACTGCATAATACACAGAGTGCTGGGCACAGGACTACATAATACACAGCGCTGGGCACAGGACTACATAGTACACAGAGGTGGGCACAGGACTACATAATACACAGAGCGCCGGGCACAGGACTACATAATACACAGAGCGCTGGGCACAGGACCACATAATACACAGAGCGCTGGGCATAGGACTACATAATACACAGAGCGCTGGGCATAGGACTACATAATACACAGAGCGCTGGGCACAGGACTACATAATGCACAAAGCGCTGAGCACAGGACTACATAATACACAGTGCTGGGCACAGGACTACATAATACACAGAGCGCTGGGCACAGGACTACATAATACACAGCGCTGGGCACAGGACTACATAATACACAGAGCATTGAGTACAGGACTGCATAATACACAGAGCGCTGAGCACAGGACTACATAATACACAGAGCGCTGAGCACAGGACTACATAATACACAGAGCGCTGAGTACAGGACTGCATAATACACCGAGCGCTGAGTACAGGACTGCATAATACACCGAGCGCTGAGTACAGGACTGCATAATACACCGAGCGCTGAGTACAGGACTGCATAAAACACAGAGCGCCGAGCACAGGACTACATAATACACAGAGCGCTGAGCACAGGACTACATAATACACAGAGTGCTGAGCACAGGATTACATAATACACAGCGCTGGGCACAGGACTGTATATTACACAGAGCGTGGGCACAGGACTGCATAGTACACAGAGTGCTGGGCACAGGACTGCATAATACACAGAGTGCTGGGCACAGGACTACATAATACACAGCGCTGGGCACAGGACTACATAGTACACAGAGGTGGGCACAGGACTACATAATACACAGAGCGCCGGGCACAGGACTACATAATACACAGAGCGCTGGGCACAGGACCACATAATACACAGAGCGCTGGGCATAGGACTACATAATACACAGAGCGCTGGGCATAGGACTACATAATACACAGAGCGCTGGGCACAGGACTACATAATGCACAAAGCGCTGAGCACAGGACTACATAATACACAGTGCTGGGCACAGGACTACATAATACACAGAGCGCTGGGCACAGGACTACATAATACACAGCGCTGGGCACAGGACTACATAATACACAGAGCATTGAGTACAGGACTGCATAATACACAGAGCGCTGAGCACAGGACTACATAATACACAGAGCGCTGAGCACAGGACTACATAATACACCGAGCGCTGAGTACAGGACTGCATAATACACCGAGCGCTGAGTACAGGACTGCATAATACACCGAGTGCTGGGACAAAACTGGGGACAGACTTGGTCTGGGGACAGTGTTGTCAGTCCGGGACTGTCCCCGGGAAACCGGGAACGTCTGGTCACCTTAGCTTAGTGGAAATAACCTCATCAATGTATGTTTATTGCATTGTATTGTCTTCTAGTTTTTTTAAAAATGTGTGCTTAGTGGGGTCAGCTTAGTGGGAAAAAAACCTTGTCAATGCATTTTATTGTCTTCTAGTTTTTAGTTACGTGTGTTTAGTGGGGTCAACTTAATGGAAATAACCTTATCAATGCCTATTTAATGCATTGTTTTGTCTTCTAGTTTTTAGATACATGTGCTTAGTGGGGTCAGCTTAGTGGAAATAACCTCATCAATGCGTGTTTAATGCATTGTTTTGTCTTCTAGTTTTTAGATACGTGTGCTTAGTGGGGTCGGCTTAGGGGAAATAAACTTATCAATGCGTGTTTAGTCCATTGTTTTGTCTTTTAGTTTTTAGATACGTGTGCTTAGTGGGGTCAGCTTAGTGGAAATAACCTTATCAGAGCGTGTTTAATGCATTGTATTGTCTTCTAGATTTTAGATACATGTGTTTAGTGGGGTCAGCTTAGCGGAAATAACCTTATCAATGCGTAATTAATGCATTGTATTGTCTTCTAGTTTTTAGATACGTGTGCTTAGTGGGGTCAGCTTAGTGGAAATAACCTTATCAGAGCGTGTTTAATGCATTGTATTGTCTTCTAGATTTTAGATACGTGTGTTTAGTGGGGTCAGCTTAGCGTAAATAACCTTATCAATGCATAATTAATGCATTGTATTGCCTTTTAGTTTTTAGATACGTGTGCTTAGTGGGGTCAGTTTAGTGGAAATAAACGTATCAATTCATGTTTAAAGCATTGTATTGTCTTCTAGTTTTTAAAAACGTGTGCTTAGTGGGGCCAGCTTGATGGAAATAACATTATCAATGCGTGTTTATTTGTTAAATACATATTTTTATGTGTAATGTATAAATCTATGTGTGTGGGTGAACCCCCTATCTATTTATTGTGTAGAAATGCTGCACTGTCTTAGTAGTAGTTGCGTTACTGTTTTTTTATCTCTAGAGGTCTGTTCAGACCAACTAAGAACCCTCCCTGTAGGCAGCTTATCCTGTAATTCATTTGCTCTCAGTGGTTGTTCAGTAAAGCTGGATACACACTATACAACTTTTGTTGTTAGATTTCCTTTAGATTTACCTTTTCTATGTAGTGCAAGGGCCGGCCTGACTGCATACAAAGTGAAAGTGTTTAGATTTGACCTCATATTATATGGTTTTGGTAATTCTAAAGGAAAAAATCTAAAGATAATTGTATATTGTGTATCCAGCTTTACCGTTACCCGACTGCCCGCCGCAGTTATATGGCGGCAGGCAGCCACTCCCAGGCAAATCGCAGTACATGTACGCCGCTCATGAGTACGAGGCTAGGGGGCTCGTCAGCGGGGATTCCGGTGCCTGACACCCCCGATCGTTCCTCGCTGAGAGACAAGGACGGTCGGCTGTTGTAAACACCGCTGACCGTTCTTCCCCCTGCAATGATTATAAAGCCACTGTGATCCTTCTATATAGGAACACAGGTCTCTATGGTCATTTCAGAAGCCACGCCCCCCTTAGAATCACTCCCCTAGGGTCACATTTAACCCTTTGATCACCCACAATGTTAACCCCTTCCCTGCCAGTGTCATTAGTACAGTAACAGTGCATATGTTTTAGCACTGATTACTGTAGTAATGTCACTGGTCCCCCCAAAAGTGTCAAAAATGTCAGTTAGGGGTCCGATCTGTCCACCGCAATGTCGCAGTCCCGCAAAAAATCGCAGATCGCCGCCATTACTAGTAAAAAAATAAATAAATAAAAATGACATATCTTTCCCGTAGTTAGTAAGCGCAATAACGTTTGTGCAAACCAATCAAAATACGCTTATTGTGATTTTATTTTTACCAAAAATATGTAGCAGAAAATAAATTGGCCGAAAATGTTAAAACATTTTGATTTTTACATTTTTTATTTTTTTGAGAATGTTATATAGCAGAATGTGAAAAATATTGTTTTTTTTTTTTTTTTTCAAAATTTCACTCTTTTTTTGTTTATTGCCCAAAAAATTAAAATTGCACAGGTGATCAAATACCACCAAAAGAAAGCTCTATTTGTGGGGGAAAAAGGACGTCAATTTTATTTAGGTAAAGCGTCGCACGACCGCGCAATTGTCCGTTAAAGTAACGCAGTGCAGAATTGCAAAATATGGCCTGGTCATTAAGGGGGTAAAATCCTTCCGGTCTTAAAGTGGTTAAGGGTGTTGATGCATAAAAAAAATGTAAAATTCAAAAAAAAAAAATTTCAAGTATTTATATAGTGCCACCGATTTTCACAGCACTTTACATACAGTATACTGAACATTTATACACTTTATTGTCAAAAGTATTGGGACGCCTGCCTTTACACACACAAGAACTTTAACCACTCCTGAACCGGAACGATTTACCCCCCTAATGGCCCATTTTTTTTTTGTGATACAGCACTGCATTACTTCAACTGACAATTGCGCTGTCGTGCAATGCTGTACCCTAATAAAAGCAATGTATTTTTTTCCCCCACAAATAGAGCTTTCTTTTGGTGGTATTTGATCACCTGTGGGATTTTTATTTTTTGCACCATAAACATAAATCTGCAAATTTTAGCGGGACTGTGACATTGTGGTGGACAGATCGGACCCCTAACTGACATTTTTGACACTTTTGGGGGGACCAGTGACATTACTACAGTAATCAGTGCTAAAACATATGCACTGTTACTGTACTAATGACACTGGCAGGGAAGGGGTTAACATTGTGGGTGATCAATGAGTGGGTGATCAATTGCGGGTGATCAAAGAGCGCTGGGCACAGGATTGCATAATACACAGAGCGCTGGGTACAGGACTGCATAATACACAGAGCACTGGGCACAGGACTAAATAATACACAGAGTGCTGGGTACAGGACTGCATAATATACAGGGTGCTTGGCACAGGACTACATAATACACAGAGCGCTGAGTACAGGACTGCATAATACACAGAGCACTGGGCACAGGACTACATAATACACAGAGCATTGGTAATAGGACTACATAATACACAGGGCGCTGGGCACAGGACTACATAATATACATTGGGGGTGTTAGGCATAGAGTGCAGGATTCAGAGGTTTGCTATGCACAGAGGACACTTCTGCCCCCGAATTATTTCTGCAGCCACCTCTTAGCCCTTCCCCCACAATAGCTAAACTCTCCATCTCTTCATGCATCAGCTCTGAACCCCTGCTCCCCCACTGCCCTCACCTGTGTACAAACAGACCCCCCCCCCCCCCCCCATCTACTCATCTCCCGTTCTCTGCCCTCCACACAGTAAATTTTTGGCTCTGCCTCTCCTCCACTGAACAGCAGCAGGAGTGGCAGTGAGATTGTCCAGTAGGGGGCGTCTGCATCTGAGCCACCAGGCTGTTTCTCAGCCAGCATGGAATGCACTGTCTACAATAATCCGGCCCTGAATCCGGGGACAAAACCGGGGACAGACTTGTACCGGGGACAGTTTCCTCAATCCAGGGACTGTCCCCGGAAACCGGGAATGTCTGGTCACCCTATCCTACTCTCCCCTATGGTAAAATCGTGTGAAAACGGACTGCCTGTCCATTTTCACTCAATCTTATCAGATCTGATTCTCCAGACGGATGGAAAATAGGGTCACCATCCGTCTGGATTTGGCTGATTGGATCGGATAACAGCGGTTGTCACCACTGGCAACTGCCGCTCCATAGGGGTGAATGGAGGGTCCGATCAGGTCCGCATAAAAAACTGACAGGAGAACCTGATTAGACCGCCCATGTGAAAGGGCCCTAAGTGTAAAGCACCATGGGCCCACCTCCTATGGGATGTCACTACTGAAACTGCGCATTCAGTACAATGGTACAGAGCTGACGCTGTCATGTTTGCATCATTGCAAACCAACCTGCATTGGGGAACAGGTGGATAAGACTCTGTGTCAGGTGACTAGACAAAAGGCAAGTATTGGTGGAGAGCTCCAGAGGGCAAGAGAATGGGCGCAGGGGTCTGTTATATTACATCAAGAAAAAAGTTAAAAAATTATAAAAATATGTATTTTCTGCAAAATTACTATAGCTGACAATTAAAGGGTAACTCTGTTTTCATAGAAAAAAGCATAGCAAATAAAATAATAATAATAATAATAATAATATAACATATATACAAGCTACACAAACCATATTATACAACTACCTCTCCTTTTTAATCTGCAGCTGCTGTAACTTTCTGTAAAGCTCAATGCAATTTGGCTATCTTGTATCTTGAGGTGTTCTGTACACCATTGGTGGACACAATGCCCCCAGAAATGTAATTTCCTGCTTCTCTGATTGGTTTACTGATTTTCAGAAGTCTACACTACACGAAACAAAATAGAATCAAATTTTCAGGTATGTACAGATTCAGGGTAGCAGGGGGTAGTTTAAGTCAAGGGGTGGGGGGCAAGCATACAGTTATATTAGAAGGATTGTACTTATATTTGATCTGAAGTGATGATGTGTATTGTGATCAACTATGTCAAGTTAAGGGCCCATTCGCTCCCAAAATGCAGTTCGCTCTAACATGCTCATTTCCATGCATTGAGATACAGTGCATTAGGCAGCCCTTTCATTTTCAAAGTAGATCCTGCTTGTGCAACCCACAAAGCATTTCTATCTGCGAGCTTTGGGATGTTACAGGACACTGATGCCTGCATTGGGGTGCAATTAACAATGAATCAAAATGCACTGTAACCCAAATATACATTACTGTGCACTGTCATAACACGTATTGCAACTTGCTGTGTAGTAACTCTACCTAGGCAATGTAGTTGACAGCTATATTGTGTCAGATAATAAAAAAGGGTTCAGTAACTAGTAAATAAATAATCTTTGACTATAAATCAATATCAATAAATATAAAACCATTTTAATTGTGTGTGTGCTTTGTGGTGTGAAGGAACCCTACACTCGCATTCAAATATGAGCGTTTTGTAGCTTGGAGCTCCAAAACGCTCAACATCCAAAATCTTATGTTTGTCAATGGTGGCCATTCACATATGAGTGATCGATATCTAATGCTCCTAAAGCTACATGAGCTACTTTTGAGGCAGAATTGGACTATTTTAGACCAAAAGACGTTAATGAAAATGCACTTTTCTTGCGTTTTTAAGACTTTTTTTAAGCCTGTAAGTTTTCACTAGCGGCAAGCACTGACTCACTTCTGAAAAGCACTCCATGCTTGCATCAAAACAATTACGCACCCACAACTGGTGAGCACAACTCCACTTTCCACATGGAGCAGTACCAGCAGTGGGTAGCTTTGCGGAAAATGGAGTTAAAGGCTAGCTGGGCGCGGTGGCGTGGGAAAGGCGCGGCTGCATTTTTTTACTTATATACCTTAACTATAGTATATATTTTATATGCGGCCCGAGAAAATTTCTCTACACTCAATGTGGCCCAGAGAAGCCAAAAGGTTGGACACCCATGCTCTAAAGGTTGCTTAACAGATGCTGCGTCCAGCAGCCTTAGGTGAGGTTAACAGACAGGCAGTTGCCGGCGCATAGATAAATGTCTCTCCCAATGGCCTGAATTGACATGTTGATTATCATTTCGAATAAAGCTCCTGAAACATTTGTGCATGGAGGTAGGAATGAAGCTGATTGCTCTCTTACACAACATGGATTGTAATTTAGGTATTTGTGGCATTTCTGGTATTGGCTGGGGGCATATTTGTGGCGTATTTATTGAATGATCCACTAAACCAGTACATTGTGGAAAGAAAAGGTAAATTTACAGAATGTTCAGTTGTCTTCCTGCTGTGTTGACAATTCGGGCTGTTTTCCAGCTCATTACCCTTTATTGAATAATAACTAAATAATGGCAATCATAAAAAGTAAATGATACCTAACTGGATTTTAGGGATTTAAAACATTTTATTTTGTCTTAGGTAAAGTGGGAAAGGGTAACAGTCTTCCCAGGTTTTTATTACTTTCTACCTTTTTTTTTACTCTCTATGGTTGACATTTTCCCTCACTTCCTGTCAGGACAGGAAGTAACGTGTTACCTCTCCAATGGAAAGACACAGAAGATAGTGAGGAAAGGTTGACTTCTGGTTTTTATAACTGTCAGTACCTTATACCCCATCCCCCATGTCCCCATCTCTCCATTTCTTGTACTGGCGTCACTGGGATGGGAAAACTTCCCCAATGGAGTCTAAAAGTTAATAAATAAATAAAATGCCTAAAGTTAGGCTTTAAAACAAACCTTTAACTGAACCAAATGGGGTATCAGGGGCGTAACTGCAGGGGTTGCAATTGCAACCGAGCCCTATGCTCCAGGGGGCCTGTGCGGCTCCCCTGTACACCTGGATAGGAGGGTTGGCGGGGGCAGCATGTAGAGAAATCACTGTCCTCCTTTTTCCTCCTGGTTCCTCGGTATGCTGCCCCCGCCACTCCTCTTATCCAGTTCACTTGTGTTCTGCTGTCTCTGGGCCCCTGTGTGCTCCCCTTGTTCTCCCCCCCACTGTGCTGCCCCCCCCACTGTGCTCCCTTTCCTCTCCTGTCGGCTGCTGCAGGGGATGTCACAATACAGAACCAGGAAGGGGTCGGTAAATATGTAATTTACCAGCTCCTTACTTTTCTGAATGGACAGAGTCATAGTCAGTGACATTGTAAAAAACCACCGTGGGGAGGACCCAAGATGGCAGGAAGGGGGCCCACTGCAGAAAGGGTCCCACTGTGGGACCGTAATAAAGGACCCCGCATTGAGAGTAATCAGTGGGAAGAGCCCCAGGCTTGAAGGGAAGGGCCCCGGCCAGGGGTCCGGGGGGGCCCTTCATGGTTTCTTGCTCCGGGGGCCCTGAAGGTTCTAGTTACGCCTCTGTGGGGCATAGTAAGGCAGGACAACAAAATATTTACCTCCACTTAAAAATTGTCTGCATATTGGGAAAACTATTAAATCGTTCAAATTTTACTGTGTGTCACTCTGCTTAAGATATTATATGGTATGCTCAAATTGAACAGAGTATGGAAGGTTCATCACAGTGATGGAGGAGAGAGCACAGGTGAATAGATACTATTTTGGACTTCTTTTAATGTTCATTCTGCTTACATGTTTTATATGTAGTCATGGTGTCACTATGTTTTCTGATGTTTTGATGTTTTTCATGATGTTTTCTTATGATCTGTACTGCACAAGTAAGCTATAGCTCTCATCATCACAACGTACTTTACTACATCTTCTCCACCACCATATTTCTGCCAATTGTTTTCTACCTCCCTGACTCTATGTATCTACCAATTGTTTTTTTTCCTTCCCGACTTGAAAAGTATCACTAGAACAATTGTGGTGCACCCTGGACAATTAAATGTTCTCAGCCTAGTGTCTACAAAAGAGTTTAGGTGATCAGTGGTGGACCAGTTCTAGGTCAACATCCAACACTGATGTCACCAGCTTGCGTTTACTTTTAACACCCTGATGATGATCCAAAAGGGTTGGGGTTCTGTGCAAATGTACAAGCACTATGTCTGCCTCTTGTTCTCTAAAATGCACTGAAAGAAATATTGGAATTGAGACAAAAGAATAAAAAAGGTAGCATCTACTATGTGTATTACATATTAGAACTAAATAATCAATATATTGCATCCAGCACATACAGTATGTGCTTAGAAAAGGGTGATTACCACAATTAAAACTGTAGCTGCATTGTTTTTGAGAATAATGCTACCTTAACCCCTAATAATCTCCACTGGATGTTTCCTTGGTCCAAAAGTTTCCCATGTCCCCCTTCTAGCTCTAATAACCAATCACTGGCTGCAGGAGGAAATGGTGGGGTTGTGGTTAAACATCAAGAGCAGGATCGTTATAATAGATGGGCTGGGAACAGAGGATGATGAAAGAAAAGTAGAGTGCTCTATAATTACTGTATATATGTATTTTTCTTTTTTTTCCGAAAACCAAAGTGTTTCAAGGTTCTTAAATTTCTTTTCTTCAGGGTGATGAGAGGAGCAGTATTCTGTAAACACGTCAATTAAATATACTACTAGTTGTGACTGACAAGATGTCACATTTTAGGATGTGGTCTTTTATGCTTCATGTGACATACTTATTTTTCAAATTTAAACAATATAACCAACAGAGTTTTAGGCATTCCTATTACAATAGTATTTCTTTTGTTGTTGTTGTTTTTTTCTTTAAAAAAAGGTAGGGAGGAGATGGGTTACAATATCGGAGTTGGTACAATATTCTTCACACAATAGAGTAGTTTGGCAACAGGGACTGTCGGGTATCAACTAGAAGTAGGAAAACATTATTTATGGTTAGGGTGGGTGGGGAAAGGGCTGTGTGGGTTTGGATTTACTAAGACTTGCAGTTAGATGTTGCACAGGCTAAATGCCCAATGTATGCCCAATGTATTGCACAGGCTAAATGCCCAATGTATTGCTTTCTCCATTTAGGAAGGTAGACTGGTATGTGGAAAATGAACTTTGTTGTTGATGCGTGCTATGGTTAGGGTTGGGGGGGTGGCATTGGAGGGTGGATGTGGTGGGTAATCTAAGAGGTGGAATGGGGCTAGTTGTTGGAAAAGGAGGGGGATAGAGAAGGGAGATTAGTTTGAAATTTTAAGCTGGGTTTTAGAGCTTTGGATTGAGGGGAGGGGGATTCAGAATTTTATATGCGGTAACAAAGCTAGTTTTCACTGTGGATAAAAACATGAATAGTAATAAACCAGGATGATTATTACACATAAGTACCAGCTTGGGAAACACTAGGATCCCCATCTGTAAGGTGTACAAGGTTCCGGAGTTAATAATACTGAATACGAAAGTGAAAAAAGGTGGGAAAAAGACAGTATGAACAAACAAGAGACTGGTGTAGTACGTTGGATAGGGGGAATGAAGAGGAAAGCCCAATGTGTGCCACCGCACAGGACTATGGTGTACATAAAGGTGGCTTAATGGGTATATAATGAAAGTTTCAGCAGGGTACTGTCAAACTCAGATATTATGGCTCGTTTCCACTGAGCTTTCTTGTACGGTTCGGTACGGTACGCTATTTATGCCGTTTCCATTATGAATGGTACCCTAATTCCGAACCGTACCGTACCACTTTTTTGGTACCCTTTCGTTTGGATACCAAGCACATTAGTATCGTACCAACAGGGTGGAGCTACACTCTGCAGAACTTTGATTGGTTGACAGAGAATCGTCTATCACAGCTTTCCTGCTACACCACGCCTATCATGAAATGGTACTATTGGCAGTGGAAACGCAATGTGTACCGTTCCGAACCAAACCGTACTGAACCGAACCGTACCGTACCACTCAGTGGAAACGAGGCATTAGTAAATTATCCAAATATCCACACTTTTTTGAATTTGCCCATTGATTCACCTAGGATAACCATTTCTCCTTAACCAAGTACAAGTCCAGTGTTTAACTTGGGCAGTTGTGGATTGTTTGGACCAGCGTGCATTAGCAAAGGTTTGCTTTGCAGCTGGTTACATAGTTACATAGTTTGTGAGGTTGAAAAAAGACTGTCCATCCAGTTCAAGCTGGTAAAATAAAGGCTAGCAGCCAGGTTTTATTTTCTCATAAAGTTAAGGTTTTTAAGTGTAGTATAATTTAAAAAGGGGTAAATAGGGTGGCAAAAGGGGTAAATGGGTTGGTAGTCCAAAATCTTTGAACCCATGGACAGTCCCACCAAATGTATTTATGAGTTCACACCAAACTACAACACCTAAAGAAAAGGTTTGATGTTCCAGGCTGAATTTTCTTCAGTCTCTGTGGGACATGGTATAATTTTAAATATGACTGCCTTTATAAGGCACTCTCTTGTTTTTATGTTCTGTATTTCAGTAAATGCTTATGGTAGCCATAAGTCAGCAAGACACGCCTTTAAACTAAATAGCATTTACAGTGCACCAGTGTGTACAGGGCTTTAGATCGAAACCAGAAAGCAACTAAAGAAATGAAAAAAAAAAAAAAAGTAAAGTAAATATAATGTACCCTACTATCTGTTTCTCAATGCTAGCAGCAAAATACCTCATATGCACTGGTGTATGAATTTATGCCCCAAATATTCTTGTCACAAAAAATGTTTCTAGCATCACGCATGTACACGCGTTTACACGTGTGCATATGGCGTTGGGCGTGGATGCATTCTACTGGTTATAATATTATTTATTCTGGCTACTGGCATACATTTACCCTCATACACAAACAAATTATGCTCATAAGTTCCTCTATGAACACAGCTTTGGTGCATTTTTTTTGCCTTTAATGTTGCTTCATTGGTGTCTTTGTTTCCTCCATCCAGAATGGAGACAAACTAAGATAGAATGTGTGCTACTTGCCAGATCACCAGGTGAAAATAAAAGAAGAAAAGTCTAAAAAAAATAAATAAACTAATGCAGCCACTATATCTAAGAATTGCTAAGCTGCAATATATTACATTATTTTGTTTAATACAGCTTTGAAGGATAACTATATTTTCATATAGTTATTCTTTTAGTTAGCCCCCTCCATACTTATCTGTCCATGCTCTTCCAAGGCCCACAGGGAGTTGCACAACTGCCACTGCAAACAATTTTGGCTGGTCCTTCGCTAAAATCCCAATAACTCCTGTAGAATAAATTTAGACAGCTTCTTCATATGAATGAATCCGATGTGTACAGAAGAAATGAGGGAGAGATAGTTTCCAAAAGAATCTGTAAAGATTTTGGTAGATTAACATGGACCTTACAGGGGCGTGGGCAGTGTATAAAACATTAGGGTAGTGCTGGAGGGGCAATTTAACAGATAATAATACAAAAGTATACTATACAGTAATCCCCCGCTACATCGCGGTTCAGTTTTTGCGGTCCCGGTAATTCGCGGTTTTTTTTGTAATGTTATTTTACTATATAAATCATTAAAAATGAAATATTTTTGTGTTTTTCATAGCTCTTGCTCTGTCTCTTAGTATCTTTTATGTGTTTAAATGAGTTTCTATTGTTTTAAAAGTGTGTTAAAAGACCTTAAAATGCTTTTACACATACAGTGACAGTAAAAAAACATGCCTACAATGCATTTTAATAGGGTTTTTCTATTTCGCGGAATTTCACTTTTCGCGGCTGGGTCCGGAACGTAACCCCCGCAATGGAGGGGGGTTTACTGTATTGGTAATCCTATTTTTAGAAAAGTCTACATTTGGCTTGTTACTTTCTCATTCTGAACCTTTCCATAATTCTAAACCTAAGCACACAGTGCTGTCACACGGAGTGGATGTTTCTGCTCTGTATAAAGTCCTCGCTGTCAGGACTCAGTGATTTGTCTAAGGAGCGCAGAAGCAGCCTCACTGTCAGATAAAGCAATGAGCCGTGGAAAAGCTCGCAGAACATGAGGGAACCTTAGACACCTGAAAGCTAAATAAGCATACTGCATTTGGAGTATGCAAAAATATTTTATAAGGAAATGAAGGCATGTGCAAACACCTTTAGGTTAAAGCCCACTCCAGCCAACAATTTTTTTTAGCTTTCGATGCAGTGATGAAGGTATAGAAGCCTTGTTAGGTTATTTGTGGTCTGTGTCCCCCAATGGGGTCATTTTCCCTTCAGTTCTTGCCTGAAATCCGTCTGGTGAGATCACAGACTGCAACAAACACTTTTTTCTGTAAAATGGGGAACATCTGTCAGGTTATTATTACTTTAGGATGTGTAGAGTCTGAGGCGCTGAATCTTCTGTTACATCTGATAAAAGTGATAAAAGACAAGACCAGTTTATTGAGCCTATTAGCTCTGGCTAAGCTGCTTTTATAAAACAAGGTGCCACTTAAAGGGTGCCTTGGGCAGGATCCAAATATTGAAGATGTAAAAAGAGCGCAATACCATTGTTCATTAAATCAAAGATGGGTATTATTATTTTATTATTAAGGTTAGGTACAACACCCAATGCATTCCTGGCTTCTGAAGGGCTTAAAAGATATATGGACTTGGTATGATTGGGATTAATGGAAAAACGATAAACATTATAATGTTGCTGACAGTCATTAGGTACAGTAGCCCTGTAGCTCATGCCACAACTGTGGTCTGTAGGTATGGACCATTGTTTGCTCTTGGATAGGAAACTGGCTACAGGGTGGTGTTAAATAGCATGTTCTCAAAATGGTCTAGAGTGGTAAGTGAGGTACCGCAAGGCTCTGTCCTGGGACCAATTCTGTTTAATGTATTTATAAATGATATAGATGTTGGGATAAATAGCTCAATCCCAGTGTTTGCCGACAACACAAAAATTAGTAGGACAATAACATCACAGCAGGATGTAGAAACCTTACAAGAAGACCTCAATAAATTGATGGAGTGGGCAACTAGATAGCAATTGGCAAATAAGGGTTTAACATTGAAAAATGTAAAGCAATGCACTTAAGGGTTAAAAATATAAATGCAGGTGACTTACTAGGGGGAGAAGCTCTGGGGGATTCCATCATGGCGAAGGATCTGGGGGTCCTAGTAGATGACAGACTTAGCAATAGCATGCATTGTCAAGCTGCGGCAAGCAAAGCCAGCAGAATATTAGCATGCATTAAAAAAGGGATTTACTCCAGACATAAAACAATAATTCTACCACTTTATAAAACTCTGTTTCGGCCACGTCTGGAGTATTCTGTCCAGTTCTGGTCAATAATCCTCAAAAAGGATGTGCTGGAGCACGGGGGGGGGGGGGGTCAGAGAAGGGCAACAAAATGAAAAATGGGCTGGAAGACATCAAATACGAGAAACGACTACAAGCGCTAACTCTTTTCTCCCTAGGGAAGAGACCCTTACGAGGAAATATGATAGCAATTTACAAATATCTCAATGGTAATCCCTGTGTAGGTAGGAAACTATTCAGTCTCAGGGAGTGTAAGAGGACACAGGGCCACACAATGAGATTGGAAGAGAAGCGGTTTAACCTTAATCTGGGGTTTTTCACTGTCAGGGCAGTAAGAATATGGAACACTCTTCCACAATCAGTGGTGTCAACAGGATATATTGATAGTTTTAAAAGACTCTTGGACGTGAAATTTATAGAACACAATATACAGGGGTATGGGAAATAATTATCTACACCAACACACACTGCCATAGGTTGAACAGGATGGACTATTGTCTTTATTCAACCTTGCCAACTATGTAACAAAGTGCTGTCCCCCATCTACAGAGCCACTGTGCTTAATATATGTCAGCAACATCATAGCTTTTAAAATATTTCCATTTTGTCCGGGCATCCCAGGTCCATATGTCATAAGCCCTTGTAAGACTTCAGAAGCTGGAAGTGCATTGGATGTTGTATCTTACTGTAAAATCAGCAGCATCAATGTTTTCTGTTGAGACTAATGTCTGTTTTGTACTGTTATTACATTAGTCTTTACTTTTCTCAAGTCTTTTACAAAAAAAAAAACAGTCCCGGCTGAAGTGCGCTTAAAGAACAACACCAGCTTAGTTTTTTTTAATTCAACCAAAAATATTTTTATTCCACAAAAGCTTTATTTTGACATCCAAAGAATGCATAATTTAGAAAACGGAAGTTCAACATATAGATAAGATACAAATATATAGGGAAAATATACAACTAAAGCATATCCCCTATACAAAATGAAAGTTCAGATAGTGTCTGAGGAATAAAACAATACTAAGTCAACGATCAGGTTAGATAGGACTGAAGGACAATAATAATCAGTAAAAACAGACCCAAGAGGAAAAGTCAATATCACATGAAGCTGGTTGTAAGCTTCAAAGTTACACTGATTTAATCTCTTAGCTCTCTAATGCCCCCACCAAAACAGAGCTCTCGACCAGGGAACGAAGTCCAAACTAGTGGTCAAAATCAAAAACAACAGAAAAGAAGAGGGGTAGAGGAAAAAAAATAAATAAATAAGATGGGGGGTAAGGGGGGAATAAGAGTAACCCCCCAAAAAAAAAGGGGAAGGTTGACAGTGGCAACAAAATGCAGATGCATCAACATGCTGGCTTGAGCTCACAGTACTGCTGGCATGACCTGAGCTCCCAGTTCTTCTGTACACAACATAAAAGCACCCTTAGCTACAGTAAGCATAGCCCTACTTGATAAAATTAAGATACCAAATATGAAAAAAACCCAGTTTTGGGGGAAAAATATTCCCACCGTTTTTCGAGAGGTTTGGCATGCTCAGACAGCAGCAGTAGGAATTTGGCCAGCAGCAATGTAAGGAGTTGTGTGAGATTTTTTTTTTTAGAAGTTGTGCCAGGGATACTAAGATATTACTTAGAGTTAAGGCCTGGTAAGTGTCAGGAACCTTGGGGTTCCAAGGATCCTAAACTAGTAGACATAGATTCACAAGCAGAGTTGTATAAAGTACTCGAAACCCATACTTGAGTAAAAGTACAAGTGCTCGATCAAAAAGTGACTTGAGTAGAAGTGGAAGTGCTCGATCAAAAAGTGACTTGAGTAGAAGTACTAAAGTATTCAACATTTTTTGTACTTAAGTATTGCAAGTAGTTTTTTTTTAAATTTTGCTACTCAAGTACTGAAAGTAAAAGTACCAGTAGTTTTGAAAAAAAAATTGCTACTCAAGTACTGAAAGTAAAAGTACAAGTACTGTGTTATGTAGTTATTAAAGAAAGAAGTCAAAAGTTTGAACATCATATTGTTTTTTATTATTTGAAATGCAGCTTTTATTTATACATACAGTAGCTTTTATTTTCGTATGCGCTGATAATACACATGTTTTGAGCTTCATGAAACCTGCCATCTACTGTTCTGGCAGTGGTAATTTTTATAATAGTAATGAGTAACTATGCAGCACAAAAAAAAATATCGGAGTAGAAGTATTGAAATCATCGAAAAAATGTAGTAAAGTAAAAGTGGAAGTAGGAGAAAAAAATTCTACTCTAGGAAAGTACAGATACCGCCTTTCGGTACTTAAGTACAGTAGTGAAGTAGTTCTACTTAATTACTATACATCTCTGTTCACAAGTAGCATGATCCACTTATCAAAAGATTGTACCTTGGATAATAAGATAGGATAGGACCTGGTTATACTGACAGACATGCTAGGGGTACCTAGGCAAGAGTAGAAGTCAGCTTTCAGGCCCTTTTGAGAAACCAAACCACCAGGAATAACTATGAAATTTATATTCGGCTCAGAACATCCAAATTCATGAGTTTCAGTTTAAACTAACACCTTTAGAATTTCAAAATCAATTCTGCTTCTTACTCTATTGTGCTGTGGTATTATGTATCCGTAACCCACTGTGCCATTCATTTTATGTAGTTATCATTTATTATTGTATGTATTGCTGGAAATATTATTATTTGTGTTATTATCCTAATACCTTAATTATAAAAAAAAAAAAAAAGTTTTAAGAGTATCTGGAAAATCAAGTGGAATGGGCCGGCCACCCTCATTAGACTTATAATGATTATAGCAGGGGAGGTAGGGGATGGAATTGTGAATTCTGGAAAATATATTTTGCAACTGTAATCCCCAAGACATATAGGAAGTGTGTGGGTGATCCAATCCACTGGCATACATCCAAAACTAAAATATCCCAGATTAGCCAATTTGGCCTTTATAATAATTTATTTAGAATGCCAATTTCCAGTCTGCGTAGGAAAGATTTTGTAGAACAGAGATCTGAATATGACCCCAGCCACCTTAGTTCTATATATCTGCTGACCAGACGTGACAAAATAAAAAATCTGCGGCTTCTAATCCTTCCTTCCTTCTCATCTGACGGAAAAAGGTCATGAGATATAAAGGGAAATGGGATAGGAAGTGGGCTCACTGTAGATACTGTCCTGATAAAGTGTCAGGGGTGTCACAAAGCCGCCTGACCTTTTAAGACAAACAAACAATGTCATCATTACCCTGATAAGGTTAGATTTATTCCTGAGCATCCTTTTTATGTCTTGTACAAACATATACACCCTTGTAGCTTACCCTGGTTAGCATATTTGCTCTCTGGAAAGCTTTATTCTTCTGTGAATATTTTGTTTCTTTGTTATGATGTGTTTGTTTTTAGTATATAGCCAGTAGGGATAAGCTTGGGCGTGTTTTAGAAAAGATTCTAATGGCACTTTTCCACTGCAAGTACCGGCTCGGCTCTACTTGGCCCTGCTTGGCCCGGTTTGGTTTTCCACTGCATGGTACCGCATGGTACGGTGTTGGAACGTTTCGGTACGGTTTGGTATGGTTTGCTTTTCCACTAAAGTTGTACTAAAGTAAGTGGGTGGGACAACAATGATTCTCTGACCAATCAGTGGCTAGTAGTGACAAACAGTCAAGGCTGCATGCAAAGGATTGTAGGATATGGTACCAGTACGGCCCTGTTGGAACCACAACTGAGGTGGTACTGTTTAAGCGAGCCGTACCGTTCGGTTCCATGTAGAGGAAAAGCTCCGCTTTACCGTACCGTACCGAACCGGTCCAACACCGTACCATGCCGTTCCATGCAGTGGAAAAGTGCCATAAATGAACCTGTGAGGGCCCACCAAAAAGTTATCACCTGTGTGGGAGATTAATTTGCAACTTTGGCATTTCCCTTTCCGAAGACACTCATATACAGTAGCTGCCCCTTGCATATGTGTGGTTGCCGCAGATGATTGGCCAGGCAGAGATGTATAGTAACGAAGTAGAACTACTTAAGTACTGTACTTAAGTACCGAAATGCGGTATCTGTACTTTCCTAGAGTAGAATTTTTTTCTCCTACTTCTACTTTTACTTCACTACATTTTTTCGATGATTTCGATACTTCTACTCAAGTATTTTTTTTTTGTGCTGCATAGTTACTCGTTACTTTTAAAAAAATTACCACTGCCAGAACAGTAGATGGCAGGTTGCATAAAGCTCAAAAAAATGTGTATAATGTCATTTGTAAATCAGCGCATACGAAAATAAAGGCTGTGTATAATAAAAGCTGCTATACCAAATCTTTCCAATAAAAAGAAAATATGAAACAAACAAATAAATTGTGCTACAGCGCTTAAAGTGCATCAAGAAACTACTAACAAACACAACTTGGCTGTGCGAATAAAGTGCCTGTGCAATCGATATAATATCATCGTTGCCCCCAGTGCCCTGCCCACACTCCACACAGTATCAAAAATAAAGTAACATGAATGTGCTAAAGCCTAAATGCAGTGAAAATAATTATTCCCACAATGTAACAGTAAATTCAATTCATATAAAATATGACACAAAATCACAATAAAATAAGTTATGAAATAAGTTAGGTCAGGTGCGTGCAACAAGTTGAAGTGTGTAAACCTATCTATAACGAAAAGTCCATAAATGAATTCCAGTGTGCAAATCTAAAGTGTGACTTCACTTGTCAGATGCTTCCACCTCCTTCAGTGCTCGAGTGACCGATCAACACACTTAATGGTGGTGGCACTGGTGGATAGTGTCTGGGTGGCACTGTGGCACTGACTGCACTGGTTCAAAAAGCCATATATATTTAATTATTTCAATTCTCAATCACATTGGTCCTCTCCTCATAAGATATTAATAACTTAAGATTAGGTGATGAACTTCTTGGCGGCCCTGGCAGGATGACGGGGACACCCGCCACTTCTGGAGCCGAGCTGCTGTGACAAAGTGACAGCCAGGAGATCTAGTGGCTAGTAGTGCTCAACAATACCGCTTTTATATATAAAAATGAAATAAAATATACTGACTCACAATTTAGTAGTAGTAGGTAGCGTGTAGCAGTATGCAGCACAACTCAATTCAATCAATCCCACAGCCTCGCTCGCGCCGCGGCCCGCGGAATCACTGTCATGATCATCAAGTTAAGACCGCACAGGAGGAGCCATGCTGCCGTCTTCCCGCTCGAGGTCTCTGCCTCTAGACGTGTTGTGTGTCACTCAGACTCCACCCCTTAGGGCCCTCACTGAGAGGAGTTGTGACGCGGGCGGCCGGACGCGGGAGCAGGACTCGGAGCATTTTCTTCGTTATCTCACCTTCTTCTCTATGAGGTGAGTGAGGTGGACCGTGGAGAGGGCCTAATCCTTGCCATGGCAAATGTGCCATTTGAGAATCAAATAATCAATATAAAATATTAATATATTATATACACACGGGTCATGGGTGGCTTTTTTGAACCAAGAAGAGTGAGACTGACGGCTATGATGATTATCCGACCATCCATGGTCCATGGACTATAAGTGTTGTGTTGTGGTGGTGCCTGTGCTTCCTGCGGCCTGCCTCTGCCTGTGCGGCTGTGCCTGCACTGTAGTGGCCACTGGCAGTGGCACTTGACTTGAGCAAAGCAAATGAGCACCACTAGTGTGACGGACAGGTGGTGGAAGCATGTTCTGACAAGTTCTTATAATGAAAATAATATAGACAGCTTTTTGAACCAGTGCAGTGCCAGTGCTACTAAGGTGAGAGGCAGAGAGAGAGGCTATCCAGTCCACCACTTTATTGAGCAGATCACAGAAGAAAGGTGGAAGCATCTGACAGCAAGTGACAAGCACTTCTTAGATTGCACAGTGCAATTCAGTTATGGACTTTTCGTTATAAAGTTTAGTTTACACACTTAAACTTGCACCTAAATTATTCACAATCACAACTTATTTTATTGTGGTATTGTCATATATATTTTATATGAATTACATTTACATTGTGGGAATAAGTTGCACTGCATTTAGCACAGACATGTCACTTTATTTTTGATACTGTGGGCGATGATTTTGAATACAAGAAGAATATATATAATTGCAGGCACTTTATTAGCATTTTTAGCACAGCCACTTTGTTAGTAGTTTTTGATGCATTTTTCACTTTAAGCGTTGTAGGTTTAATGAAGCTGGCCTGGCACATCATCATCAATTGAGCAAATCAAATCAAACCGCGATTTAGAAGACTGCGCATGCTCCTGTTCTGCCTTTTGATCAGCTGAAAAGATGGACGAACCAAAAACACCAACTTCCACCCCTGGCCCTTCAACTTCAAGTGATCTGCCTGGCTGTGAGAGTGAGGAAGCTCAGGAAGGAGACCACCCCTGGCTTTAAAAGGTGGATGCTTTAAAAGGGGAAGGGAGGGACATACTTTATCTGTTTTTTGTTTACAAAAGGTTACAGCCTAAGGAATTGTGATTGTCCTTTAGGTTAATCATTTGAATAAATCATTTGAAATAATAAAAAACAATATGATGTTCAAACTTTTGACTTCTTTCTTTAATAACTACATAACACAGTACTTGTACTTCTACTTTCAGTACTTGAGTAGAATTTTTTTTTTCAAAACTACTGGTACTTTTTACTTTTAGTACTTAAGTAGCAAATTTTTTGAAAAAACTACTTGCAATACTTAAGTAAAAAAAATGTTGAATACTTTAGTACTTCTACTTAAGTAACTTTTTCTGCGAGCACTTCCACTTCTACTCAAGTCACTTTTTGATCGAGCACTTGTACTTTTACTCAAGTAGAAATTTTGAGTACTTTATACAAGTCTGTGGCCAGGTGACCGCTTCCTGGTGCTCTTGTGGGTTTGGATCTTTCTCCGAACATGCCAAGCTCATTACTAATAACAAGCAGTGTAGTTTAGAACTTCACTACTTGGCCACAAGTTGGTGGACACCCAACCATCACACTCTTTTTGGAAAGCTCACTCCAAAACCATGGGAATTAACATGGAGTCGGTCACCATGGTTGCAGCCAGAACAGCCTCTGCTACTCTGGAAAGGCTTTCCACTAGATTTTTGGAGTGTGTTTCTGTGGAAATAAGTGTCCATTCAGGCAAAAGAGCATTTGTAAGGTCAGGTATTGACGTTAGGCAAGAGGACAATCGGAGCCCAATTCATCCTAAAAGTGATCAGTAGGGTTGAGGATTGTGCTTTGTGTAGGAGACTCTAGTTCCTTGTTACCACATTTGTCAAACCATGTCCTTATAGATTAAAATACTGTCTGTTATAAAAAAAAAAGGTTAAAGGTGTAGAGGCTGTTTTTTTTCCATTGTATGTTAATGAGGACAGACCTGGGACAGGCTCATTCTAACAGTGTTCAAAAAACCTTGTAGTCAGCAATGATATAATTAATAAATATTTTCAAAACATTGAATATGCTGTGTGAATGGGAACACATAACAAACCTATATAGTGGGGTTTTCTCAAATGTGAATGCAAAAGTGGAAATACAGTTTAAATGTCTTTGTATGCTGTAGCAATAACAGTACTTATCATCAGAAATATTTAACCCAATCATTTAGAGGGGTGTCCACATACTTTTGGCCATATATTGGGGTTAGAGAAGAGATGCCGAGGGAGCATGTCAGCTCCCACAGCGGTGTCCGGGGGTCCGTCTTGGGGCTTCGTTTTAAGGTAAGTATTTCATAATGAGCTAGTATGCAATGCATGCAACTAGCTCATTATGCCTTTGTCTTGCAGGGTTTTTTTTTTTAGGCAGTATACAACTGATTTACGTAAATCAACCTCAAAGTATCAATAGATTCAATTTATAATTATAATATAGAACTTAGCAACTTAAGAGTGGAAATAACAAGGTAATAATGAGTAGTAATAATAAGGTAAAGTGCATCCAAACTCAGAAATTGCAGCTTATTGTTCTTTAATGGGGTGGCTGCATTATTTTTCTTTTTTAACACTTTGTTTTCCTTAATTTGTTCCTGGCAATCCTGCCATTAACAAAGTTTTTGTCCTACTGTACTGAGCAACTTTGTCACGCTAGGACGAAGAGTGTGTTAGGACTACACAACACTGTGTTAGAACTCTATAACACTTCCCTGTCTTCTCCCTTTATGCTACATAATAGGGGGAGGTGTTTTATAGTCCATGGAGATAGCAGGGAACAATACTACCTTGTAATAGTCCAGAGAGTACAGGACATTTTCACAATTTCTGGCTGGATAAAGTTTTTTTTTTTTTTTTTTTCTTTTTTTTCTTTTGTACCATCAGATATACGGTAATAAAGCACTTTCAATGGTAAATCCAGCAGACCAAAAAAGAATAAAATAATATTGTTAGAGTTTTCATATAAGCAGCCATTTGAATCTCAAATGATGGAAATATATCACGTCAGAATTTCCAGTGTCTTTGGGGTCATGCCCCTCTGCCTGACCTTTTGTATGGCTTCGGGGAGAACCCAGACAATGGGTTTGATCCTCCCTAACAGCATTGTGTTAAAAATTCTTGGATAACAATAAAATCAGTGTTTTCTCTGACTGGGATCAGAATTCCAACTTCCCACATCTGTTGGGAAATCACCATAGAGGGATAAGAGTCTTCCTTTCTAATTGATAGGTACTGCTGCCGCTGCCACAACAACAGGTACTTATGTTCTTGTTGCTTGGGAACTAGGAGTACTTACCGCATATCGAACTGCAAGCTACTCAGTGAACAGATACCCTTTGTAATGTATGTAAGTTTCAGCCAAAAAGCAAAGTACACGGCTGACGCGTATATATATATATGGGAGCTGTTTTGACTGCCAAAGTGTTTGCAATTTTCGCACCAAGTCCTGAAATTTACAGAGCTTTTTCAGACTATACAACTAGCCTAATGACCTGACTTTTCCTCTCTGCAGTTAAGCAACACAGCTAGGTCACCGCCCTGCTCCATGTCTGAATGGACAGTGAAAGAGCAATAACAAACCATTTAAGGTCCTCCCTCTTCTGTCTCCTTCTGTTAGCATGTATCTTGGGAGTGCATGTAGCACATTTTGGATTGGCTCAAAGCTTTGCCCCTTCCTCTCCGAGAATGAGTGCTGCTCTATAGGAGATTTCAAGAAGTTGACATCAAGTCAAGCTCTGGTGTTTAGTTGCATTTATATGTAATGTATTAAGGTACAGTATTTTATTTTAATTGACGAAGGTCCAGCTGCCAACAAACCTTGCTTTAACCACTTTACCACCGGAGGATTTTGCTGTCTTACGTCTGGGCCACTTTTTGTGATTCGGCACTGTGCGAGTTTAACTGACAATTGCACGGTCATGCAACACCATACCCAAACGAAATTTACGTCCTTTTTTTCCCACAAACAGAGCTTTCTTTTGGTGGTATTTGATCACCTGTGCGATTTTTACTTTTTGTGCTATAAACAAAAAAAGAGCGACAATTTTGAAAAAATAACAATATTTTTCACATTTTTTTATATGAAATTCCCCCCCAAAAAAATGTAAAAATCAAAATTTTTTATCATTTTAGGCCAATTTGTTTTCTGCTACATATTTTTGGTAAAAAAAATCGCAATAAGCATATTTTGATTGGTTTGCGCAAAGGTTATTGCGTTTACTAACTAAGGGACAGATTTCTGTCATTTTTGGTGTTTTTTTTTTTTAACGAGTAATGGCGGCGGTCTGCGATTTTTTTTTTTTTGCGGGACTGCAACATTGCGGCGGACAGATCGGACCCTTGACTGACATTTTTGACACTTTTGGGGGTACCAGTGACATTACTACAGTAATCAGTGCTATACATATGCACTGTTACTGTAAAATTGACACTGGCAGGGAAGAGGTTAATTTTATTGGAGAGGGAGGGGTTAATGTATGCCTGGTGCTTACTGACATGTGTGGGGGGAGGTGACTGAGTGACACAGGGACAGATCGCAGGTTCAGCTATGCTGAACCCTGCAATCTGACCCTGCCTGTCACTTAGGAGATCCGCCCGCTTTGTTTACACAAGCGGGCGGATCTCCACACTCGATTCCCCGATGATCACGGAAGAGCAGCTCCTCCCCTGGCCCGACTCCCGCTGTGACTGAATACAGTGGGAGCGAGCATCTGGCGGCGCGCGCGCGCCGCCTGAGAGAGGGGAGTGTCTGGCGACGTAGGTCTACGTCGCCAGACGATAATGGACCACTTTGCCGCAGTAGAGGCTCAGTGAGCAGCGGTAAAGTGGTTAACGATGCTTTATATACATAAAAACATTTCAGCTATATAACCCACTAAATAGGAGAAAGGAGAAATGATTTCATGTTTTGTAAAGAGATTTATAACTCCTCTCAACAACTTATTTACTTCCACTTCTTCACTTTTTGAGACAGATTCGACCAGAAATGTCAAGAGATTAAACTACTGTAATTAAAAAAGTTAGCAACATCTGTAAATTCTAAAGGCATGGTGCTGTCCCTTTTAACCTTGCTTATGGTAAATTCAACTTTAAGTTTTGGGGCTGGCTCCTAAGCTAGGTTCGCAAACCTTTCCATTAATGTCCCCAAGTGACAAAGAAGCTGGTGAGTGAGCCAACCCACTGCTATTTTCCCAAAATTAAATATCATTTTTGGGTCCTTCAGTACTGCGCAAGGCGTTAGTGCTGTAGGCATAGTGTGCATGTGTATATATCATATTCATCCTTTGTTCATTGTCCTTTTGGCATTGCCTTGATTCATTATGCTGTGACCTTCTGCTCAATGTAAAACTGAATACATGTATGAAAAACCATTCTAGACATCTCTGAACATTAAGAACAGTTTGACCCAGCACGGATGGGTCACACCACATGCCAGCAGGAGTGGGAGACAGGGTTGTCGTCATTAATTGGCATGAAATGTATTCTTAGCTCTTGCTAGAAATATGGATTCAGTTGTGTTGCCTGAACTTAATTCACCACCTACACAAGCCCTTCACTGCCAATTAACCTACGACTGAGCCATACATTCCACTGCAAACCTCTGCAAATGGTTTCAGCTTGTGACACCTATTTAAAGCAAAGATGAGCCACACGGAATTTAAATAAAAATCATATATTTGTTAAACTTGGTAATTACATTATATAAGTAATAGCTTTGTTCATTACAACTCAACAAAGCTGTGCTCAATCCGGCTTGAGTAATCCAGATCTAAGGCTGGCCATACACTATACAATTTTCTTGTTCAACTTTCCTTTAGATTTACCAAAACCATGTAATATAGGGTCAAACCTAAACACTTTCAATTTGTATGCAGTCAGGCAGGCCCTTTCACTACATAGTTTAAGGTAAATCTAAAGGAAATTGAATAAGAAAATTGTATAGTGTATGGCCAGCCTAACACAAATTTTGAATTAGCTGTATTGTCCAGTCTTAAAGAGTAGAGTATAGAGTAAACCTATTTGTAATGAGATGCAGGTGCAAACCAGCGTACACTAATCACATTCTGAAAAAAAGGAAAAAAGCACTGTTGATCGTGAGTGCAGGGCCAGACTCTTCCTCTAGCTCCCGGTCTGTACCAAGGTATGGACTTTCAGTTCGAGAGCTCAATAAAGTTGTAATGGACTGTGTGATGAGTGAGTGGGGTGAATGTAGTGATCACCTCATTTTTGTTCCATTGAGAACTACAAGTTCATCTGCTGCAGTGTCAGATGGGACATGTAGTTTATATATTCAGGAATCTCTGCAAATCTCCACCCACACAACCATGCCTAATTAACATCTTTCAGTTGCTGCAGGGGGTGTAGGGTCCGCTTGGCACCACGTTACTTGTTAAACCCTAAATATGGGTGTATCGTTACATACTTAAAAGTGAGGTTAACT
This sequence comes from Pelophylax lessonae, assembly GCF_965119305.1. Lineage (NCBI taxonomy): Eukaryota > Metazoa > Chordata > Amphibia > Anura > Ranidae > Pelophylax > Pelophylax lessonae. The sequence continues at coordinate 148,785,005 of NC_138780.1, forward strand.
CTTAAAGAAATGAACTATTTAAAGTTGTCAAGGGGCAACCAGAAATCTGCATACTCCCCCAACCCTCTGCTCCAGCAGCAAACGGCGCTCTCCCGCAATCCAGAGGTGAACTGTTCCTGACATCTTCACGTCCAGAGCAGGTCTATGGGCATGATGACGTCAGGAACAGTCCGCTGCATAAGACTGCTAGACCGCGGGGGGGGGGGGTAGGAGAAATGGGACCGGTCTTATGCTGGGATAATCAGAAGATTAGGTAAGTGTATCTCTGCTCTCCAATCCCCTAGACAAAACGGAGCAGTTAACCCATGCAGGCAAAGCCCCATTGCATGGTAAACAAAATGTGCCGTAGTTCAGCTTTAATTACCAAAATGTTTACTAACCTTAACCTTTTATTTAATGGCTGAACTCCATGAATTAGACAAAATGTACCCTTGCAGTAAAGGGTAAATTGGGAGGTATGACTGATGAAGGAACAATTCAGACCCCAAACCCTGACCAAAGTTAAGCAGCCGTTATCGATCCAAGCCAGTAACTTGGAAGATAGCTTTCAAGCGAAATCAAACTTTGCAATCATGGATTAGACCAGACTCCGTCATTCAGCCTCCTTATAGCATGACAACATTTTAAAGGCTTCAGTTGAAAGAAAGTAAAACTAATTAGTGGTTACAGCTCACATTTCTGTGGTTTCTGATGGGGAAAAGAAAGGAGTCACAGAAAATTACTTTGGGCTTTAGCTAAAACAGTTTCTTCATTCCTTATTAAACTAGTTGTTTCTAGTTGTTTTTAAAGCCAATTATGGTCTATTTCCTTTAAATGGTTTAGTCATGCAAATAAAATCGCATTTGTTTTTTCATGTCCAAAAAGGAGCAACTGAGGCTTTTGCATGAATAGATCACAGCAGAGGTGCCCATGGTGGAGAACGAGAATAGAGACTGTGGGGGCTGGTGACAAAACTTCCTTCATGTCAGGAGGTTTAAAGTAAAACTGTTACTGAAAAAAGAAAGGAAGTTACCATTGATGGCTAAAAAAGCTAATTTACTGAATGTCATGACAAATCTTTTGCTTGAGTACTCAGCCACAAACCAAGAGCAAGCCCATAAAGTTCTGACTTTACTCTAACTTCCCTGATCTACCAATTTGTTTTCCAAGTCAGTGACTCAAAGTACCAAATCCAGTGTTTCAGCTCAAACCCCAGAAAAATAGCATTTTCAGAAGGAGAGGTAAGCAGTTGCTGCCTCCATGTTTTTCTCATGGCACATTTCCTTTAAAGGGTAACTCCACTTTTGTGGTGAAAAAAATCAGCAAATAAAGAAAAAACAATATAGCGTATACAATTGAGACACAAATCATATTGTAGTTGAATGTTATTAAAAATGACCTTTCCTTTTCATTAAAAATGACCTTTCCTTTTCATTAAAAATTACCTTTCCTTTTCAATCTGCAGCTTTTGTAATTTTCTGAAAATGCAATGCAATATGGCTACCTGGAGCTGTTCTGTACGCAGAACGTGTACTGACCACACCCCAGAAACATCATTTCCTGCTTGTGTGATTGGCTCACCGATTTTCCCACAAGTCTGCACTAAGATACAAGTCAGATTTCTTGCATCCCCTGCAACAAAAACATCATTTATGCTGAGATACTCCAAATAGGAACACGTCTAAAGGGATACAGACCCAGCAGATTACCTCATTAGAGCTCTGCAGCTGCTACAGCTGATAGATAATTATGAGACAACTCCCTTTTGACCCACTCAGCACAGAGGAACAAACATGGATTTCTACAGAATAACAAAAGGTAGGAATCTGCAACAAAGTTTGTTATAATCCTTGTAATGTACAGAGATCACACAGAGGGGAATGTTTTTTTCTCAACAAAAGTAGAGTTTAAAAGCTGAACTACAGGCAAATGTCTAAATACACAGTTGGTCTTCTCTACCAAAGAGAAGTTTGTCCAGCCACTTTAATGATTCACCTCTACCAGTCAGTGCAGCAAGGATGGTAACACGTTTTTATACTTTTGAGTTAAGCCTCAGACATAAAATATGAACAAAGCGTATCTCTCTATAGTGTGTATCCCTGTAAAGTCTCAATCCAGAACACTAACTCAATTTAGTCTGCTTCCTTGTTCCTCTGCTATCTGCATGATTCTGCATGAGAAAAAAGGTGACAGGGGAGGGATCTCAAACACACAGCCTATGATTGATAGCCTAAGCTCTATTCCTGTGTGCTTTGTGAAGGGGTGTGTCCCTTTCCTCCAATCAGCTTTCAGAGCTCTCCTCACTGAGCTGTGAAGTGTGTAATATCATCTCCCTGCCCCCTGTTTTTTGACAGCTCAGGCAAGCTTTATAAATTCTGGACTTTGAACGAATGTAGAGAAGAGAATACTGCAGATAAACAGGTAAACTTATGTAGGATAGTTTGTTTACCCTCTGTGTATCATCTGAGGATAGTCACTTCACTGAGGATATGGAGGGGTTTACAACCACTTTAAGTAATCCAGTGGTTTCACCCCCCTGCCCACAGCTTGCCAACTGATCAATAAGCCACATGCATGCTTGACATTTAGCCCTGGTGCATGGTGCTTTGGTGTTCAGCTGCAGGAGGAGGACACAGGAGTCCCATCCAGCCCCACTGCCAGCAGCCTGTCAAACTCTATGAGAGGCTTACAGCTTCTGCAGTTGGACAGGGCACTTAGCATTCTTTACATGCAGAGCAGTATGAGCCCAGAGACGAATGCCCAGAAAGCAAGAAGTCTACATTCTGGGCATTTGTCCTGGGGCTCACACTGCCCTAAATGTTTGTAATGCTATGTGCCCCGTCCCGCCGCAGCAGCTATCAGCCTCTTACAGAGTTTGACATTCTGCTGAAAGTGGGGCTTGACTGTCAGCATGTTATCTGTGAACACGTGGATACAGTACAGCCTGACTGGCTCCTTGCTCTGCCCCCCCCCCTTTTCTCAGTTTGTGGGCTGCTTTAAATGAATAGCAGGAGGCTAACTTCAAGAAAGGTTCTCTACATATGTTAGTTGTGCCAGCCAGGCAATTGGCTTTTTTTTTTCACAACAGGGAACTAAATGTTTTCAGAAGGAGGTCAATTATGGTAGCCCCCATTTCTGTTAGAAAATATTTATTTTTAAAATGATCCAAATATCCATAGTTAGTCAGGTTGAAACCATTTACATATGTGGGCGTGACTTGCATATGCATTCGCTTCTTTGCGCAAGCTCAGAAGGACGGGGCGCTTTAAATTTATTTATTTTATTTTTTTTACACTGTCCCTTTAAAAAAACATTTTTGATTATGTAAACATCCCTTGTAATAGAATTAAGAAGGACAGGTCCTCTTTAATGGGAGATCTGGGGTCAAAAAGACCTCAGATTTCACACTTACACTTAAAAGCAATAAAAAAAAGTTATTATATTTTTAATAAAAAAAAAAAAATTGGCCCTTTATGACCGTTGGGCGGAAGTGACGTTTGACGTCGTTCTGGTCCTCCAAGGGCATAGAGTTGAGTGGGGGCCATCTTGCCCTCACTTGACTTCCTGCCCATCAGGCGAAAGGATCAGATCGTTTTCTCCGCTATTGACGGCTCTGGTAAGCAAATAAAATAAAGAGGGGGGTGGGCACCTCTCTCGCTGCCCATAAAAGTGATCCCGTGGCAAATCTGCCATTGGGACCACTTTTATGTGGCCGTGTAAAAAAATAACAGAGTTTTAGCAGCTATCTGACGTATTTAACGTCAAAGTAGCAACGTAAATACACGGCGGGCGATCCGGAAGTGGTTAAAAAACAAAAAAAAAACACAACCATACAATCTCATATATACAATCCTTTACCCACAGTTGACCCAGAGGAAGGCGAATAACCCCATCAAAGCATGATCCAATTTGGTACAGCAAGGGAAAAAATTCCTTCCATATCCCCTGAGAGGCAATCGAATATTCCCTGGATCAACTTTACCTATAAATGTTAGTACCCATTTATTTTATGGACAACTAGGAAAGAATCCAGGCCTTTTTTCAGTCAATCTACTGAGTTGATATTTGACACAGTAATGCAAACTATCAGTATTTTCACTGGCACTTTTCTCCTGAAGGTAAAAGGGAAAGGTTGCCAATAAAAAATATGGCTGCTACAGTGTTCAGGTGGGGGGCAGGTCTGGCAGAGGCGGTGCCTAAGTTCGTCATGTGATGTTATGGTGTGAGGGAGCCGAGCGGAGTGGCCGGAGCCTCGTGTTCGGGTCTACGGGATGGGATCAAGGCAAGCCAGTGCTGTTTGGACTGGAGTGGACTGAAGGGACCCCCTGGCATGCAGAGAGGGTGTCACTGTGACTCAGGAAGAGACTTGTCATGTCAGTGAGATGCCATCGTCATCTGTGCTGCTGCACTCTGCTGTCAGTGTCACTGTGAGAGACAATTTAATGTGTGTGTGCACCTGCCCATTCTAATTTCCTGTCTCCGAGCTACTTACATACTATATTGAAAATAAAATAAGAAACATGTTTTTTGCCTTAATATCTACCTTAAGTGCCGGTTCACACTAGTGCGGCTGCGGCGATCGCATGTAATGTCGGAGCGCACTGCTCCTTCATTACATGCGATCGGCTGTGCGGTGCGAGTTTAGCCATACACTTTGTATGGCTAAATTCGCACCGCACCCGCAGCAAAGACGCACAGGACCCTTTTTTGCAGCCGCATCAGGATCGGATCGCACAGTGGTTCACACTTGTGCGATCCGATCCTGTGTGAACTGTAAGATCGCACTGCGATATGCGATCAAACTGGGGGTGTCGTTAAGATTACATTGACACCCCCAGCGTATCGCATATGGCAGTGTGAACTGCCAGGGGTGTGTTTGCGATGCGGGAACAGGCTGCAAATTCGCAGCCTTCCCGCATCGCATAAGTGTGAACCGGGGCTAAGTGTCCATTCACACAGGTACAACTTGTCAGGCGACTTGGTCAGCCTGACAAGTCGTGCACCGTCTCTCCCTTAGTGTAGTACAGGACCGGTTCTAATAGGAGCGACACAAGTCGCTCCGACTTAGAAAAAGGGTCCTGTACTACTTCGGGGCGACCTGGAGGCGACTTGCATTGACTTCCATTATTTGAAGTCCGTGCAAGTCGCGCCGAAGTTGCGCTGCACCCGACTTCACAGGTCTCCCCTAAGTCGGAGCGACCTAATGTGAACGGGGGCTAAACCACTTTGCTAATTGCATAGTGTACTTGTCTGTAGCCTAAATACTGAAATTTAGGCTTAAAACTGTAATTTTGTAACTTTTGGAAATGCCAGTAAAAACTTGGCTGTGCCAGTAAATTTTGTGTGTTATGTCAGTAAATTTCAGTATGGTAGGTTGCTAACAGGGATATGACCTGATAAAAAATAAACTTATATACAGAAATCAGATCAGAGCCAGATTTACTGTTGAGCGTATGAATCTGTACATGCTGTATTACCCACACGGAAATGCACAGGTGTTCCAGGTATTCCCGCGCAGGCAGTCCCATAGCTGTCATATAGGATTCAGCGGCTGCACAGACACAGCCACTGATCCTAATGTGTCATCCTTGCAGATGCATATAGGTGGCAGAGACAAAAAAAAGACAGTTTTTAATTTTATCATTATCAGTAACTCATTATTCTTCCCTTCGTCAGTCAACTGTCTTCAAGTAAAAACTTAATTACACATTGTCCCAATATTATCAGCCATATAAGAGCCAGTAAAACAAGGAAATGTTTTGTGTAATACAGATGATCCTAGAAGATTCTATCATATTACATTGCATTCTAATCACAAAATGCCCTTACTTAGAAATAAACTGTCAACTAGCAGAAAATGGTTTTATACCCAGCAATTCAGGTATTGTGCTGATTGCAATTAAAAAAAATAAAATAAAAAATAAACAACAAATGCACATAACTTGAGATTTTGCAATTTTATGATTTTTTTTTGAGTGGATGACAGGGTGATGAAAATGTCTTCCTTTACCGCAGTAGTTTTTCTGTGAATGTGACTACCACTCCTTAAAAAGCGGATTTTTGCTGAATCAGCACTTTAGAACAGGACTAGTTATTGTAAGCTGGATGATAAAAGACAGAGCAAATATAACACAGACTTCACAAGTAATGAGAGAACTCCCCGCCTGTTGAATGAATGCCAGTAAACTTAAAATCAAAGTTAACCTTACAAATGAAACTCACAAATATTAATGTAAAAGTTTTTATGTCTGTACAAATAAATTTGAAATATTACATTGTAGTTTAATGTTTCTATATTATGCTGCTAAAAATAGGTGATTCATTTAAATAATAATACATATACTCAAAAACGAACAAGGAAACTCGAGCTGGTAAAAACAAGCAGTAGTTCCGGAAGATTTTAAAGAGGTATTTAACCAAAAAGCAAGCATTTATTATATCTCAGCTTCCCAATTCTTAAATGTGATGGCTGCATTCATTTTAACGGCCTTTTTTTTTTCTTTAACATTGGCCTAAAATCTCAAACTTGGGCTAGACTGCCGTTGGGGCTTATGGGCAGGCTGAACCTAATTTTAAATGATTCTGCTGCCCAAATTTCTCTATGTCTTCTGGCACTCCCCTGTCCTGATTCCCATGAAGCTATTTAAGGTCATTGATCATATATTGAATTCCTTTGTCTGGGGTTCTGAGCGTCATAAGTTGCCCTGGACTACGCTTAAAAACCCAACAACAAGATGGGGGGTAGTTGTTCCAGATTTCCAATCTTATTACCTAGCATCGCAACTCTCCCATTTTTATTACTTCCACAAGTCGGAGGCACCTAGATATCAAACACTGGTCTGTCGGGGATAACCTCATCCTGTCTTTACCCCCATGCAGGTGCTCCTGCGGGGTTGTGGACCTTTACCCCACGCCCTTGCCGGGGGTAGTTTACTGATGCATCATAGGAAGATTTGGGAACTAGCTGCTAAGAAACTGCAATGCCCACAGGTACACACTAAGACCCCTCTTTGGCATAATCCCCACCTGGGAGAGCTGCTTTCTATCCCAGACTGTCATCTATGGGTGGACAAAGGCGTATTGTATTTAGGCAAGGTGCTCTGTGACTCAGGTATCTGCTCCTTCCACTCGCTCAAATTTGAATGCGATCTCCCCCCACATATGTTTTTCCGATATATGCAATTGCGTCACGCGCTACATACACAGTTCCCAGCGCAGCTCCCCACTTTGCAAGATATCCCTCTGCTGGAGGTGCTGATGGGTGACACACACGAGGGTCTCATCTCAGTAATTTACACTGAATTACGCAGTGTTGAGGTTGACCGACAGGTGGTGCGTCTGCAGTCTCGGTGGGTGTCCGACATAGGTTCCCTGGATGAGACAGACTGGGATGATATTTTAGATGGTCCCAGGCTGTCCTCGCCCAAACTCTCGGACCGTGTGACCCAGCTGTACATCATGCACAGAGCTTATCTCACCCCACTTGACGTCCGGTCAGGATAATGCAACCACTTTCCCGCCGCCAATCGCCTATAGGGCGGGCGGGAAGTGGTTAAATTACTAAATAGATTTTGGATTATTGGATATACTGTATATTGGATTAAAAATAGACATTATCATATAAAGAACTTGGGTATTTTTATGTGAAATTAAAGTAGAATTATAGGCAAAACTTTTTTTTTGTTTTGGTTTGAGCAAACAGGAAATGAGAGGAAATCCCTGCAAATTAAGGGAATCTCCTGGTGACCGCAGAGTCCAGAACTATATTCCCAATTGGAAGATTTCCCCCCTATTACGTTTCTGGGGACAACGCAAAATTTGGGTTTTTCTTTTACTTTCACTTTCAATGATAATGATAGACAGGACAAACAGAGAGGGTGAATCTCCTTAATAGGGGTACAGACAGCAATAAAAACTGAAAGGCGTTTTAAACCGTCTCCCCTTTATCCAAAACGAGAAAACGTTTTGGCTTTAGTGGTAGTTTAACCAGGAGCCCCACCTGGCAGTTAATGTGCTATAGACCGGGCAGGACGCACCTCCTTCCGGGGGGGGGGGGCGCGTCATATGACGTTTTCCCGGTTACGCAGCTCATAAAAACTCGGCAGTCGGTGGTGAGCCGTGTCCTTAAGACACAGTGTATCACTGATCTGGGTAAAGAGCCAATGACATTTACACTAATAATCAGATCACTGATTATCAGTGCAGCCCCATCAATGCCTCTTCATCAGTGCCGCTTACCAGCACCTATCAATGTGACCTCATCAGTGCAGCCTCATCAGCGCCCATCAGTGCAGCCTCATCCTCGCCCATCAGTGCAGCCTCATCAGTACCCATTGGCGCAGCCTCATCAGTGCTTATCAATTCAGCCTAATCAGTGCCCATCAGTGCAATCTCATCAGCGCACATAAGTGAAGGAGAAAAATTACTTATTTGCAAAATTTTATAATGGGAAAAAAATAATAATTTTTTTCAAAATTTTTTGGTCTTTTTTATTTGTTTGGTAATTAAATAAAAACCCAGTGATGATTAAATATCATTAAAAGAAAGCTCTATCTGTCTCAAAAAAATTATAAAAATGTAATATAGGTACAGTGTTGCATGACCAGGCAATTATCATTCAAAGTGCGATGGCACTGAAAGCTGAAAACTGTCCTGGGCAGGAAAGGGGTAAATGTTCACAGTGGGCAAATAGTTAAGCATATTTAATAATAAATAAATAATAAATTAATGAATTAATTAATTAAATAAAATAAATAATAAAAGCATATTTGAGTATATTTAGGCCTAAACCAAAATGTTATATATTGCAGCTTACAAGTCCTTAGATGCGGTGGCTGCATTAGTATTTTTCTCAACCTTTTTTTTTTTTATTAGGGGATTTTGCCATTAACAGACTTCCAGGGCATTCTTTTGTGTCTTTTTGCAACATTCTTTTGTGCCCTCAAGACTAGAGAAATAGGATCGGACTACAGAACTCCACATCTCTCGCATAGCCCAAAACATACTGCCCAAAAAGACAAATACAATTGATAACCTCATGGTTATCAAAGGCATGAAAGGTTTCTAGAAAGATTAAAAGGTATTTTTTTTTTTATCATTTCTCGTTCAATGGTATGTTTAACAGACCAAAAAGGAACCAAAAAGTTAATTGTTTACATACAGTTTACCTATTCATGGATAAAATGAATGAGTTGGAAAAGTTTTATATACAGGTATGTCTAAAAAGTTCCCAAAAAATTCTCAAATTGAAGGAAAATACTGTATTTTTTCTTTTGATGTAGTATTTCTTATTCGACTACATCAAACAAAGCCTTGGATAATATCCCTACCACAGTCAGGAATTTATCTTCCTTATGTTAAGTTTTTTAGACGCATACATATTCAATTTTAATATCTGTTCTTTTACATAAAGTTGTAATTTAGATTTATGGTCATTTAGCATTATGAATCAAGAAATGCCTCTCGGGATTTGCCATGGGCACTTAAGATTTTTCTGTTGACTGAGAGAATCTTCCATAAGGGTGGTACGTTCTTTCCAAACATTAGCCTGTACATGTGTTCATTTTACAGCTGCGAGGAGACCTGGCCTTCACCCCTAGCACATGAATTCATCATTCTTCTTAGTCACATTATTTACGCAGCAGTTATATTAGGTAAACAATAGGCTGCTGAAGGAAACTGTGAATTCATGCAAAGCTTGCATGCTGCTGCTGGTATTTTCTTGTATACAGAACCCATTATATTCTTCTTATCAGATACTTGTAGGGATAGGCAAGATTATATGGGAATCCGCTTATGATCAGAAATGCCACAAAACGTACTGCAATATCCAGCAATTTGCACTTAAAATGTCTTTTTGTTGAGAGCTTTGAAAGTAGCTTTGCTGAAGGTTCCAAGCCAGCGTTCAGGCAGGCTTGCTGGGAAGATAAAAGGGTGCTGCATTGTGTGTGATTGCTAGTTATCTGAAGCACAAAACTAGCAAATCATTGTAGTCTGGATCCTTTTGCAGTTCTTTTTCTTGCAAAGAATGCACCCCATAGAAGACGCAGTTAAAAATCTGTTTACTGTTAAGGTTTATCACTGAATCTCGCTTTAAATGGAGATTGTGAGGGTTTGGGGCCAACCTATTGTTTAAAAGTTTATATATTTTATATATTTTTTTTAACTACATGTACAGTGTTTAACAAAAGTGAGCACACCCCTCACATTTTTGTAAATATTTTATATCTTTTTTCATTTGACAACACTGAAGAAATGACACCTTGCTACAATGTAAAGTAGTGAGTGTACAGCTTGTATAACAGTGTAAATTTGCTGTCCCCTCAAAATAACTCAGCACGCAGCCATTAATGTCTAAACTGCTGGCAACAAAAGTGAGTACACCTCTAAATGAAGATGTCCAAATTGGGCCCAAAGTGTCAATATTTTGTGTGGCCACCATTATTTTCAAGCACTGCCTTAACCCTCTTGGGCATGGAGTTCACCAGAGCTTCCCAGGTTGTCACTGGAGTCCTCTTCCACTCCTCCATGACGACATCACAGAGCTGGTGGATGTTAGAGACCTTGCGCTCGTCCACCTTTAGTTTGAGGATGCCCCACAGATGCTCAATAGGGTTTAGGTTTGGAGACATGCTTGGCCAGTCCATGACCTTTACCCTCAGCTTCTTTAGCAAGGCAGTGGTTGTCTTGGAGGTGTGTTTGGGGTTGTCTCGGAAGGGAGGGGCTCATGTTTTTCTTCAGTATGTCACAGTACATGTTGACATTCATGGTTTCCCTCAATGAACTGTAGCTCCCCAGTGCCGGCAGCACTCACGCAGCCCCAGACCATGACACTCCCATCACCATGCTTGACCGTAGGCAAGACACACTTGTCTTTGTACTCCTCATCCAGTTGCCGCCACACACGCTTGACACCATCTGAACCAAATAAGTTTATCTTGGTCTCATCAGACCAGAGGACATGGTTCCAGTAATTCATGTCCTTAGTCTGCTTGTCTTCAGCAAACTGTTTGCAGGCTTTCTTGTGCATCATCTTTAGAAGAGGCTTCCTTCTGGGATGACAGCCATGCAGACCAATTTGATGCAGTGTGCAGCCTATGGTCTGAGGACTGACAGGCTGACACCCCTTTAACCTCTGCAGCAATGCTGGCAGCACTCATATGTCTATTTCCCAAAGACAACCTCTGGATATGATACTGAGCACGTGCACTCAACTTCTTTGGTCGACCATGGCAAGGCATGTTCTGAGTGGAACCTGTACTGTTAAACTGCTGTATGGCCTTGGCCAACGCGCTGCAGCTCAGTTTCAGGGTCTTGGCAATCTTCTTATAGCCTAGGCCATCTTTATGTAGAGTAACAATTCTTTTTTTCAGATCCTTAAAGAGTTCTGTGCCATGAGGTGCCAAGTTGAACTTCCAGTGACCAGTATGAGAGAGTGAGAGCGATAGCACCAAATTTAACACAACTGCTCCCCATTCACACCTGAGACCTTGGAGGAAAAATAGCTAACTGGGCTCAATTTGGACACTTTTACTTAGAGGTGTACTTACTTTTGTTGCCAGGGGTTTAGACATTAATGGTTGTGTGTTGAGTTATTTTGAGGGGACAGCAAATTTACACTGTTATACAAGCTGTGCACTCACTACTTTACATTGTAGCAAAGTGTCATTTCTTTAGTGTTGTCACATGAAAAGATATAATAAAATCTTTACAAAAATGTAAGGGGTGTACTCAATTTTGTGGGATACTGTATACAGAAAATATGGATAAGATTCTGTTCCCTATAGGATCTTGAGATTTTGAAACAATTCTGGGAACAATATGTATTGCCACCCAATTTACCCATTTTTAATAAGTTCTGCAAAGCCTTCCTGTAGCCTAAAATGAATAAGAGAATAGAGAATAGCAGATAGAAAGCAAGAGAATAATTATCATATATATATATATATATATATATATATACAGTATTTTTATGAATGTGTTAATTAATATTATTTGTAGCACTAATACCTACCTTACAGATATCTTAATAATTGGGTATATGGGTCCTTTTAAGGAAAAACAGCCAAAATCCTAATACAAAAATAACATAAAATGAAAAAGCAAAGCTGACAGCATTTCTTTGTTCTACTCTGGAAAAAAAAACATAAAAGACACCCTAAAGTTACCCACGATAGACTTTACAGTTTTGGAAAGGCGCCTATGACATCACCAGTCATGCTCCTTCACAAGACTTACTATACTGCTTGGCCTCAAGTTACATTGTAAGGTCACATGCTTTACATGACCGTGCACTAAACAACAATTACTGTTCTGAGTATTGGCGAATTTATACAAAGTGCTTGGCTGCGGTTCTGTTTTACAGCTAAGGAAAGATTAATTCCCTAACATAGATAATCAGGCTTGTTCAGCATGTATTTTATATTGTAAATTAGGTTTTTAAAGGTTCTATACTAATAAAATTGAGATGACTACCCTGATTCAGGATTGAATTTGTGGGGTCTTGCATTTTAAGTGATTGTAAAGGCTTAACTGTTTTTCTAAAATAATAAATACGTTATACTTACTAGCTCTGTGCAATGTTTTTGCCAAGAGAGGCTCCAAACCTCCTCCTCTGGGGTCCTCCGTTTGTGCTCTTGGCTCCTCCTCTCTTATGTGTGCCTCCAAAGCAAGTTATTTGCTATGGGGGCACACCTGTTGGCTCGCTCCCAAGCCAGGCTGTCCATAGACGCACACAGCCTGGCTAGGCACTGTTCTCCCGCTCCCTCCTCGCGGGATTTGATAACAGCAGGAGCTAATGGCTCCCGCTGCTGCCAGTGTTCTGTAAGGAGAGGAACACAGACAGGCACAGCGCTGGCTCGAGATAGGACTCGGTAAGTATATAGGGCGCTGAGGGGATGATACAACTACTGAGAAATGTTTTTACCTTAACACAGTGAATGTATTAAGGCAGTATTTCTCAACCTTTTTTCAGTCGAGGCACACCCAAAAAATTATGGACAGTCTCGAGACACCCTTTAAAAAATTATGGACAGTCTTGAGACACCCCATCCTAAATGTTTTACATTTTGCAGCAACATACACACACGTAGGATGCCCAACGTTAGAGATACAAGTTGGTACTAACTAGTATTCCAATGTTTCTCTTTTTCCTCAGTTTTTCTCCATCAGTCAGCTAATATGACCCCAAAACTTATGGAGAGAAGCAGGGGAGGGTCAAACAAACATGCTACGCAGGCGACTGACATCCTCCTTATCAACTGATGATGTCATTGGTCGTTAGCAGCTAGAGGGTCGTAACGGTGCACAATGAAAACCTGTGACTTTGTGTAATGTAAAAGGCAGGCTTCATCCACCCGTTGCCCTGTATACAATTTTTGGGGCATTTTTGGGGTATTTTGCAGAGGCACCCCTGAAGAGACCTCAAGGCACACCAGGGTGCCTGGGCACCCTGGTTGAAAAAAGCTGTATTAAGGTAAAAAATGTCTTGCCTTTAGAATTAATTTAGAGTAGTATGAGCTATCAACCAAAACTTTGACCAATAGCATAGGCCCCCAATGGCCCTTCATTTGGAGGGACAGTCTCTGTTTTAGAACTAAATCCCGCTGTTTCTCAGTTATCCCTCTTTCTGGCCTGATATATAGACCTCAAAAAAAAAATATATATATTATTTCACTATCTAAAGTGTTTTACTGTAAATAATCTCTTTTTATTTGTGAAAGCTATAAAAATTGAAAAGTAGTAATGTAAATTTTTGGGTTAAAGAAATAATTTTTTGTGCATTAATCCTTATTGTCCATGTGAGACATGTCGAGCGTGTGTCCTTTGCTTCTATACTTTGTCCGATAATGTGTTCCCCTTTCCCATCTCAGAAAGTTGGGAGGTATGCAATGGGGTTCATTCACCCATAATTTGAAAATTGTAACAGGGTTTTGATCACTTTACTGCAAATAATAATGACAAGATTTAGGCAACATTTTTGTATAAATTTTAAAAAGTTTGAGAAAGGACAGGGCCTCTGTCAAATTTTTGTCTTGATGAGTTGGGTTTATTCCTCACTCTGGTATGGGTCAATTAATGTCATCATGGTGCATGTAGCTTAGGGTGTTCTGGCTATCCTGTAACTTTTTCAAGGGTAATGCAGGCCATACAAGGGTCAAATTACGACCATATTATCTTTTGAAAATCAGAAAATGATTGCATTTTAAAATCAGCCACCATTGATTTAAAAATTCGACCAACCAAGCCTTCAATTTCACCTCATGTTGCTACAGAAAAGAAATGTTGGGCCGGGTACCTTCTCACGCCCATTTCTTTTTCAATTACATCTCAAATTTTTTAAATTTCCAACATGCCCAATCACTCAAATTCTGCAGCCCTCATGTATCCCGCCTAGGCGGGTACTCTGTAATTTCAGAGTTATACTCAATCACTCAAATTCGATGGCTGCACAAAATCGGCCATTGCAGTGGCCCACTAATGGTGCCTAATTTGAACAAAAATTACGATTTTCTAAAGAAAATTAATTTGGAATTCAATTGATGTATGGCCACCACCACTGTGATACTTGGAGCGGTATCTCCCCAACTATGTGTAGCCTTAACAAATGCTGGTTGGGAATCACCAAAAGATGTTCTTTTCTATTTTAAAATGGAAAGGTGAAAACTTATGGTTGTGAAAATGGACTCTCTCTGTCACTAAAAACTTTATACTATATTCTTTCTCTTTTCCTTATCCTCATTCCTCCCTCTCTTCGGATGCAAGCTAGATCTAGAGTTTTTCTTTTAACTTCACAATTCCTAATAGGCAGAGTCACCATGGGATGTCAAAAAACTAAATTTTTACCCCCTATTCACCTATTGGTCAAGTTAAAAAAATAAAAATGGTTCAAATGACGCTAGATAGAACTGAGCAGTGTCCAAAAATGTGTAACAGTGGATGAGGTCCTAACACCAATCTAAACCACATCTCGTAATAACAGATTCCTACTGAGAAAACAACCCCCTCAGCTGATACTTTCACCACGATTCCCCACCTAGTCTGTCAGATTGTTTGGAATTACCCAGTCCCTCCAGGTATGGGAAAGCATGTGACCTCCTACCATACCTCTCAGGATGCTGTGCTCACCTAAGTAGCCAGTTGCCAGGCTTGTACAAAGGTTTAGTCTCCTGGCTCCAGAGGAGGAACAAAATGGTGGGAAAGGTATGTATCAGAGGCGGAGGGATTGTTCTTTCAAGAGAACCTGCCATTTTGCCCTGAATGCGCAAAGTAACAGAGCTTCTTTTAAAAATAAGAAGATAAAATTAACTCCTGTAAGAGTTCTCATGGGAAAAAGGTGTCTCCACTGAAGCTTTATCACTAATTCTTGTTTCCACAAAAACCCAAAAATTTCAAAATCCAATTGTCAAAGGGACAGAAAGTGAGGTGAAATCTTCTGAACAGGGGTAGAGACAGCAAAAGATATGGTAAAGGGGTGTTAACCCTTCGCTATGCTATCCAAAAAACATAAAAATTTTTTGGCTGGAGCTATACTTAAAAAATGTACTTGTTCCGACTTCCAGTCCCTATCTATCCCTATCTGTAACCTGTGGGACTGCCTGTATACAGTATATACACTATATTGTCAAAAGTATTGGGAGGCGCCTTTACATGCACATGAACTTTAATGGCATCCCAGTCTTAGTCCGTAGGGTTTAATATTGAGTTGGCCCACCCTTTGCAGCTATAACAGCTTCAACTCTTCTGGGAAGGCTGTCCACAAGGTTTAGGAGTGTGTCTATGGGAATGTTTGCCCATTCTTCCAGAAGTGCAGTTTTGAGGTCAGGCACTGATGGTGGACGAGCAGGTCTGGCTCGCAGTCTCCACTCTAATTTATCCCAAAGGTGTTCTATCGGGTTGAGGTCAGGACTCTGTGCAGGCCAGTCAAGTTCCTCCACCCCAAACTCCTTCATACATGTCTTTATGGATCTTGTTTGGGCACTGTTGCACAGTCATGTTAGAACAGGAAGGGGCCATCCCCAAGCTGTTTCCACAAAGTTGTGAGCATGATATTGTCCAAAATATTTTGGAATGCTGACGCCTTAAGTGTTCCCTTCATTGGAACTAAGGGGCCAAGCCCAACCCCTGAAAAACAACCCCACACCGTAATCCCCCCTCCACCAAATAATTTGGACCAGTGCACAAAGCAGATCCCAGATAGCTGGGAAAAATGTAAGTTATAACAGTTATCAACTCACAAAATGTCTGGCAGGATCACAGGTACATTTTTTTTCGATTTTTCAACAGATATAATAAAACACTTTTGATTGTATATTCAACAGACCAAAAGGTAGCAGATAAGAAATGTTCATTGTTAGGGGGTGTGTGGGTCTATTTCACTTTCACATTAATCAGAGTTCAGTTAATTTCTTAGTGCTCCCAGTCACAATTAAGCAAACATCTTGTGTACGAGGAATATCCATTATATGCCGCAAGCAGATGGTGAACACAAGCGTTACAACCTGATAGATTTTCCACAATACAGAGATCAATGAAGAGGAAAATGGAGGCAGATCATTTTCATAATGCATTTCTGGGTAATGTGCAAACATGTAGGGCCAGCAGAGAGAATCCCATTTATGAGACACAACAGTTCATTTATCAAGTGGGAGGCATCAATTTCCAGGCTGTACACTGGTAGAATCCGCACTGGAAACAGGCACATATTCATAATTGAGCCATTTGTATTTGTCAGAGGGGGAATTAGGTTAAAGGATCTCTTAATATGTTTTATTACTTGCCGCTGTCCCCGTACTCTCTAGGAAACCACAACTGTAGTGTACATTAGAGGAATAATGTCAGGAGGAATATACAGGTTTATCCTGGGTTTTTAATTATGCTGAAAGTGTTGGAGTAATACCACCAGGGAATGTGGAATAACCATGGTGGAAACAAAGTTCTTTTTATTCCTATAGATTGCATTTATCCTAAGCTTTACTTGGACATCATTAAAGAAAAACTGCCACCAACTTAAAAAATTGCATGCAAAAAGCACTGAATAATCAAGAATTTTAAGTGCTTGCTTGCAGCATTTTCCTTTCATATAAATTATTTTTTATTCGCTCACCGTTGAACTTGCTAGAAAAGTTGACTAGTCAATTCCCTAGCACATCATAACCCTCTCCTCTTTTGGAATTGTTTAATTTACTTTATGTGTTGAACCATCAACTCTGCCCCTCCATTCACCTCCCTTCTAAACCCTTTTTTGTAAAGAGCAAAGGAGATTACTATAGAGCAGTCTTTCCTAACCTTTTTATCCCAGAGGTACCCTTAAAATAATTATCAGGTCTCAAGGAACCCATGCTAAAAGAGTCAGTGGGAAAATGCCCTTATTTCCGTGGCCAGTGGTGATCAGAATGTCACCCTTACAGACAGTTTAAAAGATAATTGGTGTCATGCACCTGGTTCTGCCAAGTTGTATGCTCCATCAAATAGAAGGTAAATCATCCACAGCTCAAGGAACCCCTAAAAAACTTTGAAGGACTCCTAATTGAGAATGGATGCTATGGAGTGTCACTTGAGTGACACGGATGTCTCCTGAGGCTGTTGACATTATATCCAAGATGGTGGTACCCAGCAGCAGTCTCTGGGCTTTTGGATGTCACAACACAAGGTAAGCTTTCTGCTTTATTTATCCTCTTCTCACTTCCGGGTCCGGTCGGCGATGATGTCATTCGGCGATTCGCAGTGTGTGCTGGGATGTATCTCAGGGCATGACATCTCGCATTATTACACAGGACATGAGCTGTACTGCGTGTTCTGCCCCACTTCCGCCCCGCCTCCTTTCAGTGAGCTGTATGTATGTAGTGTATTGAGGCCGTGCTCCGCCCCACCTCCGCCCCGCCTCCTCTCAGTGAGCGAGGACTGAAAGCATTATATCCTCACTGAGCTCACTGAGAGGAGGCGGGGCAGAGCACGCAGTACAGCTCATCTTCTGTGTAATAATGCGAGATTTCATGCCCTGATATACATCCCAGCACACACTGCGAATCGCCGAATGACGTAATCGCCGACCGGACCCGGAAGTGAGGTAAATAAGTAAATAAGTAAATAAGGTATTTACTAATAACAAAAAAAAAAAAAAACTTTCCATTGGTAAAAGTCGTTTTAAAGGGGATTACATACCTCTATGTAATCCAATTTATTAAAAATGGGTGGAACTCCACTTTAATATGTTGCAGTTCATCAGTCCCTAGATGTGATGGCTGCATTCGTTTTTTGCTTGTAGACTTTTTCCCATTTATTTTCACCTCATTCTGCTAGTGACACACTTTCTGTGCTAGGGGGAGAATGCTCATTCACTGTACTGTATCTTTGGAGGAGCAGCATTATCACACTAGAACAGGAAGTGTTTTAGGACTTTGGCACCCCCCCTTCCATTTTCATCTTCATAACATTGGTGGAAGAGTTCTGAAGTTCACTAAACAGGGCTGATAGTTTGAAAATCAGAATCAACTGTTTTGTTTTGTTTTCTGCACCTATTGGGTGATTATATCAAAATGCTTTTAATGGTATATTTAAGAGACCAAAAGGGCTTATATAAGAAAGTTTCATTTTTGGGGTTTACATACATTTTAAATGAGAAATGAGCAGGGGGCATGTGATCTTGGAGAAGAGCACTCACATACTATTCACCAACAATCCACTCATATATTGAGTGAGCCAAACCAGGAGAACTCAGTAGTTTTTCTCTCGGTCATCCCATGTCCACAGTTGGAGGGGCTTCTTCACCAATTGTGACAAGGAATTTATGAATTGTGAATGTATGACGATCCATTACCATTGATGAAGCTATTGTTATGGACCTGATGCCAGTTATCTGTGGGGATACCGCTCAACTTGTGGTTTAGTGATCCATGCCTGTTTGACCTTCCTTATAGGGGGGTCTATTGTTCCCGTAAGGGGATTACTTTATTTGAGCATGTGGTTCCTTTAAGATTGGGGAATTCAGCTATATGGTGTTTGAACTTTCCTTCTATTCATCACTGACCCTAAGCACCTGGCCTCACTGACTTTTTGGACTTTGTCTAGTCTTTTCATACTTTTGTTGCAATCATTTTCTCATGAAGTATCTGTCGCTGTACACCTATTTTATAACTCATATATTGAAGATAGATAATACTTGAGCTGTGGTCCAAGTCCAACCCTTCCAAATAGCATACCCCTACGCACAAAGATACTGATTTTTTGGAACATCACCAATGGCAGAGCTATCAGTCCAGAATGTGCTGTATGGAAAACTGTATAAAACTGATTTTATAGATTTAGCTGAACAAAGCCCTTAGCTGCTATATTACAGTAGAACACCAGAGAAAACTCTTATTTTTGTCGTTTCAGAGAGAATGAAAGGTTTACTTTGCCATATTTGTATAGCTAATACAGCTAATGGTGAGCACTCTTTCAATCCAGAAGAAAAAGCCGTATAAAGGATAAAATGTACAATGTTTGCAGCTGTTGAATGTGACCAATTCAAAAGATAGTTTGTACACCTTTAAACAAATATTACCATGTATTAAACAATGGTATTTTGCACTTACACCCATGATTTACCTTATTATCCATCCATTTCATCCAACTTCATTGAATGGCCAATTGTCTTCTTTAGTGACCTGAGATTAAATAGTTTCCTTACCTATGCTAGGATCCCCATTTTGATATTTGTATATTTCAATCCTATCTCCTACTAAATGTCTTTTCTCCGGGTAGAATAAGTGTAATGTACATAACTGAGGTCCTCCAGTCCCCTTATCAGTTTTGTTGCCCTTCTCTGGACTCTCTCCAGTTCCAGCACATCCCTCTTTAGGACTGGAGACCAGAACTAGACAGCACGCTCAAGATGTGGCCGAACCAAAGTCTTATAAAGTTGTAGAATTAGTTTTATCTTTTGAGTAAATACCTTTTTGATGCACACTAAAAGTCTGCTAGCTTTGCTTGCTGCAGCTTGACATTGCATGCTATTGCTGAGTACAAACCAATGGCCACTGTCCCCACCCATAACTGGCCTTCGTGGCAAGAAGCACATGGAAGAGCAACGCATTTAAAACAAGACCAAAGAAAATTCCCAACTCAACTTGTCAGCCAACCTGCAACCAACTGAATTAACCTGCCTAACTGCATTAAAAAGAGGTTTGGTTTGCAGACACTTGCAAATATATGCAGTCATCCCCTTATTATCCACAGTCCTAACTCTATACATTTTTGAGAGCCTCCATAGTAGCAGCCAGGGCCGGCGCAACCACCAGGCGGAGCAAGCGGCCGCTTGGGGCGGGCAGGTCCGCAGCCGGGATGGGGTGGAAAAATTAACCTCTTTTTTTTTTTTTAATACTTAATTATCTGGGGACCGGAGTTGCCACCGCCCGCCCTTCCCCGGGTCTCGTGTGGATCGTTTTAAGTTAGCCCCCCCGAGTGTCAAGCAGCCACAGCGCTGCAGCCAGAAGAAGACGGAGGGGGGTGGAGGCGGAGCCAATGCTAGCCTAGGCGGCAAGGAGAGGAAAGGAATTTGAAATCCTCCTCCGCTCCGAGAACCTCTTCTGCTGTCACATGACGAGAGGAGGAGGATTTCATATTCCTCTCCTTGCCGCCTAGGCTAGCATTGGCTCCGCCTCCACCCCAAGAATGTGAGTGCCCGACTGCCCGAGGGGGGGGAAGAGGAATGTGAGTGCCGTAGGGGGGGGAGGAAGAGGAATGTGAGTGCCGGGGGGGGGGAGAGGAATGTGAGTGCCGCAGGGGGGGGGAGGAAGAGGAATGTGAGTGCCGGGGGGGGGGAAGAGGAATGTGAGTGCCGCAGGGGGGGGGAGGAAGAGGAATGTGAGTGCCGGGGGGGGGAAGAGGAATGTGAGTGCCGCAGGGGGGGGGAGGAAGAGGAATGTGAGTGCCGGGGGGGGGGAAGAGGAATGTGAGTGCCGCAGGGGGGGGGAGGAAGAGGAATGTGAGTGCCCGGGGGGGAGGAAGAGGAATGTGAGTGCCCGAGGGGGGAGGAGGAAGAGGAATGTGAGTGCCCAAGAGGGGGGAAGAGGAATGTAAGTGCCGCAGGGGGGGGAGGAAGAGGAATGTGAGTGCCGCAGGGGGGGGGAGGAAGAGGAATGTGAGTGCCCGAGGGGGGGGAGGAAGAGGAATGTGAGTGCCGCAGGGGGGGGGAGGAAGAGGAATGTGAGTGCCCGAGGGGGGGAAGAGGAATGTGAGTGCCGTAGGGGGGGGAGGAAGAGGAATGTGAGTGCCGGGGGGGGGGAAGAGGAATGTGAGTGCCCGAGGGGGGGGAGGAAGAGGAATGTGAGTGCCGCAGGGGGGGGGAGGAAGAGGAATGTGAGTGCCCGAGGGGGGGGGAGGAAGAGGAATGTGAGTGCCCAAGAGGGGGGAAGAGGAATGTGAGTGCCGCAGGGGGGGGGAGGAAGAGGAATGTGAGTGCCGCGGGGGGGGGAGGAAGAGGAATGTGAGTGCCCGAGGGGGGGAGGAAGAGGCATGTGAGTGCCCGAGGGGGGGAAGAGGAATGTGAGTGCCGTAGGGGGGGAGGAAGAGGAATGTGAGTGCCGGGGGGGGGAAGAGGAATGTGAGTGCCCGAGGGGGGGGAGGAAGAGGAATGTGAGTGCCGCAGGGGGGGGAGGAAGAGGAATGTGAGTGCCCGAGGGGGGGGGAGGAAGAGGAATGTGAGTGCCCAAGAGGGGGGAAGAGGAATGTGAGTGCCGCAGGGGGGGGGAGGAAGAGGAATGTGAGTACCGCAGGGGGGGGAGGAAGAGGAATGTGAGTGCCCGAGGGGGGGGAGGAAGAGGAATGTGAGTGCCGCAGGGGGGGGGAGGAAGAGGAATGTGAGTGCCCGAGGGGGGGGAAGAGGAATGTGAGTGCCCGAGGGGGGGGAGAGGAATGTGAGTGCCGTAGGGGGGGAGGAAGAGGAATGTGAGTGCCGGGGGGGGGGAAGAGGAATGTGAGTGCCCGAGGGGGGGGAGGAAGAGGAATGTGAGTGCCGCAGGGGGGGGGAGGAAGAGGAATGTGAGTGCCCGGGGGGGGAGGAAGAGGAATGTGAGTGCCCGGGGGGGGGGAGGAAGAGGAATGTGAGTGCCCGAGGGGGGGGGGAGGAAGAGGAATGTGAGTGCCCAAGAGGGGGGAAGAGGAATGTGAGTGCCGCAGGGGGGGGGGGGAGGAAGAGGAATGTGAGTGCCGCAGGGGGGGGAGGAAGAGGAATGTGAGTGCCGCAGGGGGGGGGAGGAAGAGGAATGTGAGTGCCCGGGGGGGGGAAGAGGAATGTGAGTGCCCAAGGGGGGGGAGGAAGAGGAATGTGAGTGCCCAAGGGGGGGGGAAGAGGAATGTGAGTGCCGCGGGGGGGAGGAAGAGGAATGTGAGTGCCGGGGGGGGAGGAAGAGGAATGTGAGTGCCCGGGGGGGGGAGGAAGAGGAATGTGAGTGCCCGAGGGGGGGGGAGGAAGAGGAATGTGAGTGCCCAAGAGGGGGGAAGAGGAATGTGAGTGCCGCAGGGGGGGGAGGAAGAGGAATGTGAGTGCCGCAGGGGGGGAGGAAGAGGAATGTGAGTGCCCGGGGGGGGAGGAAGAGGAATGTGAGTGCCCGGGGGGGGAGGAAGAGGAATGTGAGTGCCCGAGGGGAGGGGAGGAAGAGGAATGTGAGTGCCCGAGGGGGGGGGAGGAAGAGGAATGCGAGTGCCCGAGGGGGGGGAGGAAGAGGAATGTGAGTGCCCGAGGGGGGGAGGAAGAGGAATGTGAGTGCCCGAGGGGGGGGAGGAAGAGGAATGTGAGTGCCCGAGGGGGGGAGGGAGGAGGAAGAAGGTGAGTGCCCGGGGGGAGGGAGGAGGAAAAAGGTGAGTGCCCGAGGGGGGGAGGGAGGAGGAAGAAGGTGAGTGCCTGAGGGGGGGGGAGGGAAGAGGAAGAAGGTGAGTGCCTGAGGGGGGGAGGGAGGAGGAAGAAGGTGAGTGCCTGAGTGGGGGAGGGAAGAGGAAGAAGGTGAGTGCCTGAGGGGGGGAGGGAGGAGGAAGAAGGTGAGTGCCTGAGGGGGGGAGGGAGGAGGAAGAAGGTGAGTGCCTGAGGGGGGAGGGAGGAGGAAGAAGGTGAGTGCCTGAGGGGGGGGAGGGAGGAGGAAGAAGGTGAGTGCCTGAGGGGGGAGGGAGGAGGAAGAAGGTGAGTGCCTGAGGGGGGGGAGGGAAGAGGAAGAAGGTGAGTGCCTAAGGGGGGGGAGGGAGGAGGAAGAAGGTGAGTGCCTGAGCAAGTCTCCTTGTGTGATTGGATAGGAGGGGCATCCTTGGAATCCATCCACAGTGGTGGCCAGTGTACAGAGGGCGCAGGGGCGCCGCCCCCCCATCCATGCGTCCGGCCCCCTAATCTGCATGCAGAGGAGCTGGACGCATGGAGTTCAATGGGATTTTTTTTTTTTTTGCATCACCTGATTAGAGCCAGAGGCTCTAATAGGGCGATGCAAAGGTTGGACCCGGGGTGCAGAGCAGTGCATCCCGAGCCCACCCTTTGCGTGACAATAGCGAATGAAAATTCGCTATTGTCACACCGATCCTGGCCAATCAGGAAGCGCGTCCGATACGCGCTTCTTGATTGGCCGCAAGGCAAACCCCTTGCCATTAGCCGAGGAGGAGGCGGAAGCGGAAGGACTCGTGGAGAAGCGCCGCCAGTCACCGGGACTCAGAAGAAGCCGCCCGCCGCCGCTCCTGCTGGAAGGACTCGTGGAGACGCGCCGCGGGTCACCGGGACTTAGAAGAAGCCGCCCGCCACCGCTGCTGCTCCAGGTAGGTAAGGGGGCACGCACGCTGATCTCTGCATTGGGGGCATGTATGCTGGTCACTGCATTGGGGGCATGGTATGCTGGTCACTGCATTGGGGGCATATACGCTGATCTCTGCATTCGGGGAATGGTATGCTGGTCACTGCATTGAAGGGGGCACGCACGCTGATCTCTGCATTGAAGGGGGCATGTACGCTGGTCACTGCATTGAAGGGGGCATGTACGCTGGTCACTGCATTGAAGGGGGCATGTACGCTGGTCACTGCATTGAAAGGGGGCACACTGGTCACTGTGCATTGAAAGGGGGCACGCTGGTCACTGTGCATTGAAAGGGAGCACGCTGGTCACTGTGCATTGAAAGGGAGCACGCTGGTCACTGTGCATTGAAAGGGGGCACGCTGGTCTCTCTGCATTGAAAGGGGGCATGCTGGTCTCTCTGCATTGAAAGGGGGCACGCTGGTCTCTCTGCATTGAAAGGGGGCATGCTGGTCTCTCTGCATTGAAAGGGGGCACACTGGTCTCTCTGCATTGAAAGGGGGCACGCTGGTCACTGTGCATTGAAAGGGGGCACACTGGTCACTGTGCATTGAAAGGGGGCACACTGGTCACTGTGCATTGAAAGGGGGCACGCTGGTCACTGTGCATTGAAAGGGGGCACACTGGTCTCTCTGCATTGAAAGGGGGCACGCTGGTCACTGTGCATTGAAAGGGGGCACGCTGGTCACTGTGCATTGAAAGGGGGCACGCTGGTCTCTCTGCATTGAAAGGGGGCACGCTGGTCTCTCTGCATTGAAAGGGGGCACACTATACCTTAATTACTGAAGGCCCCTTTCTCACTTTTGCGACCTCAAAGTCACGCAATTTTTTTTATTTTTAGCAGAGTGGCAGATTTGTATGGGGCTAATAACATGTAGAGGGGTTCCAGTTGTGATCTAGACTTTGAGTTGCCTGTTTTTACCATCCCCTGACCGCTCAGAAAAAAGTCTTAAATGGGCAAAATTATCTGAAAAAACTGACCCTTTAACTACTTCAGCTCCCCCTTAATGACCAGACCATTTTCTGCGATACGGCACTTGATTTTACCCCCTTCCTGACCAGGGCCTATTTTGCGATTTGGCACTGCGTGATTTTAACTGACAATTGTGAGGTCATGCGACGCTGTACCCAAATACAACTGATGTATTTTTTTCCCACAAATAGAGATTTCTTTTGGTGATATTTGATCACCTCTGCAGTTTTTATATTTTGCGCTATAAACATAAAATTAGTGACAAATCCTTTTTACTTTCTGCTATAAAACATTCCCAATGAAAAAAATCAAATTTTTTCATAAATTTAGGCTAATATGTATTCTGCCACATATTTTTTGTAAAAAATCCTATAAAGTGTATTTTGATTGGTTTGCAAAAAAGTTATTACATCTACAAACTATGGAACTTTTTATTTTTTAATTGTTTTTTACTAGTAATGGCAGCGATCAGCGATTATTAGAGGGACTGCGACATTGCGGTGGACAAATCTGACACTAAATAACACTTTGTATATTGACCCCCAAAATAATACCTTGCCACCCCTGTTTTAAAAGTCTAGCTCCGCCACGGGCATAATGGAAGAAGGAGTGGGGGAAGCACGGGGGATGGATAGCGGAAGCAGAGCAGGGCCCAGGGGGGATGGATGATGGAAGAAGGAGCAAGGGGGGTTAATGGAGAGACGGGGTGGATAATGAAAGCAGGAGGGCATATATATATAAAAAAATTATTGAAAGAAACATTTTTGCAAGGGAGGTGGGTGGTCGTTGGGGGGCGCCAAAATGGAGCTTCGCTTGTGTAGGCAGAAATCCTTGCACCGGCCCTGGTAGCAGCACATACATTATAATGAATAGGCAGAGGGCAGGTGAGCCTGGAAGGAGCTCACCCATCCTTAAAGGCACAGGGGTGCACTGGACACACTTTTCTATGATTTACAGAGAACATAATTACCATGTGATCAATGTTTCCTAAGTTATCCCTTACTTCCATGTCTGCAATCAGCTTTGTGTTGTTTGTAATTAGTAGGTCATTCACAGCCTTGTTCCTAGATGGGGCATCCACCAATTGACATATTAAATTGTCCTGCAAGACACCCAAGAAATAACTAGCCTTAGGGCCCTTTCACACGGGCGTTCCGCATGTCTGCAAATCTTCCTATTTTTTTGCGGATGATATACGGACATAATGTATGTCAATGGCATTGCGGATGTCAGCGGAATACCATCCGCTGACATCCGATTTTCATCCTTTCAGTTCTGTTCCGTTTTTTGGAACGGAACAGAACCCTATTTTTGTTCCGTTTAAAAAACGGAACGGATGCAAAATCGGATGTCAGCGGTGTGATCCGCTGACATCCACAATGCCCATAGACATACATTATGTCCGTATATCATCCGCAAACGAATGGGATGATATGCGGACATACGGAGCGGATGACACAAGTGTCATCCGCTCCGTGAAAAAAAAAGAGCCCTTAGATTAGATTGGATTAGATTAGATTAGTATTAGATTTCCACCAGACATACCGTTTGGTGTTGAGACCAAAATATTTATATTTAGTATCATCTGTTCATGACACTTTTTTCCATACGTCTTCTTGAATCTTAAAGGTATGTTTTGGCAAAGCTCAGTCATGACCTCCTGTGGCCTTTCTTGAGGAGTGGCTTTTTTCTTGCAACCCTCCCATAAAAGCCACATTTGTGGAGAATTTATGATATTGTTCACACAAGCACACAATGACCACTCTTTATTGCTGTAAGGCTCTTGATAGCCTCTCGGACCAGTTTCCTCCTGGCTCTTTCATCCAGTTTGGAGTGACATCCTGATCTAGGGAGGGTCTGTGTTTTACTAAATATTTTCCACTTCTTAATAATAGACTTCACTGTGTTTCTAGGCATTGATAAAGCCTTTGACATTTTTGTATCCATCTCCTGACTTGTGCCTGTCCACAAGATTATCTCAGAGATCTTTTGACCGTGCCTTACCATCCATATTTAAAGCATTTGTTACCCCAACACTCCATATTGATGATATGTGTCTACTATACCATGTACTTGTTTGAGAAAGTCTCCTGTTCTCTTTCTATTGTTTACTTTATGTGAATTCCCTGGTGTTCCTGCCAGTCCCTCTGCTTTCCTATTCAAAACTGACCACACTAAGAAGGAGAGAACAGTGTGGTCAGTTCTCTAGCTGTGCAGGGAACTCAGCCTGCTCTCCTTCAATAATCAGACTTGTCCAGACATGACCCTGCTTCACAGCCATTCACTAGGAAGCTCAGTGTACTGCTGCTCCCCCCCCCCCAGCTCTTTTGCAGCTGAGAACAGAGGGAATGTGATCACTTATAAAAAAGGGGAAAATGTATTTTTAATTTTTTTATATCTATGCAAAAATATTTTGTCTTTAACTTCTATTTTAAGCTGAATGAGTTGTTTTACAAGGTGATTGTTTACAATCACTTTAATTGTTTGCTTCAGTTGCACTATCAGGGACTAAAATGTTCTGAAAACCTGAAAGCTCTTTTCATGCTGAGCTAATCAAAATGACCACAGTTGATCATAGTTGGAAGTCAAATGACCTTGTGTTCCATTGAGAAGGTGATTAGCTACACCTGATTGAGTTTACAAGTACTTTTTAGGAGGGGGGTGATCCTTTTTTCCAACTCAGTGATTCTGTTTTTTAATTTTAATTATATATTTATTTTTATTTTTTAACATGTTGGTGTTATATTGTTCACTTGGATGTTATAAGTTGCACTGAGTAAATACAGCTGGATCAGACAAAAGCTGCATCTTTCTTAACCACTTTAGGACCGCGCGCGGTAATACTACTGCGGCAGTGCGGCACGATACCGCTCAGCCACGTAGTATTAACGTCATGCGCGATCACGGCTCCAGAGCGCGCTCCCGCGCGCCGCGGGTCCCGATACCGATGGCATTCGGTAGGGAACCGATCAATCACCAGATACTGACCAATGATTTTTGGTCAGTGTCTGTAGATCGGTCCCCACCAATGGCAATCTGTCCCCTGTCTGTGTAATGTAAACACAGACAGGGGAAGTGATGTCACTGTCCCTCCTGAAGTCCTTTCGGTTCCAGGAGAGAGACAGAGACACACCAAAAACATGAGTTTCCACCAACACTACACTGACACACCTCACATAGGCACATTTAACCCCTTCATCACCTCTGATCACCCCCTGATCACCCCCAAACCCCTCACAGTGAACACTATATACAGTGGTATACAGATATTTTACTGATCACTGTATAAGTGTCACTTGTGAGCGTAGTTTGCGCCTGCGTTAGGCCCAAATAGGGTTAGGGTACCCGCCACCTATCCCCTAATAAAGTTTTTACCCCTTGATCAGCCCCAGTTAACCCCTTCACTACCTATTACTCTGTGCACTAAATACAGTATATAGGTAAATACTGATCACTGTATTTAGTGTCACTAGTGACCCTAATTTGCGCTTGCGCTAAGCCCATATAGGGTTAGGGCACCCGCCACCTATTCCCTAATAAACTTTTAACCGCTTGATCTTCCCCAGTTAACCCCTTCACTCCATATAAAACAGTGCACTAATATATACAGTATATCAGATAACTACTGATCACTGTATTTAGTGTCACTGGTGATCCTAATTTGCGCTTGCGCTAGGCCCGAATAGGTTTAGGCCACCCGCCATGTATCCTCTATTAAGGTTTAACCCCTTGATCTCCCCCAGTTTAACCCCTTCACTTCCCTGTCACAGTGTTGGGTAGTGAGGAGTAAAATCAAAAATTTACGCCATTAGAAAACCTAAAGATGGAGATTGATTTTCGGGGTCCCGTACACAGCTAGGCTCCCAAAAAGTCTCACATATGTGGTATCCCTGTACTCAGGAGAAGCAGCAGAATATATTTTGGGGTGTAATTACACATATACCCATGGCATGTGTGAGAAATGTATCTTTTAGTGACAACTTTGTGTTAAAAAAAAAAAAAATTTTTTTTTTTTATTCATTTTTCAAACACCTGTGACAAAAAAATTAAATATTCAATGAGCTCAACATGCCTCTCAGAACATTCCTTAGGATGTCTACTTTCCAAAAAGTGGTAATTTGGAGGGGTCTTGTACTGCCCTGCCATTTTAGCACTTCATGAATTGAGATAGGCAGTCAGAAATTAAAGCTGCGTAAAATTTCAGTATTTACACCATAGTTTGTAGACGCTATAACTTTTGCGCAAACCAATAAAAATACGCTCATTGAATTTTTTTTTGTCAAAGACATGTAGCTAAATATATTTTGGCCAAAAAAAATGACATAAATTGAGTATATTGGATATTTTTTAAAAGACAAAGTTGAAAATGTCATTTTTTTGCAAAATTTTCGCTCTTTTTTTATTAATATCGCAAAAAATAAAAATCGCAGAGGTGATCAAATACCACCAAAAGAAAGCTCTGTTTGTGGGAAAAAAAGGACGTAAATTTCGTTTGGGTACCACATTGCATGACCGCACAATTGTCAGTTAAAGTCGCACAGTGCCGAAGCACAAAAAGTGGTCTGGACGGAAGACAGCAAAATCCTCCGGTGGTAAAGTGGTTAATTTCAGTCTTTAAAGCAAAAAAATTTGATTATTTTAAAGGGGGTGATTTTTTTCTATACCCACTGTATACTAAAAGCCTAAAATGTGTTAGCCAAGATTACAATTTACTAAAACCTTTCATACACTTTTTTCCTTTATAAGGCATGATCTCTTTCAGATTGGAGTAGAGTACTCAACTTTACCATAGTTACTTTTGACTATACAGGAATGATTTTTGTGCATGTGAGAAACTTATACTTGTGATACATAATGGTTTCTTGTTCATACCAGAATTCTTCCCTTTTCCTAATCAGACTTGTATTGCTGTCCACATTGGGAAGACTCCTACTATCTATCCCAGTAACAGCGTCAGCGGTCATCAGGAAAGGAAGTGATGGGAAGTCTCTCCAATGCTAGTATGGGGAAAGGGTAGGCCAAGTTTACGTATATTACTGACTTTCTTCTCCTTGGACATTCCTCCTTACTTCTTGCTCCAGTGATCATGGTCACCTGGATGACAAAGGGGAAACAGATATTAATGGAAATCTATCACAGATGCTCCCACCTTTATGTCATTGCAGAGATATTTCTCAATAGTAAGGAATGTAATGCTTCATGAACATGTTGCCTCTTGATAACAGGTTAAATGAGGAAAAAAATTATGCAGAGAACGAAATCTTAAATCTAAACTGTATCTGAGCACCACAACCTGAAAACACTATTTAATTCAGTTGTATTATTCACATTAAATTCACCCATCCATGTCCCCATGCTTTTTGTTGACAAATCATCTTTAATAAAAACCCTAGTATTTCTAGCAGCAGTATTCTTGAGTAAAGGCAGATAATTCATGTTGCATTTACTTCCAGGAATCTATCTATCCTTACCTCAAGCACATAGGCAGGTGTGTTCAGGGCCGGGACAAGGGGTGGGCAGGAGGGACAGCTGCCCTGGGCACTGTGGCATCATGTAAGCTGGGGAGGGGCACCACAAGGAGATCGGGGAATTTGGGTGGCATCAGGGGGTAAGAATTGTTCTAGGAGGGCAAATTTGGGGAGGTGTGCTAGGAGTGGTGATTTGTGTTGGGAAGGGGGATGGGGAAGAGGATTTGTGCTAAGAGGGGGGATTTTGGGGGCTTGTGCTATAAAAGTGTAGCACTGCCCCCTAGAGGTCTGCTGAGAATTACACCTTCTTGATTCCCCTGGGTTACCCTTAGTAATAACAACATTAAAAGTTATTGGCTCGGTCAATAATCAATCCAGGGGATGTTGGATTTTTGTGGTTTTATTGAGAACTTGGATAAGAGAAGGGATAAGTGGGATACTCCAACTATTATCTATTCACAGTCTCAGGGACAGCTAACGTGCAAAATGCGGCGAAGCCACTGCTTCACTTTGCCACTAAGTGAGGTTACTTTTAAATGCTCCTGAGTAAATACTCTCTTCAGGGTTCTAAAACTGGCACCCCCTTTTCTCTCTATGCTGGTGTGCTGACACCCATCCGCTGACCCTAGCTTTAGGATTGGTCCCCTTCCTGGCAGACCCCTGGGCAAGTTCCTCTGTAATCATTGACACTGTTTTTCCAGAGTCATCATTGCCTCCAAACTCCCCTTGTCAGCATCCACTGGACCTCTGGGTTCAGCCACACCTCCAGGTTCACCGACTGCCTGTGGCCACCTTTCACAGCTGCAGAAGGAGAAACAGTCATACCCTCCTTCTGGGACTTGGCTTC
Organism: Pelophylax lessonae; assembly: GCF_965119305.1. Lineage (NCBI taxonomy): Eukaryota > Metazoa > Chordata > Amphibia > Anura > Ranidae > Pelophylax > Pelophylax lessonae. The sequence continues at coordinate 148,816,076 of NC_138780.1, forward strand.
CCGCCCAAAAAACCCCTGCCACATGTGCCCTTGACTTTTATAGCTTATCCCAGGATGCACCACTGTCTTTGCCAACCCACTGGGACAGCTACAAAAGCCTGTGTGTCAATGGCTGGGTTTCCTCCACTGTCCAACATGCCTCCCCATTGGATACGGTGGGGACACTCCCTCAAACCAGATGAATCACACATGGGCACATGCAACAGGCATAACTAATGATCAGGCTCCCCTAATAAGCAGACAGAGCAAACTATACTTTACCTGCCTAGCACCTATCTAGGAGGGTGCTACAAAAGTATAATGGAGGAGGGGGATTTTTGCTGACACATAATGCTCATACATCTTAGGGGGGCGCAATTTGGCATGTTTGCACTAGGCTCTAGGTGACCTTGTCCCGGATCTGGGCGTGCTTAGCTAAGTAAACCCCTCCTCTAGATGAAAGAAAAAAAATGCATATGAAGACTCCTGGGATGTATAACATAATTTTGGCCTAGGCCAGAAACCAGGAAGCAACTGAAGAAATGTAAAAAAACAAGTTTAGAACAAGTAAATATAATAGACCTTCTTATCTATTTATTAAAGCTAGTTGCATAAATAAAAAAGCATACTTAATATTGATTAAGAGAGTTTAGTTCCACTTTAACGGGAAAGTCATATTTTTCTTCTCCCATTATGTTCCACAAGAGACCTGCCTGTATATGGCCAAACGAAAAGCACACTGTTGACTGCTGAAGAATTTTATTTCTTTTGTAAGCTTGACAACACTTTTATTCTCAACCGACACTTCGGAGGAAATCTAATTTTAGCAGTTCTATCAGTAATGGTCACTGGAAGGTTAATGGTGACTTTAAATTGGTGCACAGGACGTCTTAGTGTTTCCTGCATATTCTCAGCATGCATCAATCCTGTGTACTTGCAGCTATTTTTATCAATTAGAGTAAAAAAGAAACTTGCAATGAACTCTCACTAGCTGGTCAGATAACATGGATCCGACACTATTCAGAAAAGTGTTAGGTGATCGTTGAACAGTTCTGTATTCGCCAGTGTTTATATAACAAAATGTCAGTTGGTGTACTGCTCATGGTATCCTGAAAATAATGAAGGTAACCTGAATGGGTTTTCTAAATTTAGCACACCATGGTCTGAATTTTATCAAACCCAATGCTACTAGATGTTAGTGGTTCTTGTTCTTGAGATCTTTTAGGTAACACTACACCATCTTTTCACATGATTCCGCATTGCAAGCTCTGTCTCTCCTTTCTCCCGGTCAACTCTTTGTTGGTAAGACTGTAACAGTCTCACAAAAAGGAAACTGATTTGACCAGTCAATAAAATGGCCTACATTCTTACTAGTTAAAGCTGAATTCTAGGGAGATTGAAAAAAAAAACCTTTTCCACTCCACCTCATATATCTAATCTAAAGTTGAATTTTTTTTAAATTTCTAAAAATCACAAAATATTTTCTTAAAGCAGAGTTACACCCAAAAGTGGAACTTCTGCTCATCTGTTTCCTTCTTCTCTCCGGTGCTACATCGGGGAGGAGGGGGAAACGGGTACCTGTTTTTGACAGGTGCCTTTTCCCACTTCTGGGAGACAGCGCGGCGCCGTCCCTTGGATGTTTCGCCCCCTTTCTCGTTCCCCTGCCGCTGAGCCAAAGAGAATGCACAGCGCGCTTCACGCATGCGCAGTAGGGAACCGGCTGCGAAGCTCAAAGGCTTCATTGCTGGTTTCTCTTTGAGTGAATGGCCAAGGCAGCACCCTGCAGCCAATCCGAAATCGACTGGGGTGCTGACATCATGGGCTCCCTGAACAGATAAGTGTCTATATATAAAAAGTCAGCAGCTTCAGTATTTGTAGCTGCTGACTTTTCATTTTTTTTTTTCCACAGCTGGAACACCACATTAAGCTAGCCATACACTGATCGAAAACAGAGGACAATTTTCCACCTAGGCTTCCAATAGGGGCACTGGATAGAGAGGAGGGGAAGGGCAGCAGACTTGAGAAGAGACGATTCCCAGACACTCTGGGCATATTTGTTGTTTTTTTGTTTTTTTACTTTTACCTTTACAATTGCTTAAAAATAAGTAAAGAGACACTCACAGGTTATTCATATGACAGAAGCAAGCTGAAAAAAAAAATTAAACTGTACAAATTTTCTGGTGGCATTTGTCTATAAAGCGAAGCTTCAGCCCCCCCAACCAAAAAAATTCAAAGTCAGCAGCTACAAATACTGTAGCTGCTGACTTTTAATATTAGGACAATTACCTGTCCAGGGATCCCGCGATGTTGGCATCCGAGACGATTTTTCAGTCGGGTCTCTTGGGTGCTGCCGCCGCCATTCCTTGTATGGGAAACCAGCAGTGAAGCTGCTTTGTGCTTTGTGAAGGGCCTGGCGGCGGCAGGAGGAGGAGAGGGGCTGAACTTCCAGGGAACGGGTACCTGTCAAAAACAGGTACCCGCTCCCCCCTAAAAGGTGCATAATGTGGCTGCGGAGGGGAAAGGAAGTAAACAAGTGGAGCTTCCCCTTTTGGAAGTAACTCCACTTTAAGCCTGGTAAACACCACAAGTTTTGTTTCGTTAAATCCAGGGGATTGAACGAAAAAAAACTGACAGCTCCGGTCAGAGCCGCTGTACTAACAATCCGTCGTTAGCGCAGCGATCCCCCCTTTTGTGTTCTGACAGGGGCACAGCCCTCCATCCCCCCCCCCCCCGCCAAAACACTCTGGTCAGCACTCTCAACCAATGGAAAGGGAGCCAGTTGGCTGCTGGTTTTCCAGTGTGCTCACCCGACAGAAGCCAGCCAAGCCTATTGTCGAACCGGCTGACATACACAGGCCAAATGTTGGCTGGTTTTTATTGAACCGGCCAATGTAACCTTACATTTAGCCTGTGTGTACTAGGCTTTAAAAGATGTTATAAATCTAACGCATCCATTTTTTTTTCAGAGAAGTCCCCCTAGCTTCAGCTATTGTTTAATGCCATGTTTATGGTATTTTATAGTGTCTACCATAAGTAACTTGGCACTCCATTAGCCCAGGCACAGGACATAAAAGCTTTCTCCATTACCCCTAAGCCTCAAGCTCTGTTAGATTAAGATGTAAATGAAGTGAATTTTCTTATCTCAGGCTGACACAGTGCCAAATCATAAAGAGTTGTCTCATTTTATTCTGTGACATTGAGCACAAAGCCTGTATTGGCACGATGGACATCTTTAAGTCAAATGTTCTGCCTGACACATTGTACATATTCAGAGAGAGAGGTTGGGTAAGGAATCACAAAGTTCTGTAAGCTCCGTTGTTCCAAAAGAATGCATCGGATCAGTATGCAAAATCCACCCACTGTCAGTGTTAATGCTGGCATTGTGCTGCCATGACAAATACAAGAATGACGCATTTACCAAGGAGGTAAAGCTGAAAAAGTAAAGATTAACCCATCAGAGATCATTTATATGTAAAGACTGGAATATTTAAATAAGGCAAAATGAGATCTGGTGCAATTGGTTTAAATTACGTTTTGTGTTAAGGTTTCAATTACTTAAAGTGGAACCATGCTTTACCCAATCTTGGAAAAACAATCAACTATTTCACTGTTGTTCTGCTTTAGTGGTCATAGCAAAGGGAAAAAGCCCTGTGTAAGCTCAAATTCAGTCCGGTCAGAGCTTACTCATATTAAAGGACTGGCTCCCTATACCCACTTGACGGTGGCAAAACTCATAATCCATATCTATAAAGTCATAATAAACTAATATCCTAATAATTAATTGATTGGTTAATTGGTCTTTTCCCTTTGTTAGGGTAACATTGCTGTAAGGAACCTGTGGAATTAGCCAAAGCCTAGTCCCCTTTACCACTCTCCTATGTATTTTAAAGCTGAATTCTTGTTTACTGTAAAACTTCAAACTTACAGTGACCCCCCACCCCCTTCAAGGTTTACATTATGGGTGCTCAACCTGTGGCCTTCCAGCTGTTGCCGAACTATAATTCCTATCATGCCTCTGCCTTTGGGAATCGTGCTTATAACTATCAACTTTGCAGTGCCTCATGAAACTTGTAGTTCTGCAACAGCTGGAGGGCCATAGGTTGAGCTCCCATGGTTTACATCTTCATTGACTAGAATTTCAGTGTTTCTCTTCTCCCTCAGTTTTTTCTCCATCGCTCAGCTAATGTGACCCCAGAACTGACAGAGAGGGGCAGGGGAGGGTCATTAGTTGTTAGGATGCTGGCTGCTAGAAGGTCGTGATGGTGCACAATGAAAACCTGTGGCTTTGTGTAACTAAAAGGCAGGTTTCATCCATATGCTGGCTTGTCTACAATTTTTGGGAAATTTTTAGGCATTTTGCCAAGGCACCCCTGAAGAATCCTCAAGATAAAAAGTATGTGAATCAGCGCTCACAGGGGGTGCGACTCTCTGTAGTAGCAGATGGTAGGGGCTGGCAGTCAGATGAGAGACAGTAAGATACTGGCACATAAAAGGGGATTTATGCACACTGAAGAATCCTCAAGGCACCCTGGTTGAAAAAGGCAGATAAATATAATGGTGTTGGAAAGCTGCAACTAATCGAGCAGGTTTGTGAGACCAGTTGTACAGAAAAAACTGCAGGAGCAAGGAATAAAGTAAGTATTTCACCCTATTTCTTACCCCCTAGAACATCCTTTCTCAACCTTTTTAATGTGATGGAAGCCTTGAAACAATGTTCCTGTCACAGGGAATCCCTGCCAATATATATTAAATCAGCAGATCACAGTATACTAGTGTGATGGAATCCACTGAAATGAATGCTCCTCACCCTTGTGGTCAGTGAGGAGAATCCCATGCTTACACATAGCTTAAAGATCATACTTGTCAGTAGTTACTTATCTGAGAGTCAGAAATTAATCATTGCCACCTGACCAGTTTGGGCCTCCCTAATTGATCCTTTCCACCTCCCAGCCCAACTTTCTCTCCTCTTTTCTTCTCTTTTATCCCCTTTTCCTTTCCAGCCTTGCTTCCTTCCTTCTTCCACTTCTCATCTCTTCATCCTGCCCCCTTCTTCTCCCTTCCCTCTCCTTTCCTTTTTTTTTTTTTTTGCTTTTTTGTGTTTGGTTTATGTTTTGTTCACCCTATTTTTAAGTGGACTTGTCCACTCCCTACACCGATTCCAGCCCCTGGGCCCTAGGGCTCAGACACCCCCTGTTGACCCACGGCCTAGGTTGGAGGGTTATTGTTGTTAGATAGTTTACACTCGTAGGCACATCCTGTTTGTGTTGTTTCATGCAGTTCTACAACGTGTCTTTGTGCTTTCACCAATAAGTTTATATTGCTGATCCTATCATCGGACTGTGCATTTAAATCTATATTTTTCACTATATTGTTTTTTATTGTTGATTTTCATTCAAGATTGGATTTATATAGATACATTTTTTTTTCACTTTAGCACTTTTTTTGGACTTTATTTTAATGTGTTGTCCATTTATAACATATTATTCACATTTCATTGTTGTTCATTTACTTTTGGTGCTACACACTTTTTCTTAAGTGTAATTTTCATTATATCTCAAAAAAAAAAAAGTTACCAGAAATTGATCATTGCCAAGGGAACCCCTAGCAGCCTCTAATTGGAACCCTAGCAGCCTTTAAAGGAACCCCAGGAAAACCAGAACCTTGGTTGAGACAGGCTGGCTTAGACTAAGTGAGCATTTAATTTAGAAACACCAACTTGGTAAAATGGGAGAATAAAAATAATGCTCACCTATATCCGGAAGAATGAGCATTTCTCTTTGTTTAGCCTGCTGAACAGAGAAACAAATGAGCAAAGAAAAGGTTAGTACTAGAGGGGGAGGGGGTGAGTGAAGGGGTGGTTAATTTACTTTTATTTTGCCCTGCTGGGGCAAATTAAATGATGGCCTTAATCACATGTACTTTAATATACTACTCTCCACTTTAGTAAATGATCCTTGCCTCAGATCAGATTGCTTTTGAAATTTTGGGTTGTGTGGGTCCTGGTTTTGGATAAATCAGATGAAATACCAGAGACAAGGCTTCATAAAACATATATATATATATATTAGGGATGCACCGATCCGATATTAGGATTGGATATCGGCGCCGATATGGCCATAATAGCTGGATCGGGGGATCGGTAAAATTAACAGATCCACGGGCCGATCCGGTTCTCCTCTTTACATAGCTGTGAGGGAGCAGAGAACAACTGTCAAAGAAAAAAAAAAGAGCCTCCTGCAAATGCCTGTCAGTCTCCCAGTTAAGTAACACAATGAATACAATGTATCTTTTCGCTCCATCTGCTGGAGGAGGGAAGTTTAACCTCTAAAGCCCCGTACACACGCACAGATCGTCGTCATACAAACGTCGGCGGACGAAAGATCTGCCGATTGTACGCGTGTTAGTATGGTGCCTCCGACAGCTGTCTGCACACAATCCGCGGACAAGAGTCTTTCTTGCAAACATGAAAATTTTTGTCTGCGGACACCAGAACGGACGATTGTTCGCCTGTCAGTACAGAAATCAGCCGACAGACCGCAGATTTGCAAGACTGGGCATGCTCAGAAAATAAAAAACACAGGGAAAGTTAACCATTACATGACATCACTTCTGCAGTCAGCTGAAGTCTGCGGACAAAATTCTTGTGCTGTCCTTGTGCTGTCTTTGCACTTTTCAACAGACACCGACATCCCGGGGAGAAAAGACGAACATTTGTATGACGACGATCTGTGCGTGTGTACGGGGCTTTAAACGCACAATTGTTATAAGGTATCTGCCGATACCGATAAGGAAGTATTATTTTCTTATAAGCTCACAAAACAGTACTTCTGGATCGGACTCGGGATCGGCGATTTCACAAAGCAAAAGATCGGCATCGGGACCAAAAAAGTCGGATCGGTGCATCCCTAATAAATATATATATATATATATATATATATATATATATATATATATATTTGCAAGGGTCCAAGTTTTGTTTGAAGTGAAAATATTCCTTAAATGAAAACTCTCCTAAGAAAAATATGTTTTTCCTTTACATTGGTAGGTTCCTATCTATCATTACTAGTCACTTACTTAGTACTTTATCCACTTTTACAATGAACACGAATAAAGATCAGGATTTCTGACATTTCTGATGTATGTACTTGTCTCATGTCAGTGACTCAGAATAAAGGTTAGATTTTAATAGTTCAGACTTCAATGTGTGATGATATAAAGTAGAAACTGTGAAATGTAGAGACATAACCATCTATGAAGCTTTGTACAGTATCTGTCTATCATAATTAGTTATCTTCATTGAAATATAAGTGGTAAGACCCAATATTCTTATATCTTTGCATTATGTCATGCAGTTTTTTTGCTTTTAAAAACAAAGAATTTGGTCTGTGTCTGATTCCCATTTTGCTTTCAAGTTTTTCCTTTTAGGCCCCTGTCAAATTATACATTACATTAAAATACCTGCGTTAATGCATGTTATGTGTGCTGCATTTAAGGCAACCTGTTCATTTTATATGGGCCACCAATAGACATGGACGCACAAAAAAAACGGACATGCACAGTTTAAATGCAGTGCGCCACAATGCACAACATGTATGTTGTGTGATGTGCTGTGTGTTGCCCGCTTTACAGTGCTTTTGAGTGCCATTTACAGTGAATAGCAAGGCAGCACATCCTACCACATACATTACATAACACACCAATCTGATTGGGCCAATAATAAAATTGAAACAAGTCCCGTGTTTGCCAGCCAGGTAGATATACTTTCAGGTATGTTAAAAGTGATTTCACCGAAATGGTTTTTCTTAGAGAAATTACCAATTTCATCTTTGCCAAAATAAGCCATAAATTTTGACACATGCACTTGGGGAAAAAAAAATACCATATCAACATTGACCTAGTGATCATGTGGCATTGTTTATAAAGAAAGGGTTGGGCTTAGCCTAAGGGTTCACTCTGTTTCATATTATCCAACATCCTGTTCCGAGCCCATTAAGGGCCATTTTTGACTCAAGAACAGGTCCTAGACAGTTGCAAGAAGTCACCCTATCCTTCAGGAGTCATTTAAAGGCCATCACACCCTTAAAGCCTAACTCTGTGTTTAATGTTCCTTTAAATATTAAATTTGAGCCAGCTTAGGCTATTTATTGCACTAACAGGTGCGCTTGCTTGGTGTACTGGATTATCTGTATATAGTCCCAGCTACATACAGTATACAAGGATGTGTTCTGACTGTGGGAAGGGAAATTCTTGTCCCATTCACGAAACAAAACAGAGTCGGGCTGAGTGCTGTTGAGCTATTTATGGGAAGCTTTGTATTCTATAAATGAATGCAAAGCTTCCTCTGATTGGCTGAGGTGGAGAGGTCAGCAGATGACATCATCTCTGCCTCAGTCAATCAAAAAAAATATTTTCATTGATTATGTTCATTCCTAGAATACAATGAGCAGCACTCAGCCTAACATATTTTGTTCCAGGAGTAAGATGGAAAGTTCCTATCCAACTGCCGGAACACAACGCTGTATACTGTATGTAGCTGAGGCTACATACAGCAGTGCAGTTAATAGTTTGTTTGGGCCAGCTTGGTCCAAACAAGCTATTTAAAGGGACAATAAATTTGGAGTTAGGCTTTAAAACCCATAAAAACAACCTTAAAGTAGTTCTAAAGGCTAATGGTTTTCTACCTTTATACATTAAATGCATGTAGGTAGAAAAAACCTTCTGTGTGCAGGCCCCCCTAATATTGACCTAAGCCCGATCTCAATCCAGCAATGTGCATGAGCTGCTCTCCCCCCTTTCTCCCTCTTCATTGGCTCAGACACTGGCTCCCGCTGTGGTCAGTCACAGTCAGAGGAGTGAAGAGGGAGCGGGAAATAGGGCTGAACCTGCTCAATTAACACACAGAGCTGCTTGCTCTGGGGGCACTCAGCATGTGGGAGGAGCCCAGAGCGCTGGCGGGGGACCCGAGAAGACAAGGATCTGGGCTGCTCTGTGAAAACCATTGCACAGTGCAGGTAAGTATAACATTTTTGTTATTTATTTTCTTATTTTTTTAAATTATTCCTTTAGTATAACTTTAATTTAGCTTTCCCTTTTTGATTACAATAAATTTTAACAAACTAATTTTCACCAAAATTTTAGCAAGCTAAAAACTCCCAATTTTAGTTATCCCTAGATGATAATTATCTACAATTCGTGGTGTGAAGGAGTTCTTATTCAAAAGTGTACTGACCTAAGAGGCAACTACAGTAGTGGCATAGTCAGAGAACTCTTGGCTGGAGTCAGTTTTGTTTGAATTTATATGTAATATTGGAGAGTATTTCATTCTAGTATGTGTGTTATATATGCTCTTTACAATTCTATAAATTGCTGGTTGACTTTTTCATGGCAAACCTCCAGCAAACGTACTTATTTTAAATCTGATTGTATCCGACGTGCATTTGTTTAATTAAACCATGCAATATTGGATTGGTGTTTTTTATTTCGTGTACTACTTCTATGCCCATTATATTCCATTTCGGACCAATAAGAATAAAAATATTTACAGGCTATGAGAAATACATTTCTCCAGGCTACAGTTTAATTAGGCTTGTGTTTTTGTTTATGTCAAAGCAATAAACCAGCTCACATCACAAAATTTATCAGTTTTCTTTTTAATCAACTTGAGAATAGTGCAGGTTCCATTTTCATAAATATTGTTTTATTATTTGTTAGGTTTTCATAATGAAATTTGAGCAGATTAGAAACAGTAGTATCTTTATACTGATATAATTAACATTTACAACACTGGAATTATGCACTTATGATACAAACAACCTGAAGATTTGTGAGAAACCTTGCATAGAAATTATTTTTTTATAACTCATGTCTGCCAAACCTTATTCAACTGTCTGTAGACTCATGGGTAGCTTCATGCTGAACCAATTATACATGTACACTCTATGGCCAAAGGTCTGTGGGCAAATGTCACACTTATATAAGCTTATTGGACCATCTCATTCCAAAACCACGGGTAATAAAATGTATCCAAACCCAAGAACAAATTATTTGCAGCTTATCAATGCTTAAATGTGGTGGCTGCATTAATATTCTTTTTTAGGCGTTTTGTCCTTTATTTTCCCTGGGTGATCCAGCCAGTAACACACTTCCTGTCTTAGGGTGGCTCCACTCTATGGAGGAACAATGGAGCCACACTTGGACAGCAGCACTGACAACCTGGGGAGAGGATACTATTATATGCACTAGCAAATTTAGATGGAATTGGTTAAGAAATTAAAGCCAAACTCTGGCTAACTCCTTTTAAGCAGTTTTTTTTCCTTTTTGTAATTAATTTTTTTTGTAAATAAATAAAAGCTTACAATTGTAAGGAACCCTGCCACTATTGATGGTTTGTCTCAACCCTCTAATTAACACTTTTGCTGAACAGCTTATTCTGTTAAAGGAAGTTTAAAAAAAATAGCAGACTTCCTGGCTGGAACACCAAGTGAAAATTAAGAGAGAAAAAAAAACCTAAAAAAAAAAAATGCAGTCATCACATACAGGTACATCTCAAAATATTAGAATATCATCAAAAAGTTAATTTATTTCAGTAATTCAATTCAAAAAGTGAAATTCATATATTTTAAACAGATGCGTTACACACAGAGTGCTATATTTCAAGCATTTCTTTCTTTCAATTTTGATGATTATGGCTTACAGCTAGTGAAAACGCAAAATTCAGTATCTCCGCAAAGTTATAATATTATGTAAGACCAATAATAAAAATTTAAAAAAAGGATTTTTAATACAGAAATGTTGGCTTACTGAAAAAGTATGTCCATGTGCAGTATAATATACACTCAAAACACCAGATAGCATGGCTACCCAAATCATCACTGACTGTGGGAAATGTTGCATTTCATTTGGAAATCAAGGTCCCAGAGACTGGAGGAAGAATAGATAGGCACATAATCCAAGTTGCTTGAGGTACACTGTGAAGTTTCCACAGTCCATGAGGATTTGGGGAGCCATGTCAACTGCTTGTTTTATCAAGTTCAAAGTCAGCGCAGCCTTCTACCAGGAAATTCTAGAGCACTTCATGCTTCCCTCTGCTTGCCAGCTTTATGGAGATGCAGATTTCATTCCACAGCACCTGCCCACACTGCCAAAAGTACCAATACCTGATTTATTGATCATGGTATCACTGTGCTTGATTGGCTAGCAAACTCGCCTCACCTAAATCCCATAGAGAATCTGTGGGGTATTGTCAAGAGGAAGATGAGATCGACACCAGACCCAACAATGCAGATGAGCTGAAGGCCGCTATCAAAGCAACCTGGGCTTCCATAACACCTCAGGAGTGCCACAGGCTGATCGCCTCCATGCCACGCCGCATTGATGCAGTAATTCATGCAAAAGGAGCCCCAACCAAATGCATACTATACTGTACATGGACATACTTTTCTGTAAGCCAACATGTCTGTATTAAAAATCCTTTTTTTTAATTGGTCCTCCGTAATATTCTCATTTTCAAAGATACTGAATTCTGGGTTTTCACTAGCTGCAAGCCATAATCATCACAATAAATATAAGAAAGAAATGCTTGCAATATATCACTCTGTAACGCATCTATATAAAAAATAGGAGTTTAACTTTTTGAATTAAATTACTGGAATAAATTTACTTTTTGATGATATTCTAACATTTTGATATGCACCTATACAATGATTAGTAATGTGCAGTTTATTAAATCTTTTGTTTTGGTTTTGGATGCACTTTAATATAGTGAAGACTGTGAAGACTTTTCACAAGATGTTGGAGTTTGCAAAATGTATCAGTCACAGTCCACGCTTAGCTCCTCTTGCCATATTTATTAGTTAGTTATCAACAAAATGACTGTATACCACAATGTATCCACCTAGGAACCAACCTTCCTTGATGTGTTTCACTAATCCTGGCTTGCCCACAAGGATAGGGGAAGTCAAGGAGGAAAGGAGAAGAAGGACTTAAAAACCCCCATGGATCAAAGTAGCAGAAACTCCAAAGACACTCAACACAGGGGAAGCACTTACATACTTAAACTCACTCTTGTAATTACCAGTAGGTTGTGGATTTGGAATTTGTTCCCATTTAGCCAGAGCCTTTGTGAGGTTGGGAACCAATATAGGATGAGAAGACCTGGCTTACAACTGGAATTTCAATTACTTCCAAAGGTGTTCAGTATCCAGACCTACAGGTTTCTCAAGTTCCTCCTTTCAAAATGTATCAAACCACATCTTATATACCCGAATTTGTTGACCAAAAACATATTTTTACTGTGGTGTGATTACCTGGTGTAGTGACCTGAATATTAGATCTCACTCACAGCTAAGTGACTCAGAGGAGCTTTAAAGGAGCACTCCACTGAGAGTCTGAGCCAGCCCCCCCCCCACCTTCTCCAAAGCCCAGTGCTCCAGTGAGCACTAAAGGGGCAAAGTAGAGAGCTGATGACTGACAGTCACAGTTCTCTGCTCAAAACAAAGGGAGAACTGAGCGATCAGAGATGTTTGATCACTCAGTTCCCACTGAAGAGCCAGCAGGGGACAGATGCAGCATGGGACTGATGCCACATCCACTTAAGTGAGTGTAAATGATTGTTTATTTCTAAGTGCATACTTCTCTTTAAAAGTGATACTAAAAAAAAATAGACATGTTATACTTGCCTGCTATGTGTAGTGGTTTTACACACAGTAGCCTAGATCCTCCTCTTCTCGGGTCCCTTGCCGGCCCTACTGGCCCCTCCCTTCTGCCTAGTGCCCCCACAGCAAGCAGCCTGATATGGGGGCACCCAAGCCAAACCGCTGCTCTGTGTCCATTCAGACACAGGAGCTTCGGCTCGGCCCTGTCCCCTCTCTCTCTCCTCATTGGCTCACTGACTTTGATTGACAGCAGCAGAAGTCAATGGCACCCGCTTTGTGTCTCAGCCAATTTGAAATGCATTAGGATTTTTTAAAAAAACCTCCTGCCTTTAGAACCACTTTAAGGAAAAAATGTTATTCCCTTTGTATGTAAACATAGCAATTTGGGCCAACTTTCTGTTGGTGTTTTTGACTTCCTCTGGATCACCACAAAAATGAGGTGGATGGAGAAATCACCGCACCAGTTTATTGTATTCTGAGAGATGCTGTTGCTGATCAAGGAACATTTTTCTGAATATCCCTTCGAAAAAAAGTCGATCAAAGAAGTGTCTCCCATCAGGTGGAGACTGCCACATACTGTTGAAAATGCTGAACCGACTGAATCTTGATCAGTGAATGTGTAGCTTAGGAATGCAGGTTTTTAAATAATTTTCATCTTTTGGTTAAACAAGATGGTTATGTCTTTTTTTCAAATAAACTTGCTATGTAACTAAGAATTCCAGTTTTTGCAAGCAACTGTCTGTATCCTCAATCCAAGCCTCTATGTTACTTATATGGGTATGACAGTTTTTGGGGACCTGGTTGTCCTGATTTCAAAGTCTCAAGATATGGAAAGATAATGTGTATGTTATAAAAACCTGGCTCAGCTCCTCACAGTTAGTACGTGTTTTTCTTTATTGATGACATCTGTATTTTTGGAAAATCACTGAAATGACTAATCTCCGTATGCCTTTTTTTTTTCGTTTCCCTTCATATTATTTTTTCATATTTACAACTTCCTTGAATTGCTGACCGCAACAAAGACTGAAGTCTGTTATCTTAGCCGGCAGATGAGAAAAAAATCCCGCAACTGCAAATTATCTAATTTTGCAATTTCCTGGTATAAGCCAGAGAAAAGTATAACAAACACAGTCCTGGATAGTTATTGAATATTATCAGTATATGTGGAGCATATATTACTTATAGGTGAATTTTCAAACCTTTGTATTTTAGGGTATTGGTTTTCTAAATTGTACACTACTCTGTTTTATTTCAGCCGTTCACTCAAAACTGATGTTTCAGTTCATCTTGCTAGATGCTGGGTAGTTAAACCAGTTTATTTCATCCCTTGGGGACTTTATGGGTGAGATCTTTGTTATAAATTCTGGGTAAGAACACCAGCTGTGGCAGATATGAGGGGTTACCACTCCCCTCTGGATTTATTATCTATTATAAATTATGAAGAGTGAGACTAGAGATGCTGGTACATACAAAGGTGGGTGGGAGGAAACACCCAAAACGTCCAAATGGACAGCGACAGAGTCAAAACTTACGGTAGGGAGATCTCACTGTTGGAATACCCAAGACTTTAAGGAGGCCCCACCATACTCAATTAGCTAAAATACAACTCTTGGGTGGACCGATCGCTTAACCACTTTACCACTAGAGGATTTTGCTGTCTTACGTCTGAGCCACTTTTTGCGATTCGGCACTGTGCGACTTTAACTGACAATTGCGCGGGCGTGCGAAGCCATACCCAAACGAAATTTATGTCCTTTTTTTCCCACAAACAGAGCTTTCTTTTGGTGGTATTTGATCACCTGTGCAATTTTTACTTTTTGCGCTATAAACAAAAAAAGAGCATAAATTATGAAAAAAATAACAATATTTTTCATATTTTTTTATATGAAATTCCTCCAAAAAAAATTTAAAAATCAAATTTTTTTTTAATTTTTGGCCAATTTGTTTTCTGCTACCTATGTTTGGTAAAAAAAAAATCACAATAAGCGTATTTTGATTGGTTTTCGCAAAAGTTATTGCGTTTACTAACTAAGGGAAAGATTTCTGTCATTTTTGGTGTTTTTTTTTTTAACGAGTAATGGTGGCGATTTGCGATTTTTTTTTTTTGCTGGACTGCGACATTGTGGCACACAGATCGGACCACTGACTGACATTTTTGACACTTTTGGGGGTACCAGTGACATTACTACAGTAATCAGTGCTATATATATGCACTGTTACTGTAAAAATGACACTGGCAGGGAAGGGGTTAATTTTATTGGAGAGGGAGGGGTTAATGTATGCCTGGTGCTTACTAACGTGTGTGGGGGGAGGTGACTATGTGACACAAGGACAGATCCAGGGTTCAGCTATGCTGAACCCTGCAATCTGACCCTGCCTGTCACTTAGGAGATCCGCCCGCTTGTGTTTACACAAGCGGGCGGATCTCCACACTCAATTCCCCGACGATCGGGGAAGAGCAGCGGCGATCGCCGCTGCTCCTCCCCTGGCCCCACTCCCGCTGTGACTGAACACAGCGGGAGCGAGCCTCCGACGGCGCGCGCGCGCTGCCGAGAAAGGGTAGTGTCTGGCGACGTAAGTCTACGTCGCCAGACGATAACCAACCACTTTGCCGCAGTAGTGCTCGAGTGAGCAGACGGCAAGTGGTTAAGCAAAGAGCAGCATGCTTAGTTCTGAATTATGTGTGCAGCTGCACAAGGGCCTTATAGGACTTGAGGTTCATTTGTACTGGATGTAGAATTGCGGTTGAAAGCAAGCCGGTCCAACTGTGACTGAATCATCCATCTCTCCACTAAGGGGCCTGCTTCACTGCTGGGCTGACTAGGGCCTCACTGCTTTTCCCATAAACAGTCCACAGCCCACGCATCACTCTCTTTGTGCAACATGTGCATGACAGCGGTTTATAAACCCTTCACTCACCATTCTCCTTGTCACAGACAGCTGGGGACACTCCTTGTGCTAGGCCTTGTGTCTTCCTTGTAGTTGCAGGATAGGGCTTGGATAGTCCACTGAACACCTGAGGCCCATGTGGAATGGGGGACCAGGTTGCTTGGAGGTGGTCTGATCCTCACCAACAAGACAAGAAGTTGACTTTAACCCCTATTCATTTCCAGCCCCAACCTGATCAGGTTTTCAACCCTGTAATTCTGCTTCACGATCCTGTGTCTCACAGTGTGTTTCCTACATGAGTTGCACCTGTCCAGTGCTGTAGCCTGTGAGTTATCCCAACTAACACTTTGACAGAGAACAGGCATCCACTTTAAACACCATACGTCAGCCAGAGGCTCAATCCAGCTCTATTTTATTAAATATTTGAGGTAGTAAATAGGTAACAGTCTTTAGCAAAGAATTATCCTCATCCCAGCAAGTTCTCTATAAATCAGCAGTCTACTGTACCTTTGCCATCACTAGGTAACAGGGTGCCCATCCTAGGGTTTAAAGCTAAGATCATCTTTCTGATCAGGTTACACTGTATTTTGGGTGTAACATTTTTAGCATGCAAACTCTCCACCCCCCCCCCCCCCGCGCGGGCAAGGGATCTTCTCCTCACACCTGCTGTCACAATTTGAAAACAGCGTGACCATGCAGGGTTCCACCCACATGGCTGCATCATTAATTTACAGTTTCCCGTGAAAAACAACATACTACAGGCACCATCAGCCATTGGGGCTGATGACTTTTAGTTCTTAATGAACTACAAGGGTGCTTGTGAGTGGTGTCGTAGTTCATTGACCTTCCTGCTCTCAAGTAACTGCCTGCCTTTAGAGGTATGGGTAAACAGCTATCCTGACATTGCACCCATGATCTGCTGAAGAGAACTCATCCTTTAAAGAATTTATTTTAGTCTCCTGGCACATATCCATGTCCAGGCAGCTCCATTCCCATAAGCCTACTGACCTCTGCCTAAGCTCTACCCAAACCTTATATAGGATCTTGCCAGAACGAAAATAATTTCACCTTACTTTCTGGAAAGATTAAGAATAACTCTACCTTAAAGGGGAAGTGAATTAACCACTGCTTACATAGTTGCTTGTTTCACCCTCTGCTGTTATGTAGACTTGGACACTGTTCACTTCTAAGTCAGGTGAAAAGTGGTTGGCATTCTTCATGGTTCCCTAACTGTTCATGTTTGTAATATTCACTTCCTGCCTGACTAGCACTGAGACATGTGGAATGATATTTCCATTTCCTCTTAATGCTTAAAACTCAAAAACAAAAACATATTATATTGCAGCTTACCAATTCCTAGATGTGGTGGTTGCAATATTTTTTTTTTTTGCCCCCCCCCTTTTTTTTTTTTCAAGGACCAAGCTATCTAGCAAAAGTGGCAGTTAGAGGGTTGAGACAAACCATGTACCACTGACAGGGGTGCTTGCAATGATCACCTTTTATTATTTATGAAAAAACCTTTATCCCAAAAGGAAAAAAAAACTTGCTGTAATTGCTTTTAAAAGTTAGCTGCAGTTCAGCTTTAATTTGTTAGTCAAGTCCATCTAAATTTCTAGCATATAAAACAATACCCTCTACCCAGATTGACAACTACTGTATATATGGAATGAAGATTCCTCAAACATTAGGAAGGGGTAGTTCCACTGTTATACAGTTTGTTCATCTAAGTTGACATTCTTAGCCAGGACAGCCAAATAATCAACTTTGTGAAGTATATTCATTACCTACAATATGAGAATCTTTAAATTTAGTTTGTTGCCAGGTGGAAACTATATTCACAACGTAATGCCTCTGTGAGCATTCTGTAGTGAACTGTTGATTTTTGGAGGCTGACCATAGGCTTGTAAACAGAAGTTAAAATTTTACAGCTGGGCATAGTAGACACTCTAATACCATTTATAAGCATATTAGAATAATGCAGATATTCAACAGTATATGCAAAGTTGAATATTCTGATGCCCTTGCTTAGAATATCAGCCCAGTCAAACAAGTGTTTAAAAAGTCAACACCTTCCACTCATTGTTGTGTTCCTAAAACCATTTTTGCAGTGTGATAGGAGGCATTATCCTGCTGAAAGAGGCCATTGTCATCAGGGAATACCAATTCAATGAAGAGGTGTCACCAACAATGTTTAGGTAGGTGGTACATGTTAAATTAACATCCACAGGAATGGCAGGACCCAAGATTTTCCAGCAGAACATTATCCTAAGCATCACACTGCCTTCGCCAGCTTGCCTTGTTCCCATAATGCACCCTGGTCACATCACTTCCCCAGGTAAGCGACACAAGCGCCATCCACAAGAAAACATGATTCAGCAGACTAGGCCACCTTTGTCCACTGTTCTGTAGTCCAGCTCTGGTCCTCACGTGCCCATTGTGGGCACTTTTGGCTGTGGACACGGGTCAGCATGAGCACCCTGACAGGTCTGCAGCTACATAGCCCCATATACATGTAGGGTAGGTGGGTGACACTCCCTCCATGTTCCCCTACTCATTGGGCACCAAGTGTGGGTCACAACTGAACACAAGTTAACACTCTTCATGTAAGCATACATCACTTTGGTCACTTGTTGCATTTAGGAGGAACATGCAGAGACAATGCCTATTCCATTTGTCCAGCGTATCTCTGCTTCATCACTTCCAGTAACTAAATAGGGTCCCGCTATGCACCTAGCACAGACTCTTCTTCTTTTGTACCTGTGCACAGACTGAGGATCTCTGTGGGGCTGATCTGCTCGCGTTGCTATGGCAGACAGACCACTTGAGGAAAGGGTGCTAACAACATCCCAAGAAAAAGAAATGAGAATATCATCAAAAAGTTAATTTATTTCAGTATATCAATTCAAAAAGTGAAACTCATATTTTATATAGATTCATTACACACAGAGTGCTAACTTTCAAGCATTTCTTACTTTTAATTTTGGTGATTATGGCTTACAGCTAGTGAAAACCCAAATTTCAGTATTTCAGAAAATTTAAATATTACAGAAGACCAATAATAAAAGGATTTTTAATACAGAAATTTTGGATTACTGAAAAGTATGTCCATGTACAGTATAGTATGCACTCAATACTTGGTCAGGGCTCCTTTTGCATGAATTACTGCATCAATATGGCGTGGCATTGAGGCGATAAGCCTGTGGCACTGGTGAGTTCCAGGTTTCTTTTGATAGTGGCTTTCAGCTCATCTGCATTTTTGGGTCTGGTGTCTCTCATCTTCCTCCTGACAATACCCCACAGATTCTCTATGGGGTTTAGGTCAGACGACTTTGCTGGCCAATCAAGCACAGTGATACCATGAGTCTGGAGGAAGATTGGAGAGGCACAGAATCCAAGTTGCATGAGGTCCAGTGTGAAGTTTCCACAGTCAGTGATGATTTGGGGAGCCATGTCATCTGCTGGTGTTGGTCCACTGTGTTTTATCAAGTCCAAAATCAGCGCAGCCCTCTACCCGGAAACTCTACAGCACTTCATGCTTCTCTCTGCTCACCAGCTTTATGGAGATGCTGATTTCATTTTCCAGCAGGACCTGGCACCTGCCCACACTTCCAAAAGTACCAATACCTGGTTTAATGATCATGGTATCACTGTGCTTAATTAGCCAGCAAATGTCATTGACCTAAACCCCATAGAGAATCTGTGGGGTATTGTCAAGAGGAAGATGAGAGACACCAGACCCAACAATGCAGACAAGCTGAAGGCCGCTATTATAGCAACCTGGGCTTACATAACTCCTCAGCAGTGCTTATCGCCTCCATG
Organism: Pelophylax lessonae; assembly: GCF_965119305.1. NCBI lineage: Eukaryota > Metazoa > Chordata > Amphibia > Anura > Ranidae > Pelophylax > Pelophylax lessonae. The sequence continues at coordinate 148,835,416 of NC_138780.1, forward strand.
CCACGCCACATTGATGCAGTAATTCATGCAAAAGAAGCCCTGACCAAGGATTGAGTGCATACTTTACTGTACGTGGACATGCTTTTCAGTAAGCCAACACAGTGGCGTAGCGTGGGGGGTGCTGGGGGGCCAGTGGCACCGGGCGCAATATTTAGGGGGCGCATCCCGCTCCAGTGTCACTTTGTCCTAATCCTTATTTTTGTACAGATCGTGTCACTGGCTCGCTGTGCTCCGGCTGTCATGTTCAGGCTTACAATGGGCGGCGGGCGCCCTGTGATTGGGCGGATGGGGTCATGTGTCGGTGGCATGGCTGGCCTGTCTGTGATCGCGGGTGGCACATGCGCAAACCATTGCTCTTGGAGTCCCGCCTCCGGCGTCGCTGTCTCCCTGTCTTCCACTCTGAGTCTGGACCGGATCTCTGATTTCCCCATTGTGGCAGCAAGACTGGCAGTGTGACCACAGCAGAGCAGATGAAGATAACAAAAAGCAGGGAGACCTGAGAGCTGTTTTTCGGGGGGGGGGGGACAGCCCTGGAGCAGAGCAGAGCAGACCAGAGCAGACGAGGAGTTACAGTATGAGGTGCCATGTGCTACAGGCTTGCAGCAAGCAAAAATGCCCGAGACCCGCATCTGTGCATGCGCCGGCTAACTTCTTACTTGCCAAATGCCCTGAGGGACATGCATGGTGCATTACAAAACAGAATTATTTATTTAACGGTTTAATAGTTAATCCTGCCTATGTAATGTATCCCTCACGGCATCCGGCATGTAAGGTGTATCATTAAACCCTTTACATGCCAAATGCCCTTAGGGACATGCATTAAATAGCAGGATTCATCATTTAACCCCTTACACGCCAAATGCCCTGGTCTGAGGGACATGCATTACATAGAAGTATTTATCATTTAACCCCTTGCATGCTGAATGCCCTGAGGGACATGCATTACATAGCAGGATTCACAATTTAACCCGTTACATGCCGAATGCCCTGAGGGATTCATCATTTTACCCCTTACATGTCAAATGCCCTGAGGGACATGCATAACATAGCAGGATTCCTCAATTAACCCCTTACACTCCAAATGCCCTGGTCTGAGGGACATGCATTACATAGCGGTATTTATCATTTAACCCCTTGCACGCTGAATGCTTGGTGGGGACAAATGCAGGAATATTACTAATCCCCTTACATGCTAAATGCTTGGCAGGGACACAGGCAGGAACATCACATAATAATGGTTACCTCAATGCTTCATATTCCTGATATGTGCCTTCTGTACCCTGTACTGGTGTGAAAAAGTATCCTGTTCTCTTTGTATTGCTTCTTTTGTGTGAAATCCCTGGTGATCCTGCTAGTACCTCTGCTTTCCTTTTATAAACTGACCACATAGTCTTCTAGCTATGCTGGGTGGGAACTCAGCCTGCTTTCCTCCAATGATCAGACTTGTTCTGACACCCCCCCCCCCCTCCTGCACAGCCATTAATTGGGATGCTCAGTGTCCTGCTGTTTCTCCTCCCCTCTGCTCTTATGTTGGGGGTCAAAAGAATACCTCACACCTGTGGAAACAGCTAGTCTAAGGGACTCATTGAGTGCTAAAACTCCACAGGTTAGGGGGTGCAAATTACTTGCCTTGCCCCAGGCGCTGACAACCCACGCTACGCCACTGAGCCAACATTTCTGTATTAAAAATCCTTTTTTATTGGTCTTATTCAAATTTTCACTAGTTGTAAGCAATTTCCATACAAATTAAAAGAAAGAAATGCTTGAAATATTTCACTCTGTGTGTAACACATCTCTATAAAATATAAGAGTTTCACTTTTTGAATTTAATTACTGAAATAAATTTACTTTTTGATAATATTCTAATTTTATGAGATGCACCTGATACATGCAGTATATAGAATACAATTGTGAACTTTACTGTAAAATTGGATGGTTAGTTGTATTTATTTGCATTCAGGATTCTATGCTTGCCTCTTCATATTGTACACAGATATGGTTTTCAATAGCATTCTAGCTGATCATCTGAGGACACACGACCATACGCTCCCAAAAACATGTGTTTCCTGAGTGATAGGCAAAACTTGGTGTTTCTGTTTACATGAGCAGAGTGTCTTCATTGTGTGCCTAATCCCCACCCTGTGCGAGCTACAAGTTCATTTATCTACTTCACACCATCTATTCAAATCCCAGCAATAGGAAGTTCTCCCCTTCCAACTCTTTACAGGTATTCTAGGAACCGACGTCAAACTTTTACAGAATTGTTTTCTAACCTAGAAGGGTCACAATCATATCAGTTGATTTTTTTTTTCTCATGGTAGCTGTCCAAAATAAGTTGAAAATAGGCAAGAAAAAGTCCATGGTTTGAAAACATGATGTGTCGTAATTCATCAAATGGCCATGTATGTAATATCAGCAAAGATTTATCTCCACTTTGTATTCTTGAGAAGACATTTGTCCATGTATGGCCATCCTAAGGTTCATGGCTTCAGCTCCACCGTGAGTGAAATGCTAATGGTGGCCATAAACAGGGCTTTTTTTTAGGGGGAACGCATTTCCAGCACCTCCAACACTGAATGTATGTAATGGCAAGGGGTGCTGGGGTGTGCTGGAGGGTCTATTGATGATGGCTGCTGGGGGTCTATTGTCACTGATGGGGATCTATATTTGCATGGGGATATTTTTTTGCTAGTGGAGGATCTATTTTTGCATGGGGGTCTATTGTTGCTGGTGGAGGATTTATTGTTGCTGGGAGGGGTTTTATGTTCCTAGGGAGTCAGTTGTTGCTGGGAGGGATCTCCTGTTGAGAGAGAGGTCTATTGTTGCTGGCTGCTGGAGAATCTGTTGTTGCTGCTGGAGGTCTATTATTGTTGCTGGGGTGGATCTATTGTTGCTGAGGTGGTATTGTGTTGTGGGGGGACATTGTTGTATGGGTGATCTATTGTTTCTGGGTGGTCTATTGTTGCTGGCTGCAGGGAATCTATTTTGCTGATTTTCTTGTTATAAATAATACGTTCCATACAAATTACTTAGCACCACAGAATGATGCTTGGTTCTATTTCCTATAAAAGGGCAGTACCGGGAGGTGGATAGGCGGTGGGACCAAGGGACGTGCTTGGAGGTGGGTAGGGGGCGGAGAGAAAAGGGGCAACTTAGAAGGGGGGAGTTCCTGCACCTACTCTCTGAGAAAAAAAAACCCTGGCCATAAACACTTTGATTCTATTATCCAATTCATGTTAAATTCTATCAAAATGATCAAATCGGCAAATAATCTGAAGTAAATCAATCAGACCCATAAGTTCCCTTCGCTTGTGGTCAGGCACTATAGCTAGATTCTGTGTTTATCACCTATAGCAGCCTCTTTTCCCAGAAGGCAAGCAGGCCTACTGGTACTCGGGTGCCCCCTGGACTTATACACAATGCTATAGTGCCTGGCTATCCCGCCAGAGCGAACTGAGCACAGCAAAAAGGGTACTTACAGTTGGCAGACAAGCAGAGTGGTTCAATGACAGTCCAGGTACAAGCCAGGCAAGGTTCCGAATAGTCAGGGTCAAATCTGTTGTCAAAAGGCAGGCAGAGTTCCAAGTATATATGATATCTGATCCAAAGTTGTCAACAAGGGAGTCCAAACTAGCAGACAGGTCAGACAAACAAGGAGCTTGGAACATGTGTTAAACTGAATATCACAAGCATGGGATTTCAGGCTTGGCTGGCTTCAATCAGGTTTGGTCTCCACCTAGGGACTGGATAGATCAATCACCTTACAGGTGAATAAACAGACAGGGAGAATGCATCACAGCCAAAACTAGGATGCTGAAATTAGAGGAGCAGCTGTGATGGAGCAGGAGCGCTTACGCTTACTGACAGTATGTTACCCCAACATTTCATTTGTCCTGATGTCCATTTGTTGTACCATGTACCTAAAAATATCATGTTCTCTTTGCATTGTTTTTTTTTTGTGTGAAATAACTGGTGATCCTACTAGTCCTCCCACTGTCCTATTTCAAAGTGACCACACTAGGCAAAGAAACGCATCTATCCCAGAGTGGTCCATTTTCTTAATGTGCTGAGAGCAAAGCCTGCCTGTCCAGCAATGATTAGACTTGTGTTCCAGCTCTTCACTGGAAAAATCTGTATATTTCTCTTTCCCTGCCTCCTGCTGACAGACCCCCTGCAGTCCCCACCCCACCTCTCCAAGCCCCTTATGCAGCAGAGACTGGAGGGCATGTGATCACTAGGGATGGGCCGAACACCCCTCTGTTTTGTTCGCACCAGAACATCTCGAACAGGGAAAAAGTTCTAGCGAACATGCAAACCCTTTTAAAGTCTGTGGGAAAAGAACATGAAAAATCAAAAGTCCTAATTTTAAAGGCTTATATGCAAGTTATTGCCATAAAATGTGTACGGGGACCTGTGTACTGCCCTGGGGGACATTTATCAATGCAAACATTTTTTTAAATAGTTTTTAAGGAGCAGTGATTTTAATGATGCTTAAAGTGAAACAATAAAAATGAAAAATTTCTTTAAATATTGTGCCTGGGGGTCCCCTTAATGTGCCCGTAAAGTGGCGCATCTGTACGATGTACAGAGTCTGCTGCAGCAATACTGACATTTCAAAAGGAAAAATGTAATTTAAACTTGCACATGGCTGTAAAGTATTGCCGACTCCAGGGCAATGCAGATATAAAAAAAAATGGAAAAAAAAAAACACACATCATGTCTCCGCCCCCAGTCCATACCAGACCCTTCAGGGGGCTTCCAGATTCTGATAAGCCCCCCACCCGCAGCCTCCCACAACCACAGCCCAGTGATGTTGGGAAGAGGCCCTTGTCCCCATCAACATGGAGACAAGGTGCTTTGGGGGTCACCCCCAAAGCACCCTCCCCATGTTGAGGTTAAGTGGCTTGGTATGGTTTAGGGGAGAGGACCACTCGCTCATAACCACCCCCCTTCGTGGCCTGTCAGGCTGCATGCTCTGATAAAGGTCCGGTATGGATTTTAGGGGGGAACCTACAGCGTTTTTATTATTTTTATTTTGGAGTGGAGTTCCCCTCAAAATCTATACCAGACCGAAAGGGCCTGGTATAGATTCTTGAGGGGGAACCCACACATTTTTTTTTTTTTTATTCTGTCATAGGGTTCCCTTTAACCACTTAAATACAGGGCACTTTCACCCCCTTCCTGCCCAGACCAATTTTCAGCTTTCAGTGCTCATTGCCATCTATAGGCAATCTTGATAAGCTTGACATGGCACTGCTCCTGGTCTTTAACATTGGCATCTATGGGAAATATTGATCTGCTTGACATGGCACTACTCCTGAACCATAAGTGACTGGGACACCAAACTTGGGGAGCACCGAGAAGGGACCCAGGACTACAACATATTCATACATTTTAAAAGTGGAGTATGCCTGTACACTACAATGACTGCACTAAGCTGACTGAACTCACCATCCACTAACTACCTGCCTAATCTTCATTGTCACACATGTTGCACCCTCCTAGGTAGGTGCTAGAGAGTGAGTATAGTTTTGGCTTTGTCTGCCTATCAGGGGGCAGCAGGTAAATTCTATATTGCTCTGTGCTTAACAGGGAGCAGGATCTGTGAGTTAGGTCTGCTCAATGTGCTCAGTGTGTGATTCATCTGGTCTGGGGGAGTGTCCCCACTGGTCCAATGGGGAGGCACATTTGACAGTGGAGGAAACCTGGGCAATGGGCACACAGACTTTGATACAGTCCCAGTGATTGACACAAACTGTTGTGCATTGTGGGGTGTGGTGTAAAAGCCAGGAGCACATGTGCTCGGGGTCTTTGGCTGGTGAGCAGAGTCCCGGAAGGAGGTTGGTGGCTGTCTCTTCTTCTGCCGCAGTTGGTGTATGGTCACAGGCATTCGGCCTGGTGAGCCAGAAGGAAGGAGCTGAACCCAGAGGTCCAGGAGAGCTGACTAGAGGGGTTGAGACACTGGAGAACCTGGAAAAAACAGTATTGTGAGTACAGGGGATCATGTCTAAGGGCCTGACTAGGAAGGGGGCCACCCCGAGGTAGAGTAGTCAGAGGACGGGTGTCAGCTGGAGGCGTGAAAGGGGGTGCTAGGCGAGTACCCTGAAGATAGTGTGCAACCAAGTATTTTATTCAGAGACTCAGTATTTACAATTCATCTAGTGGCAAGGTGAAATCTGCAGCCTGCCTGCATCTTCAGGTAGAAGTCCTCAGAATTGTGAATAGTTCAAGTTCCGGAGTATCCCACTCTTCCCTTCTCCCATCCCTATTTAAAATAAAACAGCAAAACCAACAACCCCTAGACTGTTCATTGACTGAGCCGGAAAGTAAAGTGTTAAGTTTCTGCATGCAGTTGACCCGAATGGGTGAGAAATTCAGCATCCCTCAAGAGGGCAGTGCTACACACACTATACACGGCTGCCATGTAAGCAACATCCTTATATAGTGTGGGGCGTGGACTTAGCCCCTGAGCCATGATTGGCTAAAGGCACTCACACGCCTTTGGCTAATCATGGCTCTCACAGTACATTGTGCTGTGATTGGCCACAGCATACAGGTAAGGTGTATGCTTTGATAAAGGAAAAGGAATTGGCAGCACTCCAGGTTGAGTCAAAATCCAGATTTATTGACTGGACATCCAAATTATGACAATCGTGACAAGGTAGACGCGTTTCACACACTGACTGTGTGCTTAATCATTACCAATAATGATTAAGCACACAGTCAGTGTGTGAAATGCGTCTACCTTGTCACGATTGTCATAATTTGGATGTCCAGTCAATAAATCTGGATTTTGACTCAACCTGGAGTGCTGCCAATTCCTCTTCCTTTATCAAGTTTTCACGGAGGCGAGCCGGGGCATGCACCGGTGTGAGTCATCAGGCAATTTCACCACCTTGAGCAGTGAGTCCTTGTCTGTTCAGGTGTATGCTTTGGCCAATCATCAGCAATCATTGCACTGCAAAAGCGCAGTTCATTATGGAGCACTCATCGGCGAACTTCCCGCGGAGCGCCCCATTTGTTTGTGTGTTCAGCAAACACACGAAAAGCTGATTTTGGAGTCAAACTTACATTAAACTCGAACACACAGCCCATCCCTAGTGATCACTTATAAAAAATGTTTAAAAAAAAGTATTTATAGTGTACAGTATGTGTGTCTATATATGTATATATTAGATTTTAAACTGGGTTGTTTTCAAAGGGGAGGGTGACTAGAGCTTCTTCCCAGAAAAGTAACAATCCTTCAAGGACATGAACATACACATTTTGGACAAAGAAGACAATTGGTTACAGGAGGGGTTAAAGAAGCCATCTATGTAAAACTGAAACAACCATTGCTAAACACTATCTGACACCCACTGTTTTAACATCTCTACCTGGGCAATTTGACAATTCACACCTTCAGTCATGAGACTCCTACAACCAACACCTACCTGCAGACTACATGGCACCACAGTTATTGGATCAAATAATTAGAAGAAAACTTTCACACCCACTCACAAACTTTCACACCCCTCATCATGTTCCTGGATAATCAACATCAGCTTTGACATATTCTATGGTGATTGAATTAAGGTGATGGAGTCACCAGTGTGGGTTTAGGTGCTGGGGTATCTTCCTGACATTCACTTAAACTACTTGGATGAGTGGTGAAGCCTCTTTAATATTATGGAACAAGTCCAGTTACTAGCTGTTTGCTGGATAGCTGCCAAACTGAAAGCAGGAACAGATGCTTCTCAGTTCCAATTCTGTGATTCTTTACTGTATATACCAACTATCCCATTCCAGACCTCATCCTTATTATATTCTAGTGCTGATGAAAGGGGTCCTCTGATAACGCCAAAATATGTTGGCTGTTTTGTGTTGAATATTACAATAAAGTTTATTCTGGAAATACACCAATGAATAGTGGGTTGGTGGTCCTCAGAGAGATGTGTCAGAAGGAAAAAGGTAGAAAAGGAAGATATCCATTGGAAAAAAAAATAAAAGGAGAGCTGGGAGAGAGCCCTTATGGTGTAGTAATTCCACGGTGATGATATGTAATAATGGAAATTCAGAACAATAAAGAATATGCAACGTATACTTTGTTAGGTTGTGAATAATCAAGTATGGTAGGAAACACAACCTTCTGAGAAGACATGTGGAGAATACCCCTGTCTCCATGCAGGAAAAAGTTGCTCCTTCTGCCTTGGCAAACCTGGTCCTAGATCCCAATGGGGACAATAGATTGGTGTTTATCCGAAGTGCAACTAAAAAAAACCTCAAATGCTAATATGGCAGAGGCATCTATGGTGGTATATGGCTATAATAATGAATCTTAAATTAAATGATGAATTATTACATTTATTTAAATACACTGAAAAGAACCATTTTTTGCTTATCTGACACGTTCTTTGTTTTATGGTGTAACATAAAAAGTTCCACACTTCTTGATTCCAGACAGGGTAGTGATTGCTGAGCAGAAAGGAGCATGAAACATTTAATGGTACACTGTAAAACAGAGGAAGTGGCTAATCAGCCATGCAACGCATCTTGGCGTTTAACCACTTTACCACCGGAGGATTTTCCTGCTAAAAGACCAGGGGTTATTTTGCGATTTTTTACTGCGTGACTTTAACGGACAATCGCGCGGTCGTGCGACGCTGTACCTAAACGAATTTCACGTCCTTTTTTTCCCACAAACAGAGCTTTCTTTTGGTGGTATTTGATCACCTGTGCGATTTTTTGATCACGCGCTATAAACAAAAAAAGAGCGTAATTTTTGCAAAAACAACAATATTTTTCACTTTTTTTTATATGAAATTCCCCCAAAAAAAAATGTAAAAATCAAAATTTTTTAAAATTTTCGGCCAATTTGTTTTACGCTACCTATGTTTGGTAAAAAAAATCGCAAAAAGCGTATTTTGATTGGTTTGCGCAAAAGTTATCGCGTTTACTAACAAAGGGAAAGATTTTTGTCATTTTTGGTGTTTTTTTTTTTAACGAGTAATGGCGGCGATCTGCGATTTTTTTTGCGGTACTGCGACATTGCGGCGGACAGATCGGACCCTTGACTGACATTTTTGACACTTTTGGGGGTACCAGTGACATTACTGCAGTAATCAGTGCTATATATATGCACTGTTACTGCAAAAATGACACTGGCAGGGAAGGGGTTAACAGTATTGGACAGGGAGGGGTTAAGTGTGTCCTAGGGGCGTGATTCTAACTGTGTAGGGACAGGTCTACTAGTGTAAAAACAAAGATCAACAGTTCTACATAGTAGAACTGTTTGATCTTCACTTTTACACAGGGAGAACTGACAGGTGGCTTGTTTACACAAGCCGCTCTGTCTTTCTCCCGCTGTAGCGGCGATCGTAGTGTGACCGGCGGACATCGGGTCCGCCAGTCACACTCCCGCACTCCTCCGTGAACGAGCCGAGGCGGGCGCGCGCCTCGGCGGGCGCGCGCCCGCCCGCTATTGGCTCTGGAAGGAGTGACAGGCGAGCGACGTAGACCTACGTCACTCTGCCTGGCCGGGGCCGACTGCCGCAGTAAATATACTGTGCGCAGTCGGCAAGCGGTTAAAAAAAAAAAAAATCTGATGGTTCATCACCTAAATTATGACGACTCTGACCACCTTCATTAATAGCACTATACAGTATATTCTGCCATATCAACATTTGACATGTTTTTTTCATTGCACTTCTGACACGTGAACTGGCGATCCTATCTTTTACACTTTGTGTTTTCACAAGGCCAACTGTAGAGATTTCCATAAAAATATAGAGCTGCCAGTGAACCCACAAGTACCATCAAAATATATGTAGCACCCTCCTAGGTAGGTGCTAGTGAGAGAGTATAGTTTATGGCTCTGTCTGCCTATCAGAGGAGCAGCAGGCAAATTTATATTGTTTTTTGCTTACCAGAGAGCAGGATTGGTTAGTGAGGTCTGCTCATTGTGCTCAGCATGCGATCCATTATGTCTAGAGGGTGTTTTCACACTGGTCCAATAGGGAGGCATGTTGGACAGTGGGAGGAAACCTGACAAATGGATGCATAGGCTTTGGTACAGTCCTGGTGATTGGCAGGGGCAGGTTGCTTCGGGGCATTCTGGGATACTGTATAAAAGCCAGGAGCACATGTGCTGCACGGTCTTTGGCTGGTGAGCAGAGTCCCGGAAGGGAGGGTGGCGGCTGCCTCCTCCTCCTCTGTAGCAGTGGCACGTGGCCTCAGGAGGTCGTCCTGAGGGCCAGAGAAGTGGAGCTGAACCCAGAGGTCCAGGAGAAGCTGACTGAGGGGAAGACATGGAAGACTCTGGAAAAACAGTATCGTGAGTACAGGGGATCGTGTCTAGGGGCCTGACCTAAGGGGGGCTACCCCAGGAGTAGTATAGTCAGTGCACGGGTGTCAGAAAGCAAGGAGGAGGATACTAAGGAGAGTGTTCTGAAGATAAAGTCAGTTCATCAAGTCATCTGGGAAAAGGAAATTAAATCTAAATTCTCCTCCGTGGCAAGGTGGATCAACAGCCTAGCTGTACCAAGCGATAGAAGTCCTCAAATCTTGTGCATAGTTAATTCGGAGTAACCTAATATTCCCTTCTCCCATCCCTAATTGATCAATAAAACACAAAAACAACTACTTACCCCTGGATTGTTTATTGAATGAGCCAAGAAAAGTAAGAGACTGTTAATGTTAAGGTTGCCAACGGTAACCCAGGGGGACCCGTAAGTGTGAAGTCCAGCAGTTCTCAAGGGGGAAGTGCTACATATACATAACCAGAGAAATTTATACATCTAGATGTTGAGCACTCACCTTCCTCACCACATTTTAAGCTTATTAGCTTTGGCAGCTTACTGATTGGTAGTCTGAAATTTCTCTTTTTAGTAGGGGTGAATACTATCATCATAACTGCACAGGTTTAGATAGCCATTATCCAGTTTATGACTATGTGACATGGCTCTAAAGCATATCAATCATAAACCAAGGTTGGGGATTTTCCCATTGCTCTCTGCTGTCAAATTATGTAGGGTATGTTTTCCGTTTCTTTGTTAGCAAGTCTTATAAAGTCATATTATTATTTGTTTGTATTTCTGCAACAAACACCACCTTTCATTAAATGTATTTTTGGCTATTTTGTTGATTCAAAGTGGGCCAAAGTTGAAGAGATGGAGTGCAACACACTTTTGCCTATTGTTCACCCAGCATTATGATGTAACAGCGTTGAGTGCCGTTCTCTGTGTCTCCTTTGTTATCTCTGTACGAAAGACGAAGAATGTTGTGTCAGCTGGGATTTTCCATATCGTATCAAGGGGAGTGGGAGTGTACAATCACAAAGGGTCTCCCACCCAAATCCACAAAGCCTTCCACATGAATCATAGTTTAGGTTGTTCTTAATCTATTTTGAATGAGCTTGTGACTTCAGAGAAATTTCACACAGTTAAATTAAAATAAATAGCCCTACCCCATTAAAATGTTATTAAACCCAAAAATGTAATATATTGCAGCTTCCTTATCGATCCTTAGATGTGGTGGCTGCCTTTGTTTTCCTTTTATTTTCACCAGGTTATCAGGCCAGTACCACACTTCCTGTCTTAGGCCCCGTACACACGGTCAGAATATCGTACAAAAAATACTGCTTTCAAAGCTATTGTATGATAATCTGATTATTAGCTTTGATCCGAAAATTTTCCAAAGAGACATACGCGAAAATGTTTCTTGTACGATACCAGATCGTATGATTTTTGTTTAATCAGTACAATTTTACTGCGAAAATACAATACAAATAAATTACATCACTTTCGAATTTTTATTTTTCATCCGGGCTGTATGTCCGTTTATCATCCCATCCATTTGCGGATGATAAATGGAGATAATGCATGTCAATTGGATTGCGGATGTCAGCGGATGACACCGCTGACATCCATTTTTGCGTCCGTTCCATTTTTTTAAACGGAAGAAACATAGGGTTCTCTTCCGTTCCAAAAAATTTAACCGATTGGAAAGGACGCAAATCGGATGTCAGCGGATGACCATCTGCTGACATCCGCAATCCCATTGACATGCATTATGTCCGTTTTTCATCCGCAAAAAAATGGGATGAAAAACGGACATACGGACCGCCAGTGTGAAAGGGCCCTTAGGATGGCTCCAATCTAGATGGAGTAGCAACAGAGACATCTATGAACAGCTGCATAGTTAATCTGGGGAGAGGGTAGTGTTAGATATGCTAGCAGATATAGATGAACTTGCCTAACAAATTGATGCCAAACTCCAACTCCACTTCATTTTTCTTTGGGATAAAGGTGTTACCTAAACTAATGAAAGCTGACCGTTATAGGCACCCCTGTCAGTGATAAATGGATTGTCTCAACCCTCTCACTGCCACATTTGCTGGACAGCTTGGTTTGTTACAGTAAGTCGAAAAATAAACATTTACTGGCAGGATCACCAGGTGAAAAAAAAAAAAGGAGAAAAGCTTAAAAATAAAAATAATGCAGCCATCACATCCAAGAATTGATAAGCTGCAATATAATGCTTTGCAATCATTGAGAAAGTGCAAAGCATTCTCTGAATGAACTTGTGTCGAGAGGCTGACCTCCTGTGTTCTGAATGCAGCAAGGCAGTTGGTCAGTACAGGACCCAGAACCTAGTGGAGACCACTGGAGTAGCAGTGTCTACTAGACTTATTTTATGCTTCTAGGGGGATCCCACAGGTATAGTATATGCATACTTATGTAGCGCCCCCCCCCCCAACTTCCGGAGGTCTGATGGTGACCCCCAGAGACAGAGAGGGCCGACATTCCTCCTCAGGGTGCAGGTTACTAGGCATGGTGGGTGGTGACTAGGCATGGTGGGTGGTGAACAAGATAGACAGATGGGAGCCAGTCACTTTTATGCTTAAACAAGGAGAAGTTTATTTCTCACAACAGGAACAAAATGGGAGAGAGGGGTAGGGCACAAGACACCCTTAGGCTGCATTTACACTTGAGCGTAGCATTTTACCGCGATTTTTACCGTGATTTTCAGGCGTTTTTGGAGGCAGGCATTGACATCTTTTAAAAACGCTGGTAATCAGCCCAAAAAGCTCATGTACTTTTTTCAGCTACAGGCGTTTTGCAAAACGCTCAGATGTGAACAGAGGCAATTTAAATGAATGGGGTTTTACTTGTTGGGCGTTTTGGAACGTTTTTTTTTTAGCGTTTTTGGAGCTGAAAAACACTCAAAAACGCCCAGGTGTGAATGGAGCCTTAGTGAAAATGGCAGATTGGCAGACTCCTTACACAAAAATGAAGGATAGGCAGATAGCAGTACAGGAAAAGAACCTTTAAGCTTGGGCTGACCTGGGAGGCAACTTCTCTCCCCTGGGTCCAGTCTCTTGTAGCAATCTGTACTTTGTAGAAGCAGCTGTCTCCTATATCAAGAGCAGGTAACTCACGGAAGGTGCAGGAATTCTGTGGATGTTTCCATCTTGACGCTTTCCCAGGCTCTCCATCATATGGCAGAGTCACCTCTTGTACTAAATCTCAGGTCTCCATCCTTCCTTCACTCTTCCAAGCAGTGTACAGGCTCTCCTGTGCAGAGCCACAAGCACATGGTTAGGCCTCAGACTTCAGGCCTACCCAGAAGCAGCAATTACACACCCAACCCAGACAGGGGTCTGGGTGGTAAGAGACAGATCACCTGATGTCCTCCAAATAAATAGTCTTTCCCAGCATGCTCCGCTACCAGTGTGATTGGCTGGGAGAGAAATACATATTCATAACCTGATTGACTGTAATGTATCACACTAATGTCAAAGGCAACAGTGCCACCTACTGACAGAAAGGAGAACTGCAGCCAAACCAGGATTAGGAGGAAAATCCAATGACCACAGAACTATAAATCAGCCAGGTTAGCTACCACCTAGCACAACTAAATTTACTAGCAACCCTGCATAGGACAAGGGTGCTACACTTACATTGGTGCAAACCGGACTGTAACTATGTAAAAATGCCATACCCGTAATTCTTCTTCAATGTGTTAAAATACACATTTGTAGGTTGTAATATCTGCCTAATTATTTTCACTATCTATTTACTATACAATTTTTTGGAAATGTTCAGCCAGTCTTTTCAGGCTATCAGTCAGGCTTATCAGGCTACTTCTACCACATTGAACAACCAGACAGGTGATTTCTCAAATCTAAGTTCTAGGCAATCGGATAAATATAACATTAAAATACATATGAGGGAGCTGTTCTATCCGCAAAGAGATTTCAATCCATCCAGTCCTGAGATATAAACAGCCCTACCAGACAGAAGAGCCAGGTTGCTAAACAACTTCATTATATTATTATCTCATGGGAAGGAGATACATACTGCTCTTGGGAAATGTTTCCCACTGGACTCTATAAAATATATGAAACTGGTGGACTGTTCAACTTACCAGGGCCCATCTTAACCACTTCAGCCCCGGAAGATTTTACCCCCTTCCTGACCAGGCCCTATTTTGCGATTCGACACTGAGTTACTTTAACGGACAATTGTGCAGTCGTGCAACGCTATACCCGAAATTTACATCCTTTTTTCCCCACAAATAGAGCTTTCTTTTGGTGGTATTTGATCACCTGTGCGATTTTTATTTTTTGCGCTATAAACAAAAAAAGAGTGACAATTTTGAAAAAAAAAAAACAATATTTTTCACATTCTGCTATATGACATTCCCAAAAAAAAAAAAAAAATGTTTTTTAACATTTTAGGCCAATTAATTTTCTGCTACATATTTTTGGTAAAAAAAATTGCAATAAGCGTATTTTGATTGGTTTGTACAAAAGTTATTGCATCTACTAACTACGGGAAAGATTTATGTAATTTTTATTGTTTTTTTGTTTTTTTTACTAGTAATTGCGGCGATCTGCGATTTTTTGCGGGACTGCGACATTGCGGCGGACAGATTGGACCCCTAACTGACATTTTTGACACTTTTGGGGAATACCAGTGACATTACCACAGTAATCAGTGCTAAAAAATATGCACTGTTACTGTAATAATGCCATTGGCAGGGAAGGGGTTAACCTTGTGGGTGATCAAGGGGTTAAATGTGACCCTAGGGGAGTGATTCTAACTGTGGGGGGGCGTGGCTTCTGAGATGACCATAGAGACATGTGATCCTACATAGCAGGATCACATGGGCTCTGTGATCATCCCAGGGAGAAGGACCGTCAGCTGACCGTCCTTCTCTTTCATCGGGGAACGATCGAGAGACTCAGGTGGCAATCGGAGCCGCCTGACACACGCATCAGCTTCCCCACTGACGAGCGGGAGCGGGTCGGCGGCGCGTGCTTGCCCCCAAGACTCCCGAGAGCAAGTGCCGTACATGTACGGCTATTCGCCCAGGAGTGGCTTTCTGCCGCAGTATATCTGCGGCGGGCGGTTGTAAAGGAGATAAAATATCAGTGGGGCTAACCAGCTGTGAGATACAGATTCTCTATCTAATTGTGCGGGACAAGCGTTGCTCAGAAGAACAACTTTAACATTATCATTATTAGTCAGACCCCTAATATAATATGCTTTTAATAGCCAGATTGAGAGCTTAGAAAGTAAAACCATTTATATGTATATATCTGACTGTCAGAGGGATAACTCAGGAGTGGGGGCAGAGGGGGGTCATATCAGAACACCATAAATATTGCAATTTCCTGTGTAGCATTTTTAGATTATTAAAATGCTGTACAACCCATGAAGGCAGAGCGTCCCAAATTAACTTGTTTCGACTGCCAAAGTAACATCTGCTTGGGCTGTGAGCACTAGGTATACCTTGCGGCTGAGTCTACAAGAAACTGCGATATTTATAATTTTCTGCAAAGTGGAGGAAAGTGTGTAATGAGCTCTGGGTTTATGAGATCAATATTGAGTGTTTTCTCCACTGCTACTGGCTGGCGGCCTCACATACCCATGTGGTTAGCATGCTAACCTCAGTTCTGCTTTCCAGCTATTACGTTCTAAAACACTGATATGAATAATGCAATTCTGTGTTGTGTATATGTAAATTCATGAAAGTGTACGCAAACTAAATCACAAAAATCTCAACATGTTATTGCATTTTCAAAAATAATTTTTAATTTATTAAAATTTGTGCAGCTTTTGTTAACACTTTGTGATCCAGCTATGAATGCCTTTGCTCAGACACCTCCTGGTATAGGGTGACTACACTCTGTCCCTGGCTTCCAATTGCACTCCTGCATTGTCACCCTGCCACACAGGCTTCCTATGGAGACTACAAAGGTGGTTTCAATGCAGAATATGCATGCATGGTCCACTGTTGTCACTATAAGGAAACCCGCCCTGAGAAATGCCATTTAGCTACAGTATTGCTGGTGTGAATGCCTATAGACAGAAAACAGCCGCAAAGAGGGTGTATGACATCAGTAGAACTGAGATTCAACATAAAAATGGCAAGAATTTGAAATTTCTGTATTCCATTTTAAAAAATGGCAATTGTTAATGATACACTACACTGTGCTTCAGGAAATCTATTACCATTTAGTAAGGGTTTACATCTGCAAACTGTAACAAAAGAAAGCAGAGAGAGGGTGCCACTGATTCAGTGTAGTTGTTTAATATAAAACAGCTAGTTATACGCTCACTTGAATTGAGGTGTAAAAAGCATAGAAATCAGCCTTTAGTCCTTTTGAAGCTTGAGGAAGGGGTGGAACCAGCCTGAAACGTAACCTTATAATAAGAATAGGCCACATAGTTGCCTAAGTAGCTGGTAGAGGTCCTCAGAGTAGTGGGGTGTATACCATAGAGGGTGAAGTAATGCCAAACCTACCCCTGCCTGTGTGGGGCATCTTGGGTATAAGGGCTTTAAATGTATAGTCTTGTGGGAGACCGCCTGGGGTTTGGTCATGGGAAGCTTGGCAAGGACCGTGGCATGGAAAAGATGTAATCTTTGAGACTCTAGATAAGGAAGCTTAGGGGGAAAGCATGGAAGGATAAGTGCAGAACTTATGGGACTACTTGCATCCTCCTTGTTTGGGATGCAGGACTCTGGCAAAAGCCCTTTAATATGTATAAGCTTCTCATCTCGGCTCTCTCCTTGTTTTTGCTACATTTTACTGTTTGCAACTCAAGGAATGTGCCGTCAATTTTGGGATTATTGAAAGGATGTAAATAACTTGTTACAGTAAATGTTTTCTGTTGTTCAGACTCTTCCTTCTATTAACCTTTAGGGACGTCTTTGGAAATAAACAGGTGCTGGGGGAGGCTGCTATTGGGGTCCATTGCTGTAAGGCCTTAGTAAGTTATGGAATGGACTGCTGGTGAGGCCAGGCTGTGGGCCTCCCAGGGGTGCTGTTGTATTGGTGCCCATGGAGGGATCCCAGGCCTATAGTGCGCAGTGAGTCTAATAGGATCAACCTATTCTGGGTAGGAGTGAGTTAAAGAGTTACATGAGCTAACCCATCACATGGCTGTGCATGTGGAGGACAGTATGGCGCTAGGCCTCTACGAAACACTAGTATTACTTAGCAGTATTAGTGGCAGTAGTATTTAATTATTAGTGGGATTAGGTTGTAAGTGGGTCCCCTTGACATCTTTAGTGCTCTAGGCTCCTACCTAGGCTACCTTGTGTATGATCTGGCTCTGTTTGTGGGCAATGAATGAGTGCATATGAATGCTAGGCACTGAGCTTATGGACGGGGAGTTACAGTCTCTCTATCAACATGAAAAGAGCTTTCTGGTGTAAGAGTTTTAGTAGATAGAAGTTACACCATCATTTCCATCTCCAGTTTAGTCCTGGGGCATCTCCTTTGGTTTGTATAGTTATTCTCCAGTAGGCTAAGGCTACGTTCACATTTTGGCGTTGCTGTTACAGGCGTTTTTTTTGGCGTTTTTTCAGGCGTTTTTATGGGCGTTTTTGCAGGCGTTTTACAGGAGTTTTTACAGGCGTTTTTTGTGCAGGCGTTTTTAGATTGAATAGAGACCAATGGAAAACGCCTGTAATCTGCCCAAAAAGAAGCTCATGTACTTTTTTGAGCGTTGGGCGTTTTGCTCACAGCGTCAAAACGCTCAGATGTAAACAGGGGCCATTGAAATGAATAGGATTTGTCTTGTTGGGCGTTTTGAGAGCTGATCCTAGAGCAGAAAAACTCCCCAAAAACGCCCCAAAACGCCTACATGTGAACGGAGCCTAAGACATTTAGAGTTGATGGATTGGAGGCAATCAACACTGGTAGCCAGAACTGCTCAAGAAATGAGATAAAGCGTTGGCTGTAAGAAGTATATAGTTGGAACATTTTGAGAAAGGGTGACTCTCCACACAAATAGGGGCTGAATGTTTTTCTAACCTTTGATTTCACACTAAAATAAAATGTATCAGAGCAATCGGAGAAGGATTTGGGGGTTCTAGTGGAGGATAGACTAAGCAGTAGCATGCAATGTCAGGCTGCGGCTGTCAAAGCCAGCAGAATATTAGCATGCATCAGGAAGGGGATATATTCCAGAGATAAAGCTATAATCCTACCACTTTATAAAACTCTGGTTCGGCCACACCTGGAGTATTCTGTCCAATTCTGGTCGCCAATCCTCAGAAAGGATGTGCTGGAACTGGAGAGAGTCCAAAGAAGGGCAACTAAACTAATTAGGGGATTAGAGGACCTTAGTTATGAGGAGCGATTACAAGCGCTTCATTTATTCTCCTTGGAGAGGAGATGTCTGAGAGGGGACATGATAGCGATCTACAAATACATCAATGGCCATCCTAGCATAGGTAGAAAACTATTCATTCCCAAGGAGTGCAAGAAGACACGTGGCCACACAATGAGATTAGAGGAGAGGCAGTTTAACCTTATGCTGTGTAAGGAGTTCTCCACTGTAAGGGCGGTGAGAATGTGGAACTCTCTTCCACAAATGGTGGTAGCTGCGGGGAGTATGGCTACTTTTTAAAAGACTTTTGGACGTGCATCTCACGGATCATAACATTCAGGGTTATGGGAAATGAGTAAGACACTGACAAACACACACCTATACAGGTTGAACTGGATGGACTGTTGTCTTTATTCAACCTCGTCTACTATGTAACTAAGCCGCAAGCACCCAGCTCTTTTCCTTAAGGATGTATATTACTGTGAGCATCAGGGTCAATGTACGAGAAGCTGAGATGTTTACAAAAAATCCCTTGTGGCAGTTTAGTTCCAAGCAGATCCAATCTGCCTGGGCTAACTTGTTGCTGGTGGACCATAAATGCTTTATTCTGTGTGTACTAACATACAGATGGTACTGAAGATCAAGTTTGCTAAATTTTGTTACGCGGGAAGAAATATACAAACAAAATAAGAGGTCCCAGAAATACAATATTCAGGGGAGACAAAATGGAAGAGGAGGTTGTCAAAAGAAGCAGGAAAAGTGTGCTCAGACAATTATAAAGAGAACACAATGTTCTTTACTCCAATGGAGTCATGGAAATTTGAGAAGACAATGAGCAACAGTGTCATAAGTAACAGAGAGTGTCCATAATGATTAGCCACCCTTACCTTTGGCAGTCACTTTAAAGCTGAACTCAATGCAGATAAAAAAAAAATACACATCTATGCAGCTCTGTAATTGTTAGAACACCATTACATTTATTTTATTATGCAGGCAGTATAAATACCCAAATTTAAACTTGCATCAGCCTCTTGCAGTCCCTGCATAGACTAGCCAGAGTGTGCAGTACAAAGAGACAATGAATCCGGAGATGTTACTAGTACCTTCAGATCCCTGGTGCAAGACACCATGAAGAGCCCCCCTGACTGCCCCCCTCCTATCAGTCTTGGGACCCAGTGCCGGTTACATTATGGAGCTGATAGGCATAGGCGCATGCGCAGAAGGGCTGGCACTATTGGTTGTAGACAGCTGAGCCCCCGCCGGTCGTCTAGCAGTGGTGACTTCTCTGTTGACATGCAGAGCAGGATGTGTTGGGGGGGATGCTTCCGATCGGATCTAATATGTGGAAATAAACAAATAAACACATTATTTATTAGAATCAAAATTACAATCACATATATATCAAGAACATGTTCAACAGCCATGTGGGCTCTGTGCCAGTAAGGTGGGGGCTCTGATCAATAAAACCACTATCATATTTAATATTAAATCTGATCAAAAGCATCGCCCGGAATGCATCCCGATCAGCATGTCAACAGAGAAGGCTATTCAGCATCACCACTGTTAGTTGACCGGCGGGGAGTTCAGCTGTCTGCAACCATTAGTGCTGTCCCTCTCATGCATGCGCCCAGGAGCCCCATAATGTAACTGGCACTGGATCCCACACTGTGTGGTTCCTGTGCGATTCACATGCAGTTCTGTGCAGTGCGATTTTAGCCCTATTCATTTTGAATGGGCTGAATTCGCACCACACCACAAGTAGTGCACGCACTACTTTTTGAAACACAGGGCAAGAGCATTGCATGGTACCTTTTGTAGCATGTGATCCGGTTCAGGCAAATGCACTGCATTTGCAAACTGCGTTTGGGGTGCCGTTAACTTTGCACTAACCCATTGCAGCAAGGGCAGTGCAAGTTAACACAGCTTTCCCACCCTGCATTCTAGTGTGAATGGGTCCTAATTGCCTGTTTTTTAAAATATATTTTCTGTAAATATTTTGTTGCACCACTTTTCTTAACTTTTCATTTAAACTGTAAATTAAACTGTAAATCAGAAATGTACTTCTCTGTGAGGACTCTGTTACATTCCTGTCTGGGCATGGCAGCAAGTGTCACAAACATTCCTTACAGGTCAGACATGTTACAGCAGATGTTGTAAATGCTGCATGTTTCCTATAAAACCTTTGGTACGGTTTAGGTGTATAAATGAATAACTGCCCCAGTGGCATCTGCTCTCAACCTGCTGGTGCTTAGATTGATCTTCTGTGAGCTAAAGATCTCAGAGTGAGGCATATGTGACACCTCCTTCCGGAAATTACATCACTACTGTGTCCTGTTGTGATGTAGTGGCTGATGGTAAAACCAAGAGAGCGCACCATGGGACATGCATTCTACCACACCTCAAGGTGCTGGATAACAGCAGCCTGTAGCTCCTCAATACAGCAAAGATTTTACTTCCAGACCGCTGGAAAGGTAAGTTTAAAACACCACTTTTTACAGGCTGCTACCGGTTTTAATTTTTTTTTTAATGACAGGGTCACTTTTAATATGAGCAACTATATCAACATAGAAATTGTAAGGAGGTAAAGTGATTGTAAACCCTCACATTGTGGGGGTTTACATCACATCACATAGATCTAAAACGAAATGTAAATACCATTCTTCCCCATTTTTTTAAATAAATTATCACATTCCCTCTGTTCTTAGCTTCATAAGAGCTAGGGGGAGGAGAAACAACTGCACACCGATTTTCCCAGGTGAAAGGCTGTGCAGGGGGGGGGGGGTTGTGTCAGGAGGACAAGTCTGATCGTTGGTGGAGACACAGCACAGATAAAGAACTGAAGAACTGATCATGCTTAGCCCTCATAGCCCTAATAGGAAAGCAGTGGGCCTGGCAATACAAAGTAAACAGAATACTTGCTCATACACAGGGCTGCTGTTAGGAATGATGGGGCCCCGTACAGCCTACCTGATGGGGCCCCCTTCAACCCCATCCCTGGCCCTGCCTCAAAACAAAATGCAGGTTTGTCACCGTTTACGTATATGTGTGGGACCAACATGCATGTTTGCAATTACGCATGAGCAAGGGGGAATGGGGGCTTTAAAAAGGTTTTACATTTTATTTTATTATTTATGTTACTTTGTGCAAAGTTGCTGGGGCTATCATGCTGCAGGGATGACCAAGATATCACCCTTCCAATCCAGGGACGTGCCGGTGTTCTGTCAGAATAGCGCTACCTATCAGATTCTGCTACCGGAAGTAATATACAGACAAGAACAACTTACTGCGCATGCGTCATGCATTCCAACATGGCTGCTATGCGTACCAATAGCTTTCCTAATGTGACAGAACAGCAGCGGCGGACATCTTCTTACATCCACGTAAGTCTTCAATTTTACATTTATTTTATCAGTAAACTGACCTTATAGAATAAATCACAGTATTACATTTGTATTATTATTGTATTCTAGTAAATATAGCGAGAAACCTGCGGCCAATGTGGTGACGGCCACCTTGGTACACCCCGCACTGCTCAGTGACAAACTGATTATATAGTGAAATAGACTGTTCCACTCGGTTGCGGTGAAATAGTCTATTTCAGTATATAAGGTGAGTTTACTGCTAAAATAAATGTAAAATTCAAGAATTGCGTGGGTGTAAGAAGATGTCCGCTGCTGCTTGGTGTTCTGTCACATTAGGAAACCTATTGGAACGCATAGTCGCCATGTTGGAACGCATAGTCGCCATGTTGGAACACATGGTGCATGCGCAGTAAGTTGTTCTTTCCGAATGCCACTTCTGCTAGCAGAATCTGATAGGTAGCGCTATTCTGACAGAACACTGATACATCGATGGGCGGGAAGAGGTTAAAGGGGAGTGGTTTGACTGCACATGTTTACTGTCCCCCAAACACAAGTTTAAAGTAGCATCTCACTGTGTCCTATGATCAGCAGCATGAAAAATAACACAGGCTGCAGGTGCCCTGTCACAGTGTCATATGGATGCTGAGGATGCTGACTTTGTTATGCAGTAACACTCACTACAGCCATAGCTTAAAGTCAGCATCCCCAGCATTCATGTGACACTGTGACAGGGCACCTGCAGCCTGTGTGATTTTCATGCTGAGATCATAGGACACAGTGAGGACTCTGTCTGTTCTTCACTCACTGTGTCCAATCCAGCCACGCTGTCCTCCTGCTGTTCCCTGTCAGCTGCTGAGCAATCTGCCTCCATACATGATCACACACTGCACTTGAGTAAGGGGAGGCGGGGCTTAGCAGAGAATTATTGTATCCCTCCGCCAGGCAAGGCAGTGGACAGCAGCAGCCAGGACTATATGGCAGCAAATCACCATGGAACTAAATCCCATGTATACATGCGACCCGAAAATGGAAAAAAAGTCCCGCCACTGCACTCACCTCCTGGGCCCTTCTGCTGTCATTATAGGGCCCAGGAAAATGTAATTACACCCCAAGAAATTACAAATTAGGAAAAGGTTTAGAAAAAACGATTTTTTTTTGAACATTCAGAAATTAACTGTGATGCTGCCCGGGCCCCTTGTAGAGCTGATGGAGCCCGGGCCCGGTACAACAGGGCTGGTTGTACTGCCTTATCAGCGGCCCTGCTCATACAAGTGCATGGTACAGCAGGCACATGTCAGAAATATGAAATGCTTGGTTTACAGTGCATATCCTTTAATAAAAGCCATAAGTTGGGATATATCACCCAGACCGTCCTCTCCGCTCCTTGCAAGACCTCCTGCTCTCTAGCGTCTTTGTCTCCTCCTCCCATGCTCATCAGGGATGCCTATCCTGCCTTCAGCTAACAACCGAATCTTCTACTTCCCTCATCAGTTCATCCCTCACATTTACTACCTTTTGTTACATCAGCCTCTTCCTATTAGATTGCAAGCTTGCAGGAGCAGGGCCCTCCGAACCCCCTTGTATTGAATTGTATAGTCGCTGTATTGTCTCCCTTTATATTGGCCTTTGGCAAAGTCTGATGGAAGGACGAAACGCGTCAAACGCCAGCCCCCATGCAGATACGCTTGTAGCCGCTGCAAACTTTTATTACATGCCTGTATCACGCAGCTGACATGTGAGTGTTTTACCTTTGTTTTATTCAATAAATTGTAAGTACTTCACCATGTGAGCCCCACTTGTTTTTTTGGAGGAACATCAATGTCCAGCATTTGGGGTTTATGAAGTTTACAAAGTTTTACTGTCCTGTATGAATATTCCGTGGTGGATTGGATGCTGATTTGGAGTGGACCCTTCACTGGTGACCGTTTCTATACCTCATGCTTGGTGGACCTTCCTTAACAGGGGGTCTAAAATTCTGGTAAGGAGATTACCTTATTTTATGCACGTGGTGATCGTCAGGATTGTGTCTGCACTAACGGTGTTGGAATTTATCTGCATTTATTTCTGCACCTCAGCACCATTTTCAGACGGACTTCATGGACTGTGTTCATTTAATCATTTAGGGTTTTTTTAATAATGTGGCGGTGTACTTGAACACAATTTGCTTTATATTGTAAAGCACTGCGCAAACTGTTGGCGCTATATAGATCCTGTATATTAATAATAATAGTAATAATAATAATAATATAATGACGAACTCTGGAATCTGAACGGAAAACACAAAGTTCTGGGTTATGTACCTGATTCTCAAGGTTGGAAGGTAGGAAGAAATTCCCAGGTATAACTGGAAATTCCCAGGTATTCCCATAACTGTTCAATGTTTGTTATAAAAGAGTAGCTAAAAAAACATACGAACAGATCCTAAAAGTAAACCGAGTTTGTTAGACAAACACAGCCTGACCCATGCTGCGTCCGGATAAAAGAGCTTTTATTTCCACAGGTATGAGCACAGACAAAACATAGAACAAAGCGCAGGAAACGAGACCCCATGATCCATGTACACGGCAGAAGATCACTCACCACCTCTGTAGCAGGCCCAGATTTCAGTCACAGCCACCCCTAGGCCATAGTGTTCATGCTGTCTTTTATGACTTCAGATCTCTGGCTGGATTCTTTAAAATTCTGTTTAATAGCCTTAAAAGTATTCCATACCCAAAAACCTAAACATTTGTTCACAAAATGATGAAGGAAGGGTTTACAATTTAGATCAGCTGGTCCTCCACTTTAGCAGAGATAACATTATCAAACGCCTAGGCTTCTGTAACAAGCATTTGAGGGGACCCTGGAGCAGCATATTCTCCAGAAAAGTTAATTCAACCTTCCTTTTGCTCTATATTTTTTCCATCCAAGCAGGACTTTTCAAATAGCTTTAGGTTAACATCTAAGTACAGGTCCTCTTTAAAACTTCAACTGACTTCAAATATGAAGCTTGTTTTCCTTCTGATCTAGATCAGTCATGTTTCACAGGATTTTGCTTCATCCAAGTTTCTCAGTAAGTGCTCCGCCATGTATGAAGGGTTTTCTCTTGCTATACATCATCAATCACTCCTGGCTATCTCGTCTTAGTCACTGTGTTATCCAGATGGCTGCAATAAAATCTGTGTGAACTAGATATTTTAAAGCCAATGTGAAGCATTGCAGGGGAGGATGCTGTCTATTACAAAACACAGAAATTACTTTTATTTGGACAGCGTTGCTCTTACTTTTATTCTACAGTGAAGTAAAAAAATAGATTTTGAAATTTGTATGGCGTAATTGGAAAGTATTTGATAAGCTTGAACAACTAGGCAGATTAAAAAGGCTAAGTTTATCTTTAAAAACAATAAATAAATAAATGCACACTTTTCCAGGTAACAAAATATGGATTTTATACTACAGATTACCTGTAAAATCAATTTCTTGGAGTACATCACAGGACACAGAGCCATATTCATTACCATATGGGTTATACGCCACCTACAGGTGAATGGACACTGGCAAACAATCAGACAGGAAGTCCCCATATATAACCCCTCCTACACAGGAAGTACCTCAGTTTTGTAGAAAGCAATAAAAAGGCCCCATACAAAAGGGGAGGGACCTCTGTGTCCCGTGATGTACTCCAAGAAATTGATTTGGCAGGTAATCTGTAGAAAAAAAAATCCATATTTCTTTTGGAACGAAGGTTTGAACCAAGGAATGCGAAGCGATCGGTCTCTGGAAAAAAACAGACAAGGCTTAAATTTTGACCCTTAATAGTGCTCAGGGCTAATTTCATATTCACCCCTACTTGCAGGAATGCTAGAATCCTCCTGATAATATAAATGCGGGGATGCCATTTCCTGGCCTTACACCAGGCAATGTAAGATTTCCAGACTCTGTAATAAATGCCTCTAGAGACTGGTTTTCTAGCATTTATCAGGGTAGAAACTACAGGGCCAGATATACCCTGCTCTTTCAAAATGAAGGCTTCAATAGCCAAGCTATCAAATTTAGAGACTGTAAAGCAGGGTGGAATATCAGATCTTGAGAGAGAAGGTCTGGACGCAGTGGAAGAACCTAAGGCCTTGTCACTGCCAATTTTAGAATTTGCGCATACCAAAACCTCCTTGGCCCCGCTGGAACTACCAGGATTGCTGGTTTCCTCTCTAGCTGAATTCTGCATAATAGATGTTGAACTGAAGGAAAGGCATAGATCAGGAAAAACTCCTCCCAAGGAGTCACCAAAGCTCCAACTGCGAGTGGATTCCTGGTCCTGGGTTCAAACTCTTTAACTTGTTGTTGAACCTGGATGCCAAACAGATCTACATCTGGGACCCCCCAGTGTTGGAAGATCGATGCAAAGATCTCAGGGTATAAGGACCATTCCCCCGGAAACATCTTGACGACTTGAAATTCTGCCTGCCAGTTTTCTATTCCTCAAATGAAAACCGCTGATAGGGATGGAATACATTTTTCTGCCCAGGATAGGATGATATCCACCTCTCTCTGGGTTGACTGACTTTTGGTGCCTCCTTGATGGTCCAGAATTTTAAAGCCTGACAAACTGGAGTGCCTTTGAGATTGGTCCAGGTCCCAAGGTCCAGTGTCTAAAAAGGACCACGTTACAGACAAAACCTCATATTTGCTTTCCTGAGACTCAGGTTCCATTTTTTTAGTCTTTGACTTTTGGGTGAATCTGATTGCTAACCATTTAGATTCAGAGATCTTTAATCGGGCTATGTAGCATAATCTTTTTTCTTCTTTGAGAAAACATAAAAATGTGTAGAGAGTCTCTCCACTGTGACCATAACCTTTTAGGCACTGGCGAAAAAACGTCCTGTGTTAGAGGGGTTATATAGGGGGACTTCCTGTCTGATTGGTTGCCAGTGTCCATTCACCTGAAGGTGGCGTATAACCCATATTGTAATGAGTATGGCTCTGTGTCCCATGATGTACGATAAATAAATGTGCATTTATTATTTTTTTTCTAAGGAGTCTGTAAAGCATTGCTCCCACGATCAGCAAATCACGGGGCAGAGTCAGCCTTTTGCAGAATTACACGATAGCTGTCTGTCCATACCTCCGATGTATGCAGGCAGTTGCTTGAGAACAGGGAGATCAATGAACCGGCGCCTTTGTAGTTAGAGAACTTAAAGCCATAAGCCGCAATGAACGATGGTACGTGTAGTCTATTCATTCACTGCCGGTGTTCCATCAGATTACCGCTACCCATCAGAGTGTAACGGAAGGGACAATCCGACCAAAAATACTTATTGCGCTATGCGTTCCAACATGCATTCCATGGCGCTACGCGTTCCACACACTTCATGATCAGACAGGTAGCGGTAATCCAATAGAACACCTATGCAGACATCTTAGTACACCCAGCTAAGTCTTGAATTTCAGAGTAATTTTAGCAACAAAGTGAGCGTATATAAATAAATACAGTATATTGATATCTTTGATGCTGTTTGGATGTTTAATGTTGAAAGCATAAAGGTTTAGTGCTGACTAGTGTGGGGTGTACCAACATGGCCTCTGCCACCTTCCTACTGCGTGCGCCCAGCTTATTTCAAAATGTAACGTCAAAACAGATCACAGATGTCAATATACTATATTTATTTATATACGCTCACTTCTTTGCTAAAAGTACTCAGAAATTCAAGCCCGAGCTT
This sequence comes from Pelophylax lessonae, assembly GCF_965119305.1. NCBI lineage: Eukaryota > Metazoa > Chordata > Amphibia > Anura > Ranidae > Pelophylax > Pelophylax lessonae. Next base: position 148,863,079 of record NC_138780.1, read on the forward strand.
GGTGTAGTCGTGTTCTATCAGATTAACTCTACCCGTCATGGAACGCATGTTGGAACACATAGCGCATGCGTAGTAAGTTTTTTTTTTTTTTTTTTTATCGGAACGTCACTTCTGTTACACAATCTGATGGGTAGCGGTGATCTGACAGAAGACTGTGTTTTCAAATTGTGACAGCAGGTGCGGGGAGACGATCCCCCAACCCCAGTCACAGAGAAGGGGAACGGGAAGAGAGACCTAAATACGGGTGTAACATGTAAAAAGTTCAGAAAAGTGAACTTAGCCTTTAAAGCAGCCCCGTATTCCTGTATTTTAAAAGTATTTTACATAGGTACCTGAATCTGCCTTAGTATCTCTGTTGATAATGAGGTCTGATGAATCTCCGAACTGGGTGGGGATAATGGGGAAGTTGTGCTAAATTTAGTATCACCGTCATTCCTCCAACTTTGCAAGTCAGCAACAAAATGATCAGATTTAAATCTTCTGTTGTGAGGAAGAGGTGAGGACCAGTGGTGTCCCTAGGGCTGGTGTCTACTGGTGCGGTAACTCAGTGTTACCCTAACCCCCTTAATAATGTTTTTTTTATTTTTTTTGTAATGTAACTCGTAAAACACAACTCCAATATAACACTAAATGTAATGGCAATAGTGACATTAACAACTAGGAAAATTAAAATGACCTTTAAATTACAATATCATATTAAAATAATAGAATTCAAAATTAACATTTTTATATAAATTCCCTAATTATCTGAATGTTAGCAGTAATGACATAGAGCACTAAATGTACTGATGTGCTACATGCAAATTTGTTTATTCCTGCAACTTGCAAAAAGAATATAATTATTTCCAGACTCTCTAAATCTTTTGAGCATAAGCGAAACAAGAAGCATATTGATCAATACATCGCAAATCCCTGGTACACAACATTTTATAACACAACTTGTAGTGTATCTCCGTAAGCCTTTAACTTTTCAATCTTTATTTTCATTCTTTTCTCCCCGGTCAAATACACAAGTCCTGATGACCTGGAGGCCCCTATCACGCTGTCGGAACTTCAGACCGCAGTGGGAGCGTTCAAAGCAGGGAAAGCCCTGGGCCCGGACGGCCTTACATTGCTGTATTACCTTACTTATTTTGAGGTGCTAGGCCCTCACCTACTCTCATGGTTTAACCTGCTAGGGGCAGGGGAATCATCCTTTCCCGCGGATACGCTCCGTGCCCATATCTCTGTTCTTCCTAAGGAGGGAAAGGACTCTTCTCAATGCAGTAGTTATAGGCCGATATCTTTGCTAAATATGGATCTTAAAATATTTGCGAAGATCTTAGCCAACCGCTTGGGTCCGCATATGCCGCAATTGGTCCATTTGGATCAAGTAGGGTTCATACCCTCCAGAGAGGCGAGGGATAATACCTCTAAGGTTCTTAACCTTATCCATGTAGCTAAGACCTCCCAAACGCCGTGTGTACTCCTCAATACGGACGCGGAAAAGGCGTTTGATCGTGTCAACTGGCGGTTCATGAAGTCTACACTGCGCTCTATGGGTCTTGGTGACACTCTGATATAGGTCACATTTAATCCCGCCCCTCTGCCCAGGTAAAGTGCAATGGTATCCTCTCTGACTCGTTCCACATCTCTAATGGTACGCGCCAGGGCTGCCCCCTCTCCCCGTTACTTTTTGCTCTTTCCTTGGAGCCCTTCTTGGGTAGAGTCCGGTCTAACCCCGATATCACAGGTGTCCAAGTGGGGGATTTGGAATGCAAGGTCTCAGCTTATGCTGATGACATGCTGTTCTCACTCACTAACCCTGTGGTTTCGGCACGAACCTTCTGAAGGAAATAGAACGGTATGGTCAATGCTCTAAACTGAAGATCAACTTCCATAAATCTGAGGCACTAGGCGTGGAGATTCCGAAACCAGTGTTGTCCCACCTTTCATCGACGTTGCCGTTTCGGTGGACTTCGACAGCGATTACATACTTAGGCACCCAGATCTCACCTGACCTGTCCGAGATTTATGAGCTGAACTTCCCTCCCCTTCTAGCTAACATTCGTCGGCTTTTTTTGTCTTGGAATACGGGATTGCACTCCTGGTTTGGGAGGTGTAATCTAATTAAGATGACGGTTCTCCCCAAGATCCTCTATCTTTTGCAAGCTCTTGCCGTCAAAATCCCATCCTCATTCTTTGCCCAAGTCCATAGTTTTTTTATACGGTTTATTTGGGCAAATGGGAGACCTCGGCTCTCCCGTAGCCACCTGACGCTTCCTAAGCAATTTGGAGGTCTGGCCCTTCCGGATGTAGCGAAATACCACCAGGCGGTACACCTTAGCCGATTACTGGACTGGCGCAGGCATTTTGCAGGTAAGCTGTGGGTACAGATCGAATGGAGGAAAACTGCTGCCTCCCTTGGTGGGGCCTCCGTGGGTGGTGGGGGAATTCTTACACTCTATTCGTTCCCACCCCACGGTTGGGATGACGTTAGCTACCATTCGCCCGCTCTTGTCCCATTCCTTGATCTCTACGCCGACGTCTCCGCTCTACCCTATTCTGGGGAACCCTGCCTTCACACCTGGCTCGGAGGACCCGGCATTCCGCAGGTGGAGGACCGGGGTATCTTCTAGACCTCCCACTTTATCAGAGGGACCCACTGGCCGTCAATGGAAGAATTGACGGCAGGGGATGGCCCTTTTCGGTTGGGGTTTTGGCATGCGGCCCAAATTCATAATTTTCTACACTCATTACCGGCACCTACGTTATTTACCCGGGACCTTACGCCTTTCGAGGAATTTTGCGTGGGTAGTGGCAACCTTCCCAGTCCACTGTCCAAATCCTATAGTTTGCTGATTACTCCGGCGGACGACTTTGTCTTGCCATGTCTGGAAAAATGGGAACGGGACTGTCAGCTGCACCTGACCCCGGCCCAACAGTTGAAAATATGTACCCTGGCTCTAAAAATCCCGACTTGTACGAAATTGCAGGAAACAAATTCCAAAATTCTTACTCGGTGGTATAGAGTTCCCTCTCTCCTACACGTCGGATATTTGCTGCCGTTGTCAGGAGGAGGTAGGCACCATGTTACATATTTTTTGGTCTTGTCCTCGGCTTCGGACTTTCTGGAAAGATGTCCGGGCTCCCCTGGGGGAGCTTTTGGACCATGATCTCCTTGACACCCCGGAATTTTATCTTTTACAGTTGTATACTATGCCAATTTCTAAATGCAAGAAATCAATTCTCCCTCATGTGCTTTGTGCGGCGAAATCATGCATCCCGATGTTGTGGAAATCCAATCGGGTTCCCACGATTTAAAGACTGCATGAGTAAGATGGAAGAAATTAACCAGATGGAAGACTTTACCCTTACGGCACAGCACAGACGGAGCGTTATGAGAAGATGAGGGGTGTGCTACGTACTGTGTGCAGGGTTGAGGGGTGCGCTACGTACTGCGTGCAGGGTTGGAGGGTGGCTAGGTACTGAGTGCAGGGTAGAGGGGTGCGCTAGCTACTGAGTGCAGGGTTGAGGGGTGCACTCTATACTGTGTGCAGGGTTGAAGGGTGCGCTACGTACTGCAGGGGGAGGGGGAAAGAAGGGAGGAGGAAGGGGGGGGAAAGTGAGAGAGACCCCGAGCCCTGTCTGCAGCCCCTGTCTGTGGGAAGATGTGTGTGACACAGACAGTACGGTACCTTCCATGCCAGCAGTGGACAGGTTCTGTTCTCATAGCTGGATGAAGGCAGGTCACAGAGCTGCTCTTTCCAGGGGATTTGTTTTCAGGCAGATGCAGCTGTCCCTGGCTGTTTGCACCTGCTGCCCATCCTTGTTCTCCAGCCCGGTCAGCCTGTCCATCGATCCTGAGAGGTTCAGAGCTCTTCTCTCTCCAGCCTAGAGGGCTCCAGGGTAATCAGGCCTGGCCACTCTCGCTGCCTTTCGTCCCCTCCATACTCACCCAGGGCTGCACCGGATTGGTCAGGGAGCTGCCACGGGACTCGGGAGGAGGAACAAGTCCTTTACTATGTGGCGATGTGATGCCGCTCGCATAGTGAAGGATCGGATTGGGAAGCAAAGAGGCAGCTACCTTGCTTGGGCCCCCCAGGGTGGTGTCACCCCCCGATGGACACCCTGGTGCGGTCCGCAAGCCCGCACCCCCCTTGCAACGCCCCTGGTGAGGACCACTTTAGGATACCTCAAACCAGACCGAAAAAAAACATAGCAGGTCTTTAGAAATCCCATTAAAATATTTCAATTACAGGGAACTTGCTGATAGGTGGACAGAGCATTGTGCGAAAGATCAGTACAATGAAATACCTATTTCTCTTACAGTATAATGTGAAAAAGCTATAAAATATTTGTAAAAAAAAAAACTTAACAAACTGGATTTACTTGTTTTGATGGGACATCTATTGCTTCATTTTCTCATCTCACGTCATGTTTATATTGTACTGAAATTCGATAAGCACGTATGTTAAGTGATGGTCTCTGCATGCGCTAATGTGCCTCATTTTTTTTTTTCTCTCTTTAAAATTCTTTAATCTTTAAAAAAAATTACAAGCAATGAATTTTAAAAAGTGCAAGGTACAGTACCCAGAGAAAACGAATCAGAATCCAGCTTGTACTGGTTTGACATAAAGCAGTATTAACCCCTTTCCCCCAAGCTGTCATTTTATAATTGGCGCACTGTTGTTCTCGGAGGATGTCATATGACATCCTCCCAGGATTGGCCCACTCTCTGGCGCAATCTGTCAGCTTCCATGTCCACCGGACACGCCGGTAACATGGGATTGCTGTGGCCAATCACAGCAGATCACATGACAGTTGTACACAATGAAAGGCTCTGGTATATGCCTTTCATTGTGTACTATTGTGATGAACTATGTGATTGTTCACAGTCATAACATGGTACAGACAGGGCCAATCACAGCCCATCTGTACCCTGCTATTAGCTGTTAGCTAATCACAATAGTCAAGTAGTTTTCATTCAGAAAAGAATGGTTGCTTCTAACTGTAAAATGCACAGGTATAAGTATTCAGCCTGGCTGCCCTTCTTACACACGCCCACAACAAGGCTATTTCAGATGACACTAATTTGTCCGTTGTCCTTGAAGCTGCTTACCTGGGCTCCTATAAGTCTTTGCGCTTCCTCCTCCCCTACCGGGAACAGCAGATGTTGCTCCCAATAACACTCAATGTGGGTGGTGCTCAGGGCATGGCAGTTGAAAGTGCCTAAGCGCATTGTTGACATTTACCTTTGGTCTCCCAACACTCCCTTGTGGTTCAATCCAACCCTCTCTGAATTTCAGTCTATTCCAGATCCGATTGTCTTAGCATCCAGGGACATTAAGACACTTGGCCAGATACTGTATGTCCTGATGTTACCTTTTGACTAATTATTCTTCAGGTACCTGCAGCTCTGCCATGCTTATTCTGCTCAATTTGGCACATCCCCAGTTGACCTGTACACCTCAGACATTGAAAAAGTGTTACAGGATGACATGTTAACTAAACCTCTTTCAGAATTATATAAGGCTTTCCTGCCATCGGTTCATGTTGGCATGGAGACTATGGGCTAGATGGCAGGTGGATGCTCCAGATATCGATAATGAAGCTTGGGAAGACTTATGGGAGTATCCCTTCTCTCAGTTGGTTGCCAGTAGAGACAAACTGATTCAATTCTAGTTGGTACACAGAATATATCTGACACCTAACAGGTTAATAAAATGTTTTCGGGTCTTTCCTCTCAGTGCTGGAGGTGTTCAGAGGAACATGCAGACTTCAAACATATATTATGAACAATGTTTTTGGCTGAAGTTACACAGTTCATTGCTACATTAACTAAGATGGGGGTCCCTCTCACCATAGAAGTTTGCTTACTTGGTCTTGTGACCTCTCTAGCTCCTCGTAGGGCGCTTAGAACCCTCCTTAGTTTACACCTTTTCTACGCCGGCAAAGCAATTATATTGAAGTGGAAATCCAGAGAGGCTCCTACTATAGTTTTCTGGCAGTCTTTAGTGAATGCGGTATTGCCACTTTATAAAACCACCTAATAAATTTTCCAAAGTCTGGGATATCTGGCTTGAATCCCCCTTGACAGCTTCTGCCTAAGATATTAAGCCCTCTTGGATATGAGTATTTGTCGACTTATGCTCTATGGAGGTATTGTAACTTAACTATGCGTCCAGTAGCTCGAAGGTGCATATAATCCTAACCAATGAGACGAACAGTACCATAAGTTATTCTTCCTAATCCTGTATTTGGAGCTGAGCAGCTTTTTTTTTTTTTTGACTATTTTGAGGAATTATATGTTTTTTTTTAAAAAAACTCGCTATGCCTCTAACTCAGGGCTTTTTTTTGTGGGAATGTGGGGAATGGAGTCCTGGCACCTCCAGCACCAAATGTATGTAATAAGGGGTGCTGGGGTGTGCTGCAGGGTCTATTAATACTGGCTGCTGGGGGATCTAATGTCGCTGGAGGGGATCTATTTTTGCAGAGGGTCTGTTGTTGCTGGGGAAGTCTATTGTTGCTTGTGGGGGATCTATTGTTGCTAGGGGTGGGTCTTATGTTGCTAGGGGGGCCGTTTTTTCTAGGAGGGATCCACTGTTGGAGGGTTCTATTGTTGCGGGCTGCTGGAGGGTCTATTGATTCTGACTGTGGAGAGATTTGTTTTTGCTGCCAGGGGTTTATTGATTGCTGGGGGGGGGGGGTATATTGTTGGAAGCGGCCCATCGTTGCTTGGGGGATATACAGTAAATACCATTGTTTGTGGAACCTTCCTGGAGACTAAAGAAAATGCACTGATTTGGGTTATTTTCACCCAAAAAAAAATGTAGCACTATACATTTTGGCCTAAGGTTATGAAGAAAGATTATTTATTTGAAAAACATGTTTTTTTTTTTTTTTTCAAAAATGTCAGTCTTTTTTTATTTTGCAAAAAATAAAAAAACAGCAGTGATTAAATACCACTGAAAGAAAGCTCCATTGGTTACTTGTAATATAATAAATGTTTGCTTTTGGATTTATTACCGCGTTAAGTAAAGTGAATCCCTATTTCTAAAGTTTACTGCTCAATCTGCACAGAGCTTTGCTCCTTGCACCACTAACTCAGTAACAAAAGGCTTGAAGGTAAACCCTGCAATAAGCAAATATCATCTAAATACAAGAGGTGTATCGATTCATGTATGAATATTGGTGTGTTTTGTGTATTTCTTCCAGACCTGTGCAGTTTTTCAATGTAAACATTTTCCTGTATGCAGCTTCCAGTAATAAAAACCGGCCAGTGCTGCTCTCTCTCTCCTTGTACAGGGTGACTGGTCTTGTATCCACCCCCTTCTGTAGTTTTCTGCGGGCAGCCTATAGTGGGTGGACCCAGAGGGATAACTAGAACCTTCATGGCCCCCGTGCAAGAAACCATGAAGGGCCCCCCAGATCCCTGGCCAGGGGGCCCTTCCCTTTAAGCCTGGGGCTCTTCCCCCTGTCCTGGGGCCCTGTACTCTCATTGTGGGGCCCTTTATTACAGTTCCACAGCAGGACCCTTTCACAAGTTCTGCAGTGGGACCCCTTCCTGCCATCTTGGGGCCTCCCCACGGTGGTGGAATGCCAGGGCCCGGTCGCAAGTGTGACCTTTGCAATCCTGGAAGTTCACCCACTGGTGTCAGTAGTTTTTATTTTTTAGTATTTTAATTGTATTATTTTTTAATCATTTTATTTAATTTTTTTACAATGTCACTGACTATGATTCTGTCCATTCCGAAAAGGAAGGAGCTGGTAAATTACATATTTACCGACCCCTTCCTGGTTCTCTATTGTGACACATCCCCTGCTGCAGCCGGCAGGAGAGGGAAGGAAGCACAGTGGGGAGGGGGGGTGACCAGGGGAGCACACAGGGGACCAGAGACAGCAAAACACAAGTGAACTAGATAGAAGAAGTGGCGGGGCAGCATACAGAGGAACCAACCTCCTCCATTTTCCTCCTGCAGCTATAGGAGGAAAAAGGAGGACAGTGATTTCTCTACATGCTGCCCCTGCCGCCCCTCCTATCCAGGTGTACAGGGGAGCCGCACAGGCCCCCTGAAGCATGGGGTCCGGTTGCAATTGCAACCCCTGTAGTTACGCCCCTGGGTGGACCTGTTAGATCCCCCCCCACATCTCTGGTCTCTGCACAGGCTATGTGCAAAACAATGATAGCGTCACCAAGTCTCATAAAAGGTAATAGTTGGGTTTGTATAGGCATTTAATGAACATAAAGTGAATTGAAATTATTTATGGCTACTAAGCAATATATTGTAATGAACATTTTGTACCCAGAAATTCAGCTTCATTTATAGATGCCAAACTTTGATACTAATAGATAAGCAGTTGTTACAGTTTAACTACTTTTTTTTGTTAAGCAGTATTGTATAATACTTTCACTGGGACAAATTGCATATTCAGAAAAGGTATTGAGGGATTTGCCATTTGGTGATGACATATGTGTTGATATTAAATATGTATACAATTTAGCATAATGATCACCCATTAAGACACCACAGCTCAAATTGGGGGAGTTTCAGCAACAGGGGCACTATTGCCAAAGCCAGAAAGCAAAGCAGTGGGCAGGGCTAGTTGTGGCCAGGTGCTAATTGACATGATACAGGCTTATGAATCAGCAGTAATCAAGCTGATGGCAATGCCCCCTGCAACATTTTCTTCTCTCACTGGTTCCAATTCGGGAGTAGTGCAGCATCATTGCCACACCATTACAGGAACATGCATTCAGTGAACTTCACTGGCAGGCTCAATAGCTATTTGTGGGACCTAAGAGAAAATGGTAAGTGCATATGCACCTAGATGTGGTTCAAATAGGCATACTATAATGCAGTGGTCCTCAACTCCGGTCCTCAGGGCCCACTAACAGGCCAGATTTTAAGTATTACCTTGGGGAGATGCAGACTAGAGTACTGCAATCACTGAGCAGCAAATTATATCACCTGGGATGTATTTCAGTTATCTTGCAAATCTGGCCTGTTAGTGGGCCCTGAGGACCAGGGTTGAGGACCAAGGCTATAATGTACACCTAAAAAAAGGATTGTGTTTGCTCATACGAAAATACACAGGTGTTCTATGCATCTCCGTTCAGTCTATCCCATTTATTTCAGTGTGCTTCCAAGGCCCTCCACCTGCACCCAGACACCTGTCAAATTGGAAGCAGCCACCGTGTCCGTGTAGCCACTGAATTCCAATTGAAATTATTAGGACTGCATGGAGATGCACAGAACACCTGTCCATCCACATCTGGGCAAACATGAGCCCTCAAATAGGAAAACAATGTACTGTAATACGCAAAGCCTTGTTGGTTTAGGTGGTGCTTGATCTAAGGAGCTTGAGCAAGGCTTTGGCAAGTTCTGGAAAGCACCATTCAGTAACCAACAGGAACCCACGCTGCTGGCAGAGAAGATAGAGCACTGTCAGCTATGAGAGCTTTAGAGACCTTCTGGTTCCCATTCTTGGAGTGTGTTGGACCTGTAAGTGATGGGAAGTTGCTACATGCCATTGGCCTTACCAAAGGAATCTGTATATAAGGAGCATGTGTGCATTATGTATCATAATATTTATTAATTAAATATTAATATAATAATAATATCATATATTATATAACCTGGTGTGTATTATGTATCATACACCAGTAGTTTCATATAATTTTTCCACCCTTTGTTGCATCTCAGTGCTGCTGTTCTCTTGCAGCCACTTCATGTCTACATGCACTCCAGTAATTGCTGCCTGGCATTTCTCAGGATAGGTTTCCTTTTGATGACAGTGTAATGTTTGTTAAAACAGCCTGTGCAACAGGGTGAGAATAAAGGAGCCCAACTTAGAGACAAGGACCAGAATGTTGTCACTCTAACAGGAAGGGCCTGAACAAGGAGCTGAAAGATATTTAACCCTTACTTTTTAAATATTTTAAGCAGCTGATTTGACCACTTACTGAGTATCCAGCTTCTTTATCTTTTAATCCTTATCTATTTTCCGGTTTAAGCGAGTGCCGTGACCACTGCCAGGCTTCCTGTTCCAAGGATGCAGGGAATAGAGTTATCACCCTTCACTCTGCGCACCAACAGATACAGAACCATAGCTCTGGGATGACATGGCACTCCCCCAGCGCTTCCACTCTGAGAACCAAGCGATCGAACATCACTGATCGCTCAGTTCTGACAGCTACCCGTACAGAGAGCTGCTGACTGTCAGTCACCTGGCTCTCTGCTGTGCCCCCTCCTTGCTCATTGGAATGTTGGGCTGTGGAGGGGCGGGAAGTGGCCGGCTCAGGCTCTCAGCAGCTCGCTGAGAGGCTGAGCCAGGTGTCAGTCCATGCACCTGGTGGGTCCAGACTTCCATTGTCGCGATGACGCGGTGCCTGGACTGACTTCTGTGATGTTAGCAGAGAGTGGAATTCAGCCCGCTCTCTGCTGAAAACGGGTCACAGGAGTGCAGAACAAACTGCACTTCTGTGATCCATAGGAGATGTACAGCCAAACCAGCTTTGGCTGTACATCTCCTTTAATAATACTTAGATGGCATGTTCACTATTTATTTTAATGAAAGCTGCAGATTTAAATATATAGAAATTCATTTTTAAACTACTTTAAAGGATAACTCCACTTTCGTAGGGAAAAAAAATCAGCGAATAAAGAAAAAACAATATAGCATATACAATTGCGACACAAATCATATTGTAATTGAATGTTATTAAAAATGACCTTTCCTTTTTAATCTGCAGCTGTTGTAATTTTCTGAAAATGCAATGCAATATGGCTACCTGGAGGTGTTCTGTACAAATAATGTGTACTGACCACACCCCAGAAAAATCATTTCCTGCTTGTGTGATTGGCTCACCAATTTTCCCAGAAGTCTGCTTAAGATACAAGTCAGATTTCTGGCATCCCCTGCAACAAAGATGTAATTTTTGGTGAGATCCTCCAAATAGGAACACATCTAAAGGGATGTAGGCCCAGCAGCTTCCCTCATTAGAGCCCTGCAGCTGCCACAGCTGATAGATATTTATGAAACCACTCCCATTGGACCCACTCAGCACAGAGGAACAAACAATGATTTCTTCAGAATAACAAAAGGTAGGAATATGCAACAAAGTTTGTTAAAATGCAATGTAGAGGATAGCTGTGATTTACCGCCCCCCTGGACCAGTATCAACCTTTCTTGATGACTTCTCCGCCTGGCTACCCTACTTTCTCTCTTCTGAAATCCCCACAATCATTCTTGGCGACTTCAACATCCCTATTAATACTAACACTCCTACCACTTCCAAACTTCTCAATCTAACCTCCTCCTTTGACCTGAAGCAATGGATACATGCTTCTACTCACTCTGAAGGCAATATCCTTGACCTTGTTTTCTCCCACCTATGCACCCCGCACAACTTTTCCAACAATCCTTTCCCTCTCTCTGATCACTACCTTATTAGTTTCACTCTTTCCCTCTACTCCACCTCCTCTCCCTCCAGCTACCGTACAGTTACCCGCAGAAACCTACGCCATCTCAACCCTTCTCTTCTCTACTCTGCTACCGACCACCTCTATGACAAAATCGCACCCCTGTCCTGCACCAACCTAGCCACTTCTGTCTACAACACTTCACTCTTAGCCTCCCTGGACACATTGGCCCCCCTCACCACACACCGAATCAGGCCCAGACCCCTTCAACCTTGGCAAACCGATAACACTAGAAGTCTGAAAAAGCATAGCCGTGCTCTTGAGCGCCTATGGCGTAAGACTCGGTCTCAGAATGATTTCAACCAATATAAATCCGCCCTCCAAAAATACAATTCCAGTCTCCACACTGCCAAACAGACCTATTTTATCACTCTCATTAACAGCCTGTCATCACGCCCCCGGCAACTCTTCGCTACCTTTAACTCTCTACTCCGTCCTCCACTACCCCCTCCCACCGACTCACTCACTGCCCAGGAGATTGCCAACCACTTCAAACAGAAGATTGACACAATTCGTAAGGAGATCGTTGCTGTTCAGATACCTTCCTCCATGTCTTATGCTTCATGCCCACAAGTGCGATCATTACTTCCCTCATTCAACCCCGCCACTACAGACGAGGTTGCTAAACTACTTGCTAACGTCCACTTAACAACCTGCCCTCTGGATCCTGTTCCCTCGCAAATGCTACGTTCACCTTCTGGCCCTATTCTACACTCTCTAACCCACATCTTCAATCTCTCTCTCTCTTCTGGCATCTTCCCCAACTCTCTAAAACATGCACTAGTCAGCCCCATACTTAAAAAGCCCTCACTGGACCCAACCGATCTGAACAACCTACGCCCTATTTCCTTGCTCCCCTTTTCATCCAAACTCCTCGAACGTCTAGTCTACAACCGACTGTGCGACCACCTTGCCGAGAATAGCCTCCTTGATCCCCTTCAGTCTGGATTTCGGCCTCAACACTCCACTGAAACTGCACTCCTAAAGCTGACAAACGATCTGCTAACGGCCAAAACCAATGGACAGTATTCTGTACTCCTACTTCTGGACCTTTCTGCTGCCTTTGATACGGTTGACCATCCCCTCCTCCTCAAAAAACACCATGCCTTTGGTCTCCGTGACTGTACTCTTAACTGGTTATCTTCCTACTTATCTAACCGCACCTTTAGCGTTACCTACAATTCTACTTCCTCCTCTCCTCTTCCCTTCTCTGTTGGAGTTCCCCAAGGCTCTGTTCTTGGACCCCTCCTATTTTCAATCTACACCTCCTCTCTAGGTCAGTTGATAGCCTCCCACGGCTTCCAATACCACCTCTACGCTGACGATACCCAAATCTACCTATCCACTCCTCAGCTCTCTCCCTCAGTCTCCTCACGTATCACTAATTTACTATCAGATATATCGGTCTGGATGTCTCACCACTTCCTCAAACTCAATCCATCCAAAACCGAGCTTATAATTTTTCCTCCACCTCGTGCCCCTTCCCCTGATTTCTCCGTCAATATCAATGGCATTACCATCAGCCCATCCCCACATGCCAAGGTCTTAGGTGTTGTCCTGGACTCTGAACTCTCCTTCAAACCCCACATCCAATCGCTGTCCAAATCTTGCCGCCTCAGCCTCCGCAACATCTCCAAAATACGCCCCTTTCTAACCAAAGACACAACAAAACTCCTAGTTCACTCCCTGGTCATCTCGCGCCTCGACTACTGCAATTCCCTTCTCATTGGCTTACCTTTACACAGGCTATCCCCCCTTCAATCCATCATGAATGCTGCCGCCAGACTCATCCACCTCACCAATCGCTCAGTGTCCGCTGCTCCTCTCTGTCAAGCCCTCCACTGGCTTCCGCTCACCCAACAAATTAAATTCAAAATACTTACAACATCTTACAAAGCAATCCACAGCCTAGCCCCCAGCTACATCACCAGCCTCATCTCAAAATACCAACCTAATCGCTCTCTTCGTTCCTCTCAAAACCTCCTGCTCTCTAGCTCACTCATCACCTCCTCCCATGCTCGCCTCCAGGACTTTTCCAGAGCCTCTCCAATCCTATGGAACTCCTTACCCTTATCTGTCCGATTATCTCCTACTCTATTAGCTTTTAGGCGATCTCTGAAAACCCTCCTTTTCAGAGAAGCCTATCCTACCAACCCCTAACAAATGTACCTCCTTTTTCTCCATCAACCCATCCCCCACGGTTATTGCCTTTTGTTTCACTTGACCCTCCCTTCTAGATTGTAAGCTCTAACGAGCAGGGCCCTCTAGTTCCTCCTGTTTTGAACTGTATTGTAACTGTATTGTCTTCCTTCACATTGTAAAGCGCTGCGCAAACTGTTGGCGCTATATAAATCCTGTATAATAATAATAATAATAATGTAGAGAGATCACCCAGAGGGGAATGTTTTTTTCTCAACAAAAGTGGAGTTACGCTTTAATATAAAATTTTATATGATATTTTAGTGATCTACTTTAAGTTGGGGTCTGGTCTAACAATTACATTTTAGAAGTTAGAATGTTGTTTTTTTGTCTAGATATTTGTAGCCTGAGTTAAATGTGCGTGTCAGACATCTCCTTTGACAGCAAATATAATTGTTTCCTGATCTAGGTTCATACACATAATCTGCTTTTATAGTGTACATTTCACCAGAAATGTAAGTTTATTGTTCAACTGAAATATCACATCTGAAACTAATTCTTCCAGTTAATTGCAAAACTTGGCACAGCTACTCTCTTTAGACACATATGAAAGCAATATGTAAAGACATGAAGAAAGCTGACATATAATGCTTTACAGCGAATTCAAGTCCACTAGTTTAATGACGATATCTGGTTGAGCTGGTGTTGAAGCAATACACCACAAGTGTCCTACTACTTACTGTTGCCCGAGGAAGAATTTAACCCTGAGATCCAGGAAGATATCAAATTAATACAGCTCTATATTTATTATATTATAAGCCCAACTCTAGGAAAAAAAATAAGATTAAATAGGGTATTGTGCATCAATTACCTTAATCCTCAGTCTTGATTCCAGACTCCGACTCCTCATCCAGAGCCAACCTATATACAACGGCAAGAAAAAGTATATGAACCCCTAGGCATTAAAGGAGAAGTATGGCCAAAGCGATTTTTGCTATACTTGTCCTGTAGGTCATAGTAGTGCAGTTTGTTCTGTACTCTTATGGCTTTTTTTCAGCTGACAGCAGGCTAAAGTCCCCGGCTGACATCACTTAGCCGGCCCAGGCTCAGGAAAGATCCCGACTTTACAGTCAGCATCCACCCAGATGCCTGGACCGGCACCTGGCTCAGCCTCTTAGTGATCAACGCTGCATGTGTGTATAAATATTTCTTACTTCTGCAGTAATTTGCCAAAAAATGTGGGAGGTACGAGCAGACAGCTGACTGAGTCTGCAGGACCTTGGCATTGCACCCGCTATCTGCCGATTGTGGATGCAATGCTTTACAGGCTGCAGTGAAACAAAAATAAAAAAATAAATGCTCCTTTTTTTTTTTTTACCTGCAACATATGTGCATTTATTACTTTTTATTTGAAAGATGAACTTTTCCTTTAGGCTGATAACACACAAACAATTCTAATCTCTTATGTCTTTATTGAATACACCTATTAGTCTCTGTGGCCACATACTTTTTCCTCCAGTACTATGAATGTTTAATTACGTCAATGAAAGCTAATTGGAGCCAGCAGTTTGCACATCTGGAGTCCAAATAATGAAATGAGTTTTGAGGTGTGGTTTACAGCTACTTTGATTGATAAGAAACTCAAACATTATATGACTGCTGTCCATAAGAAGCATCGGCTGATGTGAGCCATGCCTTTGCTCTCTGAAGACATATGATCAAGAGTAGTTGATCTGCATAAAGCTGGAAAGGCATAAAAAGCAATCTCAAAGGTTAGACATCCATTAGTCGACAGTTAGACAAATTGTCTATGAACGGAGACAGTTTAGTACTGTGGCTACTATTCCTAGAAATGGGCATCCAGCCAAGATGACTCCCAAGGCACAACTAGAATCCTCAATGAGGTAAAGAAGAACCAACAAGTAACAGTTAAAGGCTTGAAGACATCACTGGAACTGTCAAAAATGAGTCTATGATATAGAAGTCTTTGAACAGGTAGGGTGTCCATGGCGGAAAACCATGGAGAAAGATGCTGCTCTCCAAACACTGTGCACCTGAAGTTTGCCAAAAATACTGTGCACCTGAAGTTTGCCAAAAAGCACCTTGGCACACTGCAACGCTACAGGGAAAATTTTTTTTTGGACTGATGAAAGTTAAATTGTTTGGGAAGAATATTCAGCACTATGTATGGTGCAAAATGGACAAAAGCTTACCAACATCAAAACATCATCCAACCAGGGAAGTATGGTGGAGGGAACATCATGATTTGGGCTTTCTTCGCTGTCTCAGGGCCTGGACCACTAACCATCTTCAAGGGGTAAAAAATGAATTCCCAAGTTTACAAAAATATGTTACTGGATAATGTCCAGATTACTGTTCACTAGCTGAAGCCTAGTAGAAGTTGGGTGATACAGCAGGACAATAACTTTAAAATATAACTATAGGCAAAACTTTTTTTTCCATTATGGATAAAGCAAGGGAGGGTTTTAACCCCTGTGAGATTTTTTTTTTTTTTTTCGCCATCTGTGTCCCGTTGCGGAGATTTCCCTTTACTTTACTTTCTGTCCCATAACCAAACAGGAAGTGAGAAGAAATCCCTGCAAGTTAAGGGAATCCCCAGGTCACCAGAACTAGTGTCCCCCATGGAAAATGTCCCCTTTATTATGGGGACAACCCAAAATGTGGAAATTTCATTGGATTTCACTTTTAATGATAATGGTAAACAGAACAAATAGAGAGGGTGAATGTCTTTAATGGAAGCACAGTCAGCAATAAAAACTGAGTGTTCTAATTCTCCTCCACTCTATCCAAAACTAAAAAAATAGTTTTGCCTTTAGTTATACTTTAAGCTTTGAAGTAGATCCACCCAGACTGGCTTCAGAAAAAAAAAATGCGCCTTTTGGAGTTGCCCAGTCAGATCCCAGGCCTTAACCCCATAAGCATGAGCTCAAGAGTGCTGCTCACACCAGGCAAAGAGGAATGGTCAAAAATTCCTCCTGAACATTGTTCAGGTCTGAGGTACCAAAACCTGCCAAAGGCAAAGACAAATGCTGGGTGTTCCATCAGAATCAGTGACCTATCAGGTTCGGTAGCGGAAGTGACGTTCCCTCAGAACACTGTGATGCCCATCTTGGTACACCCTGCACTCAGCCGCAGTAAGCTTGCAGTCAGAAGGCAGTGGACATCTTGTTACACCCAGCCCATTCACTATATGGGCTGGGTATAACAAGATGTTCGCTACTGCCTTCTGACTGCAGGCTTACTGCGGCTGAGTGCAGGGTTTACCAAGATGGGCATCACAGTGTTCTGAGGGAACGTCACTTCAGTTACCGAATATGACGGGTCGCTGATTCTGATGGAAATTCCGGCAACCTGGCATTTGTCTTGGGAGAAAAACAACAATATAAAACTATTATTTAATCATATTATTTAAGTTACAGTGAGGCCAATCTGTGCCCATTAATTATGACTATTAAAAAGTTGGGGGAGCAAACCCTGAACATGTATTTCTAAAGCTGGTGCAGCTATGAACCAAGTGACATGCATATTAAAAAAGAATATCGCACACATGCAAAAGAAATGACTATCAAATATGGAGACAATCCATAAGTAAAAATGGGGATTTGGTCCCACCATATGGCCATATCGTGCTCAAGCCCACCACTACGTCAAAGTACCCCATTGTCAGTGGGTCCTACACTATCCATAAAAAAGGATGAATCCAGCCTCTCTAACCCTTGGAGACAACACTCCTTGCTGGGAGAGATGTGCTAATGCACTACAAGGGACTCCTCCTATATCTACTTGATAGTGGACACTGATAGAGTACAGGTGTGTGTGGGGGGGGGGGTGCTAAACCTCAGAAGTCTGGTCAGACCGAATACATAATAAACAAGCAAAAAGTTGGGGGAGCAAACCCTGAACATGTATTTCTAAAGCTGGTGCAGCTATGAACCGAGTGACATGCATATTAGAAAAGAATAGCGCACACATGCAAAAGAAATGACTATCAAATATGGAGACAATCCATAAATAAAAATGGGGATTTGGTCCCACCAAATTTCAATCTACATATGGCTGTCTTAAAGCAGCATTTCTCTTGCAGGGATATCAATTACCAATGTGTTACCTGCTGTTTGAGCCGTTAATACAATTCAGGAAAAGGACAAACTATAACCCACTTTAGTAACAATCAAATGATATAGAAACCTAATACCCAACAAATATGCTTAGTTGTGTAAATTCTTAATGTACCAAGATTTTGATATTCTTCACATAATATTTTAATTAGTTATGTATGAGTGAACACGTAAATCGTGTTAGCTGAGGTTTATTGTTAGTCTGACGTGCAGTGACAATAGAGCACAAAGACCAACTCACAGATTTGCTAAGATGCTGTGGGCAAATAATTACTACAAGAAGATTACGTCTATAACATAGCAGATTCATTAAGTGCTGCGCTAGTATGTCCATGTTGTGTATCACACCACAGGGGAGGAACGTGGGAATAAATCAACGCAGCTCTGTGCAAACTGAAAATCTGCAAAGGATTCTCACTGAGAGCCAGCTTGATGAACGCTCTTTTTTATAATCAAAATTTTTATTAATTTCCAAACAAAAAATAGAACAGATACAGAAAACGAGTAATACAAACATTCTATAACAGGCTTATAGAACATGGGTGAAGCTAACATAGGCCTTCTATAGTCAAATATATGAGACACATGGGAATCTTGGTAACGAAAACTCCCGGGTTCTGCCACCTGTCCTCTCACCATCATCAACACGGGCGCGGAAGAACAGGGGGAAATAGACACAAGCAATACATATTAGTGATCGACCAATATCGGTTTTTCATTGCCGATACTGATATTTTGGTCAATGCATATCGGTATACATTTAACCTTTTTTTTTTTTTTTTTTTTTTACTTTACAGGTACTCTTGTGCAGGGATCTGGGGGTCTAAAAGACCCAAAATCCCTCCTCTGCACTTAAAAGCATTCAAATTGACAAGTTTGGCTGTTTTGAATGCTGTCATTTTTTTTCATCTGGCGCCAGACAGTACCCGGACGTGATGTCACTCATGACATTACTTTAGGGTTTTTGCATGGAGACCCAATCAGAGCCGAATGTGGCTTTGATCGGGTCTTTGGCGGTCGTGCTTCTCAGCCGCATCAGTTGTCATCACAAGACAGCCAACTGTTGGCTATGGACGCCGGTACCGGGGTGATGCCTCTATCTGCAGGGATCACTCCGGTACAGCACTTTCCCGAAATATCGGCAATATCGGTCACCTTGGTGGTCGATTCCGATATATCGGGGAAAATACATTTCAGCCCTCGATATATAGGCTTTGCCAATAATCGGTTGATCTCTAATACATATATTACAACATGAACGCTCTTCTAGATGTGTCTGTTCTAAAGGAACCTGCTTATATGGCAATTTATAAAAGCCTCTTCCGCAGTGTGTCTAAAATGTATAGCACTCTATAGTAATATTTTAGAACGGTGTCTTAAGCAAAAGTCTTGTATTTTTAATATTTTTTTTAAATATCCATTTTATTCTTGTATTTTGTATCCAATGGGCATCTTTTTACAGAACATTTTGCTGTATATGGTAGGACCTTAACAAGTACTGGCTTCTTTCTTTTATTATTATTTCACCTAACATTCCTATCAAGTTTATTTTAAGTAAATTCATGCTTTTCTCATGCATGACCCCCTCTGCTCCATTTAGTCTGAGAGTGAAAAATAAAAGCCCTCTGTAAGGTACATACGCTGTCATGGAGGAGTCACCATACTCATTTATTTTCAATAGATTTTCATTGGGTTCACCATAGCCATGGTTTCCACAGAGCTATGGACTACCAGTGACATGCTCCTCCATGGTAGTACATTGTATTTCCTCTGGTTCCTGGCAAAAAACAGAGCAGCAGAGGAATGAAGGAAAGGTAAGTATATTGTGGTGGTCGTTACACCTTTGTGTCTTAACTCCAAAATAAAAATGTAATATATCTCAACTTCCCCATGCGCAATGGTGGTAGCTGCATTCGTTTTTAGCAAGTACAGAATGTCTTTGGCAAATAGAGAAAATACAGTAACTGTTTATATTGCCAGAAATGCAGTGTCCAAGTCACTCACTGTGGGTTAAAAGAAAGCAGAATGAACCTTAAAGTGGATGTAAACCCTCACACATACTGTATACCCAGTGAAGTGAACAGACTCAGATAATACAGAGATGAAACAAATCTCCCTACATAAGATTTACTTGTATATATGCTGTCTTCAGCTTTCTACACTCTTTAGAAAGTGCACGTCCTGTTAGACTTTCTGTTCCTGATTCACCTGTCGGAGGGAAGTTTGGCTATACACTATGAGACTGAGAGCTGTGCTATGAATAGACCAGCCGTCTGCTAATCTCTCTATGTACCCACCCCAACACAAATTTCAGACTGGTATTATCTCAGTTGACGGAGAACTTGTCCGAAGTTATCATGCTGATAACAGAAGAACAAAGCAGGAAAAAGCCACGGGACCCTTTGGAGAGAGATAAGTAAGCACTACAGATAGATGTGCCCAGGTAAAATTTCATGAATCAGGTTTCCATCCACTTTAACTCTATTGTGTAGACTACTAGTTCCATCAACCCACCATGTAGTGGAGATGAACAGATGCAGACATGTTTGAAGTCCAGAATGTGTAACAACCATGGCTCCTTCTATAGCCACAGTGGAGAAAAAAGCATAGCCATAAAGGGAAAGAAAGTGTGTTGTTCATTACCAGGCCCCCAAAAAAGCCTGAAAAAGAAAAATGAATGCAGCTACCCCATCTAAGGACATGTAAGCTGGGATATAGAACAACTTGTTTTTGGGTTTAAAAGATGTATGTTTTTTCTTTTATTCATACTTACCTAGGTGGATGCAACATCGGTCTGATGCTGCATCTGTCCCATGGTGCCTCTAACACTGAGAACCGAGTGAAAGAACACCGCAGATCACTTGGTTCTCACAGCTCCGTAAGCAGAGAGCTGCTGACTGTCAGTCAGCAGCTCTCTGCTCTGCCCCCTCCTCACTCATTGGAGCTCTGGGCTGTGGTGGGGCGGGAGCGGCCGGCTCAAGCTCTCAGTGGTTTGCTGAGAGGCTGAGCCAGGTGCTGATTCAGGCAGGTGGGCGGATCACAACTCCATGGTCGTGATGACATCCAAGCCTGGACCGACTCTGACATCAGCAGAGAGTGGACTTCAGCCCGCTCTCTGCTAATAATGTGTCACAGGAGTGTGAAATGAACTGGACTCTGTGATCCAGAGGAGAAGTACAGCCAAATGAGCTTTGGCTGTACTTCTCCTTTAAATATGTTTTCAAGTCCTAGGTAAATCATATAGATTTAGCAGTTGGCTTTAACAGGGTTGTAAAAATAACAAACATGTCATACTTACCTGCTCTGTGCAATGGTTTTGCACAGAACAGCCCCGATCCTTTTCTGTTTCTGGGGTGCCCCGCTGGCGCTCCAGGCCACTCCTCTTCATCGGGTGCCCCCACGGAAAGCTTCTTATGTCATATTTATTATTGTGTAGCACCCTACAAAGTAGGTGCTGGGTAAAGTATAGTGGGCCTTGGCTGCCTAACAGCAGGGCAATGATTTTCAGCTGGGCTGTCATGTCTCCCAGGTGTAGCTGTTGAGACTGGGGAATCTCCCCACTGTGCTCCATGAGAGGGTTATCATTGGGCAGTGGAGGAAACCCAGCCAATGGTGCACTCAGGCCTGTATCTACCCCAGAAAGGCAGATTCTGCCGCACAGCATTCTGGGAGTGGGTATAAGTTTAAGGGGAACGCATGACGCAGCGTCTTTGGCGGGAAGCAGAGTCCCAGGAGGGAGAGTATGGCTGTCTCTCCTCCTGTCAGCAGGATCGGGTGTCCCAGGCGGCTTGCCTGAGGTGACAGAGGGCTGAGCTGAGCTGCAGAGAGGATCCAGTGTGCAGAGTACCAGCAGAGTTGAGAGGGGTCTAGTTTCAGGAAAGCATTCCCAGTTCGTGAGTACTGCAAACTGCCCCCTGGGGGGTCTGCCTAGAGGAAGAGGGGACCACTCCGGTGAAGGTCGTGGGGATCCAGGAACTAGCTAGCCAGTGCAGGAGTAAAAGTAAAAGGGGGTGCCAGTGTTGACCCTGAAGAGAAGCAGAGAGGATGCCAGTGTGTGGGCCCTGAAGTATAGAGGGGGTGCCTAGTGAGAGGACCCTGAAGTGTAGAGGGAATGCCTAGTGAGAGGACCCTGAAGTGTAGAGGGGGTGCCTAGTGAGAGGACCCTGAAGTGTAGAGGGGGTGCCTAGTGAGAGGACCCTGAAGTGTAGAGGGAATGCCTAGTGAGAGGACCCTGAAGTGTAGAGGGGGTGCCTAGTGAGAGGACCCTGAAGTGCAAAGGGGGCGCCAGCGGTTGGGCCCTGAAGTGTTAAAGTGTACAGTGTGCAGTGTACAGTGTTGAGAGTTGCAGCAGCACAAACCGTTACAGGAGCTACCTCAGTCAGCAAGGACTGTAAGGAGCTGTATGCAGGACTTTTGAGCTAACCAGAGTGTCAAGTGTCAGTTTGCAGTATAGTCCAGGACTTGTTGAGCTAACCAAAGTGTCAAAAGTCAAGTTCAAGTACAGTTCAGCAAGTCAGCATTTTTCAAGCGCCAACAAGCGTTGGTCGGCATCCAGCCGGCGTCAAGACAGCGATGAAAGGCATTTTTTCTGCAAAGTGTCCCATTTGTACCTAGTTGAGCCAGAGGAGTATCCCACTCATTCCCTTCTCCCATCCCCAACATCAAATAAACAAAACAAACCAAAGATGCCGGAATGGTTATTGTCTCCAATCTTACACTTGGGTATTCAGTTTAAATGGGCTGAAGGTGTCACCGGTAACAATGGCAGACCCACATCAGGCCCAATGCCTGAAATACCTGCTACAATTGGTTCCTTTATTATAGATGGGAAATGAGAGGAGCTATTAAACACCCTTTTTGTATTAGAATGGGGAAGCAAACTTGGAGCATGTTTTGTAGACATTGAGCAGTTAGATCACTGGTATTAGTTACATTATGTACACTACTTATATTTGTGCTTATACAATTTTTTGAGCCATTCATATATATATATATATATATATATATATATAAATATATATATATAATATTTTATTTATTTTTTTGGTAGTTTCTTTTGGATTCTTTTTGCCAATAACTTTGCAGAATATCACCTTTCCAAAATTTCTGAATAGCTCTGAGCTTCCCCCTAGTGGTGTGAACTGATGCTGCATTTATTTAATACTTCAACTAGTTTAGGGAGCATGAAAAAATGTCATTTAAGGAGGTCATCCAAACCGCATTTGCACTCCCACTCCCATCTGGTGCTTTTAAGGGTCGCTAAAACCTACCTGTACTGCTCCCGCAGTGTATTTTTGTGCTTAGGTTTGCTGATCTCAGTGGAAATGATTATATTAGGAAAATCCTATTCACATGTTTTGCAGTGGGCTCAGCTGATCATGGTCATTTTTTAGGTGGGGCTCAGGGTGGCTCCTCAATTTGCTACCTACACAAACTATTGCTGTGCAGATCACATGTGATGCCTGTGCAATGGGAATTCAGCATTTGTATGGCTAAATTTGCATCTCATTCGGACCTAAACGGTGCAGGACCCTTTTTTTTAGGCTGCCTGGAATCGGATTGAATGGGTGTTCACTATAATCTGCAAACCGATTTGAGGGTGTCATTAACCTTACATTGACACCTGCAGGAGTTTGCAGAGGGCAGTATGAACTGCCTGCGAGTGAGATGCGATGCGGGAATCTGCACTGGAATTGCGCTGGTTCCAGCATTGCACAAGTTTGAACACATCACATGTGGTGCAAATTAAAGCTCCATTTTCACAGCTAATTGACAAAGAAGTTGTTCAGTGTTCCAGGTCAGCTTTTGATCAGTGTCAGGTCAGGATTCTATCCTGTTTTATCCTGTTCACAACTAAATGACATGTGCGATTCAGTAGCGTTCCCATAGAAGTCAATGGGCCTGAATTTGCACCTAACCCCGGACCACACTACTCAGAAAACGGACAGGACTCTTTCTCAATTCGCATTAAATCCACACTCCGGCTGCACCGGACATATATGAACAGGCACAATAGAAAGCAATGTTCTTTCATATGTCATGTGAATTGGAATGCAGTTCAAAACGCATCTAATTTGCATATGTGTGAACCTAGCCTATGTTCAGGTCATAATTTGTCAAATATTAACCTCTGATGTTAACCCATGAGGATAAAAAAAAAATATGAACTTGTTTGCTTGTACATAAAGTTTGTTTGCGGTTATTTCAATTCTCATACACATTGCCCATTTAGAGGTGGTGTTTTCTTGATATACTATTGGTGTTTTTTTTTTTTTTTTTTTTTACTGCTAGGTTTATGTACATTACATATATAAATGTAATGTGTGTATTCATTGCAGATAATGATGGCAGCAAAAAATACGTAAAGGTAGATCTGTAGTCACTTTTGCAATGCGTTAAAAGATCAGTCCACCTTACAGAGAAATTTCAATTACAAGTGGAATCTGATTGGATAAATCACTCTGCTGCCTTTCTATATTTCTTTAAAGTGAATCTTATTTAAAGGATAAGTTTATCTTAGTAAAAAAAAAAATATGTATATATATATATATTAACCACTTCTGGACCGGAAGTATTTGCCCCCTTAATGACCAGGCCATATTTTGCGATTTGGCACAGCTTTATTTTTAACGGAAATTGCGCGGTCATGAAATTGATGTCCTTTTTTTCCCACAAATGGAGATTTCTTTTGGTGGTATTTGATCACCTGTGCGGTTTTTATTTTTTGCGCTATAAACAAAAATAAAAAAATATATATTTTTTACATTCTGTTATACAACATTCCCAAAAAAAAAAAAGTAAAAATCAGAATTTTTTAACATTTTAGGCCAATGTGTTTTCTGCTACATATTGTTGGTAAAAAAAAAAAATCACAATAAGCATATTTTGATTGGTTTGCGCAAAAGTTATCACGTCTACTATCTACGGGAAAGATTTATGTGATTTTTATTGTTTTTTTTTTTATTTACTAGTAATAGCGGTGACCTGCGATTTTTTTGCGGGACTGCTACATTGCGGCGGACAGATTGGACCCCTGACTGACATTTTTGGGGGGACCATTGACATTACTACAGTGATCAGTGCTAAAAATATGCACTGTTACTGTAATAATGACACTGGCAGGAAAGGGGTTAATAAAGTAAGTGATCAAGGGTTTAAATGTGTACCTAGGGGCATATTTCTAACTGTGGGGGGGGGGTGGCTTGTGAAATGATCACAGAGACTTGTGATCCTATATAGAAGGATCACAGGCGCTCTGTGATCATTCCAGAGAGAAGAACGGTCAGCTGTGTTTACAACAGCTGCCCGTCCTTCTCTCTCAGCGGTGAGCGATCGTGGGTGTCGGGTGGCAATCGGAGCCGCCTGCCCTGTGCATCGTGATCCCTGCTGACGAACGGGGACAGGAGTCTGCTCGCCCCCTAGCTGCAGACGTTTACCTACGGCGGATCGCAAAGGAGCGGCTGCCTGCCCTAGTATAACTGCGGCGGGCGGTCGTTAAGCGGTTAATGTACTTTTTTTTTTTTTTGCAGATAAACAAATGTGCATTTATTTATTTTTTTCTGAAGACTGTGTAAGCTGCCTGCTCGTACCTCCTATGAGAAGGCGGGTTCACACCTACAGGAAGAGATAATGAACTACAGAGAACGCTCAACGGCATTGGGAGCTACAAGCTGACAGCCCCAAAGCATGTTGGTAGTTGTAGCTTTCACATTCACAGAAACTGTAAATTAATGATGCGGCTGGGCAGACGGAGCAGTGGATCAGGGAGCAGCTGCAGGAATAGGAACATGTTACATGTTCCACCCTAAAAATGGATGGAACATGTAATATGTTCTCAAAGGTGAACTGATCCGTTCAGTTGTTTCCTTTTACGATTAGAAGCCATAAATATGGACTCTTTCAAACAGGCAGTAAGCTTGTTGCCCTCTGAAAAGCAATCTGTGGTGAGTCCCTTTTCAGAGAGCAGTATAGCAGTGGTTGGCAAGTATTCAGAAGGTGCTACTACTGCCTCCTTATGTCTGAGTTTTTTTTTTTTTTTTCAGCTTTACTTTTTTTTATTGCCGAATAGCAATAACGGCATCATGCCATGATTGCAAGCCAAGCGTTTGGCTCATATTTGTGTAGCACTGCCCCCTTGGTGGTTGCTTGTACTTGTATGTTCTTCTGTGCAGCTTTGACCCTGTGAACCGTCCAGCCCTCCTGACACTCTAGGTTCAGACATGTTGTGTATACCTTTAAATGACACACTGACACAATGCAGATAGATTTTAACTCTTTAACTTGGCTTTACTCAAGAAAAAGGCTTGAAAAGAGTATTAATTAACTAGGCCCTGGATAAACAGTCAGGGCTCATTTGAAATAACACCAAAGAACAGTGAAAAACAAGTTATAATAACAAGTAAATACACCAAATATACACAATATCTTACAGCAGGGTTTCCAAATTAATTGAAACCCTATGACATGGTATAGCAAAACTTTGGAACCCCAACAAAAAAAATGTGTGCCGTAGACAGAGAATTTTAATGTCCCTAACAGAGAATTTCAATGTCCCTGACAGAGCCTTTCAATGTCCCTGGCAGAGCTTTTCAATGTCCCCCACAGAGCCTTTCAATGTCCCTAACAGAGAATTTAAATTTCCCTGACAGAGCCCACCTAACAGCGATTTCTATCTGACAATAATGGAGCTTTAGCAATGAACCCCACTCTCTATCACTCATCTACCACGAGATGAAAATGGCTGATGACAGGGCTGGCTGGCTAACTGCTGGGTGGGCTCTCTCATGGATGAGCTTTGTAAGTGGCTGGCTGATCATGGCAAGGTTGGCGGCAGGGCAGGCAAGCTGAAGTCAGAGCTGACATCAGGGCGGGATTAAGATCACGCTCCCGCAATCTCTTATGAGATTGCGGTTATGGGATCTCTGCCATTTTTCAACCTTCCGGGAACAGCAGGCGGTGGCCATCTTGAATGTGGCAAACTGCCTCGGAACCCCAATTTTGTTCTCACGGAACCCATTGGGAAACGCTGTCTTACAGTAAGTGAATGAATCCCTCAGAAAGTTATAAATTACTATGAGGAATGCTTTTACTAAAGGGGAACCGCGGGCCAATCTATAATACCTGTATCCAAATGAGAGATGAGGTAATCTAGATACCAGTAACGTGTCCCCTTTAAGAGCAATGATATAGCAATGTTCAGTATGCAAGGCCTTGCTAAGATCTTCACCGGCAGTTGGAGCTAAAAGAGCAAATGATTCCCCGATGTAGCACAGTGTGAGACAGGCAATGCAGGATAGCTGGATCTGATCAATGATGACCCACTAACTGATCCAAGTGTAGAGTGTCTGTGTTCAGTGTCTAAGAAAAACTGTAGCAACTGGTAACGGGACTCTGAGCAGGTACTCTCTCACCAATCCTGATGTCCCTCTTAGGAGTTCTAGATGAAGAGGCAGCGGAGATAGCCATGCTCTGCTGTTGAGTCCCACCGACTCTAACTCAATCAGCCATGCTGCAAGGATGTAGTGATGGTCATCCGTTCTGCCTGGGCTGAGTCTGCAGTCCTCTCTCTCTGCGGCAGACTGATGCACACACAATGCATCCCAGGAAGCAAGAGAGAATGGGCTTGTTCAACAACTCCCTTTATAGTCTCTCCCGCAATTCTGTCCTGTAGCCCATGGCCTGTTGGAAAGTATAGTTCTTAAACAGTTCAGCAGTGCAGTAATATCCTTTTAGAAGACTACAGTTCCCACAATGCCTTTCTTCCAGTCTCAGGAGTATGGGGAGCACAGAGACAGTCTGAGAGAGCAGAAAGTAAGTCTGTAGTATCAGATAATGGTAGTCCGCCCCTGGCTATATTTGCAGTGTGGCCCCACTGATCTCAACAGGCAGGTTTGGTAGTTGTTGCCACCTGTCAGACTCTGCAAATTTGAGTAAAAAATTGCAGCAAATGCAAAGCATCGCAGACTGTGGCTTGTGTACAGGTCTGTCAGACTTTATTGTTAGAATTCAGCCAGGGGGCAGTAAAACTGTGGCCTGATTTTATCACCCCCCCCCCCCCAGCCAATGGTGCAAAAGAGCAGATACCAAAACAATGCCCAAAGAGACATTCCCAGTGGCCAGTGAAGGTGCTCTTATTAGAGAAGGCAGTTGGTAAAGGTTAGACTTGAAGTCAGGGAAAGTCAGACTATAGTGAAATCAGAAAGGGGCACAGAAGGGATTATTCTGGCTAATAAAGTTTATAGTAGACACAATTAGGTAGAAACTTTGCTTTAAACATTAAATTAGTATAGGTTTAGTTTAGAGCCCTTTCACACTGAGTTTTTCAAGCGCTTTTGCGTTAAAACAAAAACCACCTGAAAAGCGCTAGAAAAATGCTTCCAATTAAAGTCAATGAATGCTTTCATAGTAGAGGACTGCACTCTGACCTAAAAAATTGTGATAATTTATTGATAAATCCAAAAATCCATAATAGACAAAATTATCAGAGACAGGAGAAAAGACATAGTTGACGCGTTTCACAAAAAATAACGCTTTAATGTAAGTGAGCCGGCGATGGGGGGGGGGGGTGTGAGCTGGCGAGCTGGCAAGCTGGTGTGAGTGTGGTCCGGGGGGGTGGTATGGTGTGGTCCGCCTGCTGCCCCCCTGGCCCATGGAGCACCAACCGCCACTGCTAGTTATAAATGTAGGCTTTCTGGCTGTCAGACTTTTGATTTTGTCCCAATTTTGAACTTTCATTTTGAATACAACTAAATTACTTTTGCTAGTGAGTGCCTTCCCGACTACAATCTGTTTATTAATATTCCCAAGCATGATGTTCTTTGCTGGGGATAAGTCCATAAATGTTCCCCCTTAAGGAGCCAGGAGCCAAAACTTTGCAATTCCGATTGTCACTGATCACTTGGATCCTCACTGATGATTGGGAACCAATGAGAGCGGTTCCCGATCATGTGATCGTTATGTCACACCCAGCCAGCCTGCAGATTACTACTGCCACATTAAGGTTACGTTCACATCTAGGCGTTGCTATTTTTACAGGCATTTTATAGGCGTTTTTCAGGTGTTTTTTTTGCCCATTTTTTAGGGGGTTTTACAGGCATTTTTGCAGCATTTTTGTGCAGGCATTTTTAGGTTGACAAGTGATCAATGGAAAAAAAAATAAAAACACCTGTAATCTGCCAACAAAGAATCTCATGTACTTTTTTGAGCGATGGGCATTTTGCTTAAGGCGACAGGGATCATTGAAATGAATGGGATTTGTCTTGTTTGGCATTTTTAGAGCTGAGGCTTAGAGCACAAAATTGCCCAAAAACACCTAGATGTGAACGGAGCCTAAGGCTCGATTCATACCTATGCATGCTGCTTTTGAGCATTTCTGTAGTGCTTTTTGCTGTGACTGACACATTTTTTGCCACGATTTTACCGCTATTTACGTTTTGCATTTTCTGGAGGTTTTATTGGAAAATTTTTGTTGGGCAGATTTAAAAATGCAAATTGAGGGAAAATTGCCGCAAATCGTGGTAAAAATGCAATATTATCATTTTGGATGCAGATCCATTGAAGTCTATTAATGCAAAACACTGCATTTTGCAGGGAAAAAAAAGTCCCAGATCCTTTCCAAAAATGCAGTGGCACAAAAATGCATTGATTTGAATGTGTTCCATAGGAACCCAGGTTAAAGAAATTAAATGCATTCCTGCAAAAAGCATAAAAAAATACATTAGTTTGAATCCAGGCTTAGGCTGCAGTGCCATCTATTAACTACTTCCGGACCGGCCGCCGACAATTTACTGCGGCACGCTGGCCCTCCAGTGCGAACCGACGTACAGTAGGTCTACATCGGTCGCGCGCCTGCAGCTAGGGGGTGAGAACACGCCGCTGGCGGCACGCTTCCACCCCCACTCATCAGTAGGGACTCCGATGCACGGGGAAGGCTGCTCCAATTGCCACCTGACACCCACGATCGCTCCCCGCTAAGAGAGAAGAACGGTCATCTGTTGTAAACACAGCTGATCGTTCTTCTCCCTGGAATGATCATAGAGCCCCTGTAATCCTTCTATGTAGGATCATAGGTCTCTGTGATCATTTCACAAGCCCGCCCCCATACAGTTAGAATCACTCACCTAGGCTCACATTTAACCCATTGATGGCCCACAGTGTTAACCCCTTCCCTGCCAGTGTCATTATTACAGTAACAGTGAATATTTTTAGCACTGATTACTGTAGTAATATCACTGGTACCCCCAAAAGTGTCAAAAATGTCAGTTAGGGGTCCGATCTGTCTGCCGCAATGTCGCAGTCTTGCTAAAAAATCACAGATCACCGCCATTACTAGTAAAAAAAAAAAAGAAAGCAATAATTATGACATAAATCTTCCCTGTAGTTAGTAGAGGCTATAAATTTTGCGCAAACCGATCAAAATACGGTTATTGCGATTTTTTTTTTTACCAAAAATATGTAGCAGAAAACAAATTGGCCTAAAATGTTAAAAAATTTTGATTTATAATTTTTTTTTTTTTTTTTGAATGTTATATAGCAGAAAGTGAATTTTTTTTTTTTTTTTCAGAATTGTCACTCTTTTTTTTGTTTATAGCGTAAAAAATGAAAATCGCACAGGTGGTCAAAACACCAAAAGAAAGCTCTATTTGTGGTCAAAAAGGGACATAAATCTTATTTAGGCACAGCGTCGCACGACCGTGCAATTGTCCATTACAGTAACGCAGTTCCGAATCTCGAAAAATGGCCTGGTCATTAAAGGGCAAATCCTTCCAGTCCAGAAGTGGTTAATAGTGTGAAATACAATTGTGTCTTACATAAAATAAATGTCAGCGCCTCAAAATAAAATAGCAGCTTGCAAACAGTGTGAATATACAAACACCAACGTAACATGTAAAAAGAGGTTGCAGCGCTCAAATAATGATTTAAAGTGACAAATAATCCAAAATACTGATGTGAAAAGAGGGTGTGTATGACAATTTAGTCCGTAACAACATATAAAGTCCTTTAAATCATTATTTGAGCGCTGCAACCTCTTTTTACAAATTGTGTCTTACAGTTTATTCGTTGACTGATACAATTACACTATTAAGAAAAATACAATATTAAAAAAATATATATTTTTTTAACATTTTGTAATTTTGTTAGTCTATGATAAAACAAAGAGCTTTTATTAAAATGTGCCAAATAAAAGCTTTACGTGTCCTTAAAAATGACTGATCTGCATTTTATACATAAATATATATATATTAAATGATATATACTGTATATACACACATGTATGTCCTTGTGTAGTGTGTATGTATATCTATATACCAACTGTATAGTGTCAGAAAATAGTCTTCCTATATTTCGTGTACTAATTAGTTTGAAGGTTCCATCAGTCGCACTGTACAAATCAGCATCATCCTCTCTGGGGTGTGTAAAATGACTAATCAGAGGCAATCTGCACTCCATATATATTCTAGTCACTCAACACTGTGACTTGGACCATCTGTTTTAAGTGCAGCCGTTACCGCCTTGGATTAAACATGATATCTGTTAGCTCTGCTCACTGTCACCATTAGAGGAAATGGAGTTGGAACCAGCAGAAGATTCGCTGGCTGAGATGCTGACAGATGATTATTGCTCCCCTTTGTAATAGAACATTATCTTTTATTGTTTTCCAGTGACGGTGAGCATTGGAGGGAAGCAGTATCTTCTGGGACTATATGACACTGCAGGACAGGTAACAGCCAAGTCTTATAAATGTTTTTATATGTTATTAGTGGCAGCAAACATAAATGATGAGCCAGTTTATATCAATTTCTGTTAATCAGGGCCAGTGCCAAGGGTAGCACCCAACATGCAAGTTCTAGAAACCTTTCCTTTATGTTGTTTTCCTCTTTTGGCCCCCTTTGGATATTCCTGTCTACACTTGGCAAGAACACTGTGGGGGGAGTCAGAAGGCTCTTTACAGTTCAAGAAACATGAAACCCTTATCTGATGGTTTGTATAGTTGTAGAGTCATCTTGCATATAAAGCAGGGTGAATGCTGTCCCTAATAGTACATGGTAACATTCCTTTTGGAAAATGAACCACATGACACTAAGTTGTACAAAACGACATTAACGTTTAAAGAGGAGCTCCAGGCTCCTTCAGAAAAAATGAAGTCAGCTGCTCCAAATATTGTAGCTGCTGACTTTTAATATAAGGACACTTACCTGTGCAGGGAACCCGCAATGTCCTCACCTGAGCCGATTCTTCTCTAGCAAGGAAAACAGAAAGTGAAGCCCTGTGGTTTCACAGCCAGTTACCTACTGCACATGCGCAAGTCCTGCTGTGCTTTGTGAATGGTCCCGTAGTCTTCTGGGACCTGTAACCTGCCCCAGAAGACTGAGGGGAATAAAGGGGGGCCGAACTTCCGGCTCAGTTTGCCACGGTGATCTGAGCCAGAAGTGTGAGTCAGGTACCAGCTCCCCCCAAAAAAGTGATAAATGCGTCAGTTGGGGGGGGGGGGGTGCAAACAAGCGGAGCTTCCCCTTTTGGGGTTCTGCTTTAAGTATGACTAAAGCTGGCCATAGATGGCTTGAAATTTAACCAGTTCAGCAGGAAAAATGGCCAAATTTGGGTCCATCTATCGCTGTTTCTGCTCAACAGAAGTCAATCTAATTGGTTGTCATAAATACATTTAAACTGGTTCCAGACCGCCCATCGCATATATACTGCGGCAGGGCAGCCCTCCTGCGTGAACTGATGTAGGGCTACGTCGGTCGGCACCGGCAGCTAGGGGGCGAGCGCGTGCGCTGCCGGCGGTGCGCTCCTGCCCCCACTTGGCAGCAGGGACTCCAATGCACGGGGCAGGGGGTTCCAATTGCGGTCTGACACCCGCGATCGCTCCCCACTGAGAGAGAAGAATGGTCGGATGTTGTAAACACAGCTGTCCGTTCTTCTCCCTGAAATGATCACAGAGCTCCTGTGATCCTTCTATGTAGGGTCACATATCTCTATGGCCATTCCATAAGCCCCGCCCCCTTACAGTTAGAATCACTTCCCTAGGCTCACATTTAACCCATTGATCACCCAGTGTTAACCCCTTCCCTGCCAATGTCATTATTACAGTAACAGTGTATATTTTTAGCACTGATTACTGTAGTAATGTCACTGGTCCCCCCAAAACTGTCAAAAATGTCAGTTAGGGGTCTGAACTGTCTGCTGCAATGTCGCAGTCCTGCATAAAATCGCAGATTGCCGCCATTACTAGTAAAAAAAGAAAAAAAAAAAACAATAAAAATGGCATAAATCTTCCCCGTAGTTAGTAGACACGATAACTTTTGAGCAAACCAATCAAAATACGCTTATTGCGATTTTTTTTTTTTTACCAAAAATATGTAGCAGAAAACAAATTGGTCTAAAATGTTAAAAAAAAATGTGACTTTTAATATTTTTTTGAGAATGTTATATATCAGAATGTGAATATTGTTTTGTTTTTTTTCAGAATTGTCGCTATTTTTTTGTTTATAGTGCAAAAAATAAAAATCGCACAGGTGATCAAATACCACCAAAAGAAAGCTCTATTTGCGGGGAAAAAAGGACATCAATTTTATTTGAGTAAAGCGTTGTACGACTGCACAATTGTCTGTTAAAGTAACGCAGTGCCAAATCGCAAAATATGGCCTGGTCATTAAGGGGGAAAAATCTTCCGGTCCAGAAGTAGTTAAAAAAAAACAGTATTTTAATTTTTAAAAAAAGTGTAAAAAAAAAAGTGAACATGTGATACCACCAAAGGAATACACAACCCCCAAAGGAATACACAACCCCCAAAGGAATACACAACCACAAAAGTAATACACAACCACCAAAGGGATACATAACCCCCAAAGGAATACACAACCCCCAAAGGAATACACAACCACCAAAGTAATACACAACCACCAAAGGAATACACAACCACCAAAGGGATACATAACCCCCAAAGGAATACACAACCCCCAAAGGAATACACAACCCCCAAAGGAATACACAACCCCCAAAGGAATACACAACCCCCAAAGGAATACACAACCACCAAAGTAATACACAACCACCAAAGTAATATACAACCCTCAAAGGAATACCCAACCACCAAAGGGATACACAACCACCAAAGGAATACACAACCACCAAAGGGATACACAACCACCAAAGGAATACACAACCACCAAAGGGATACACAACCACCAAAGGAATACACAACCCCCAAAGGAATACCCAACCACCAAAGGAATACACAACCCCCAAAGGAATACCCAACCACCAAAGGAATACACAACCCCCAAAAGGAATACCCAACCACCAAAGGAATACACAACCCCCAAAGGAATACACAACCACCAAAGGAATACACAACCCCCAAAGGGATACACAACCCCCAAAGAAATACACAACCCCCAAAGGAATAAACAACCCCCAAAGGAATACACAACCAAACACAATCGAAGTAAAAAAATGATGCAAAAACCGATGTGGCCAGCTCTGGAAAAGTAAAATCTGGAGAATAATGAAATAAGACAAATGTCTAAGGCTGCATACATAACGGCTGATTAAAGAAGTCAGGTAATAATTAGAATGGAGGTTAGGGTGATCTGTCTCGTTAAAGAGTGCACACACAGACAAACTGTCCCGCTCACGCTGCATTTTTTACAGTGTCCCACCAAAGCAAGTTTTCAAGGTTATTGATGTAACTGGTTCAGACAGTATTAAATAGCATAGACCTCCTTCCTGACACTAATAATACTTAGACCTTGGCGCCAATGATCCAGCTGTATGAAATAAGTATCGCTGCCTACACAATTTAATGTAGTCACTTTACAGAATGGGAAAATCCAAACAGCTCCCAGGAATTGGCTTTAACAGACTCAGCAACTGGAAAGTATAGTACGTTATTGAGCCCACAGTTCAGCATATTGTGCAGGATTCTAAATCATTTGAGATGTATGGTATAGTCACTCTTCACCGTACATTATTCCTACAGACAAAGGAAAGTAGTATATAACTTTCTAAAATATATTATTTTAGTTATAGGTAGAGCCTGGTTTACTGAGTCAGCCCCTGGCTTCTTGTATATGGCAGATATTCCCAACTCTGTTCTCATTTTCCTTGGTGTTTTTGAAGCTCCCACCTACATTAAGCCCTGGTTCACACCAGTGCGGCTTTGAAATCAAGTCGCAGTGAAATCGTAAAAAAGCAGTGCAGGAACAAGTCACAGCGATTAGAATGGTTCCATTTTAGGCAATCGGGTGCGAATTGTCATGTGGTTTGGACTTCAAATCGCTTGCCATTTTGCAACGGTATGAACCAGGGCTTATAAGCTGAAGAATTTTCTGCTGCAAGTTTCATATTATGAAATAAGGAAAACATTTAGCAGGTGAGCAGACCAAAGAACGTGAGCACAGAGATCTTCACACTGGAGGTATATAAGAAGCTGTCTTTTTAGGTTGATGGGGTCTTCAAAGAGTTCCGCAGGGTATTGGTTGTATCTAATCCTATTATTAGTTAAAGACCAACTAAACTTTTAGATTCAATTAACAAAATCTATTACAGGTGTATCAAAACAAAGTGGTATTTATCAAAAGTGGAGCAGACAGAATCTGTTGTGCGTGGCAACCAATCAGCTTCTATAGTCAGTGGCAGGTTTCAGTGGCAGTGAGTTAGGGCCGGCCCTACCATGGGTCCCACTTGGTCCATTGGACCCAGGCAGAACTTGGAATGCCGTAGTGCAAAGTGATGAGTATGCTCCTCCGGGGAAAGTCCCTCATGTGATTGTTGTGTGGGCAATGACGCCAGACATCAGCGGATTCCATCTCACACAGGGCAGGCTGGATCTTCTAGGGCGGTGGGTGGGGCAGACACAGGAGTGGACCGGTCCGGTGGTGAGTTATGGAAGAAGATAACAGTATATATACTATTTTCTAAATGTTATATTTATATAAAATAATGGATGTGGGGGCCTTATGTTGAGCATGATTTTTTTTTTTTTGGGGGGGTGGGGGGCAGCATTTCATTCTTGGACCCTTGCAGCACAATGTCTTGGGCCAGTCCTGCAGTGAGCCCTTGTAGAAAGCCAACTCGGGGGTTCCCCAGGGTGTGGAGTCTAAGCCCCAGCCTGCTTCTTCACCAGGGCTTCTTCACCAGGGTCCCTAATGGTGGGGATGGACTTGCAGCAAGCAGGCACCAGGTTGCGGCCCCCAGAGTGCAGACAGCCGGAGACAGAAGAAGATATGGGAAATGAGCTTAGGGCAAGGCAGGCGACAGGCAAGCACAAATGGTAGATGAAGTCAGGGTCCGTACACCGTACATGGGAAGTCAGACACAGAATACAAGTAATACTAAGAAAATACTGTAGAGGCACAAAGAAACTAGGAAGTTGTTGAGGCAACACGGTCTGCACGGAACATGTCTTGTATAGAGAAGCATTCAGTTCCTGGCAGTTTGTTTTCTTTAGAAAGCAACCACAGCCTAATTAAACAAGCCTGTCCCCTGCCATTATCTGTAAAAAAAAAAAATACCCTTACTCTCTGTATGTAAGCAGTGGTCTCTCTGTAGAGGTCACACATGCCTTATGCTGCTATCCCATGAGCAGGAAACATGAACTTTGCAGATTTCAGAGAATAGGGCATTTCGGACCTCTGTAGAAAGAAGACTGTTTCCAGAAAGAGAACAAGGGTCCCAATCAGCAGCATGCCAGCAGAGAACAGGCTTATCTAGAAGGGCTGTGGCCGCTTTCGAAAATTTTAGGCTAGGTTCACACTGGTGCGCTGCAGGAACCACAGCGGGTTCCCGCATCACTTCTGAATTGCAGGTAGTTCACACTGCTGTCTTCGAACCGCTGCGGGTGTCAATTTAAAGTAAATTACACCCCCAGGTTGGTTCACAAAAAGTAGTGCAAACTGGGGTATGTAATCACAATGGTCTGAACACCCATGCAATCAGATTCCAGTACAGGCCAAAAAAGAGTCCTGCACCATTTTGGTGCGAATTTAATGTGATTTCAGCCATACAAACTATGTGGCTGAATTTGCATCGTACACACATCGCACGCGATGTGCACAGCAATGCGTTGGGAATCACATGCGATGTCAGTGTAAACCCAGCCTTAAAGTACCTCTTTAGCTGTATTAAACTGAAAATTCAGTTGGTTTTTTAGACAGCGAAACTCGTAATATTGTTTAGAATACCAGAATTTAAAGGGTAAGTGCACTTTAAAAGAAAGCGCACTCATCCCTTTTGCCCTGATCTAACTCATCCCACCCCCAGATGCATACTTAACTCGATCCAATGGCAGTGGCTTCTGGTGTTTGTTTAACTACTTGCCAACCAGTTGCGGCAGTTATATGGTGGCAGGTAAACAGGTTCCGACGAATCGCCGCACCTGTACGGCGGTTCACGGGAGCGATCTTGGAGGCCGCCGGGCACCCACAATTGCTTCCTGTGGGGAGAGAACAGCGGTCTGCTGATGCCGTTGTTCTCTCACTAATCAACACAGAGCTCCTGTGATCCTTCTATTTAGGAACACAGGTCTCTGTGTTGATTCCATAAGCCCACCCCCCTCACAGTTAGAAAACACCCCCTAGGCTCACATATAATTCTTTGATCGCCCCTGGGTTAACCTCTTCCCTGCCAGTGTCCTTATTACAGTAACAGTGCATATTTTTAGCACTGATTACTGTAGCAAGGTCACTGGTCCCCTCAAAAGTGTCAAAAATATCAGTTAGGGGTCCAATCTGTCTGCCACAATGTCGCAATCCCGCTAAAAATCACTGATCGCCGCCATTACTAGTAAAAATAAATAAAAATCACATCAATCTAGTTTGTAGACGCGATAACTTTTGCGCAAACCAATCAATATACACTTATTGGGATTTTTTTTAACCAAAAATATGTAGCAGAATACAAATTGGCCTAAAATGATGAAAAATTTTGATTTAATTTTTTTTTATTGGGAATGTTATATAGCAGAAAGTAAAAAATATTGTTTTTATTTGAAAATTGTCGCTCCTTTTTTTTTTTTATAGCGCAAAAAATAACAATAGCATAGGTGATCAAATAACACCTAAAGAAAGCTCTATTTGTGGGGAAAAAAAGAACATCAATTTTATTTGGGTACAGCATCGCACGACGGTGCAATTGTCAGTTAAAGTAACGCAGTGCCAAATCGCAAAAAATGGCCTGGTCATTAAGGTGGAAAATCTTCCCATCCAGAAGTGAATAAATCCCACCTGCGCCTGCGTATTTCAATCCCATCAAATTTTTTGGGGCTGTCTTCCACCATATTTCTTCGTCTCTGGCCTCAGTACTGCTCTATGGGGCTCTAATAAGTCAGGCACAGGACAGTAATACTTGTAAACAAGCACCAGAGACCACAGCGATCGAATTAAGGTAAGTATGCACCTGTGGAGGGGGAGGGGAGATTAGGGTAGGTCAAGGTATACCAAAGGGATAAGTGCAGTTTGTGTTAAAG
This sequence comes from Pelophylax lessonae, assembly GCF_965119305.1. Classification (NCBI taxonomy): domain Eukaryota; kingdom Metazoa; phylum Chordata; class Amphibia; order Anura; family Ranidae; genus Pelophylax; species Pelophylax lessonae. The sequence continues at coordinate 148,901,292 of NC_138780.1, forward strand.
TGCAGTTATCTTTTAACAATTTTTTTCCCCCCAAATAATACCACCCCTTAATAAAAATGAATCCACAACAACAAGCACAGCAAGATAAATTGTTTATTTAATCAAAATCCAATACATAGATTTAAATTCCTTATGAATATTATTTATTATTATTCTATTATTATTTATTATTATTCTATTATTCTTCTATTATTATTCTTATTCTTATTATTATTATAATATTATTATTCCTTATGAATATATTCTTTCGTAATCTCTTTTATGCCTTTCTCGAATGATTGATCTTGATAAAGTCGACCGGTTGTCCTAAACCTTCACTGGAATTGGGTACTTGATTTTTAATAAATCATTCCACACACTGTACTTCTGCATTGTAAGCTAAAGGGGGTCTCCCCAGGATATTTGAAGTGTTCTCCAATGGGATTGCTGGATATGAGACCAGCTGTGCAAAATATAATGTTGCTTTTATAGAAACAAAATTGCAGTAAAAATATACTGGCCTTCTAAGCCTTATGTTTAAAATGTTTGAACTATTTAGAAAAATATAAACCATATAAGATGGTAGATCTTACTACTCTGCAGCAATGATTTAAACATGGCATTTGTCTTTTTAAATAAGTGATGAACAAACATGTTGCTACAACAAAAATATGAGGCACAAAGGAATCACTTGGAAGCTTAAGAATAAATATTTGATATATTCATCATTACATATTTTATGCTGCTAAAAAGAATGTTGTAAATAGGAAGGAAGATGAAATGGACTCTGGTGGGTGTCTAGTAATGATGCGGCATTTATCATTTTAACTATTCCCCTTATCTGGTTGTTTGTTGCCACCTAGTGGTGTAATATCAGCAATGACAGCAAAACCTTCATATGAATATTAGGTGGATTTTAGTGCCTTAATCACTTCTGGACGGGAAGATTTTCCCCTTAATGACCAGGCCATTTTTTGCGATTCGGCACTGCGTTATTTTAACAGGCAATTGTGCGTTCGTGCGACGCTGTACCCAAATAAAATTGATGTCCTTTTTTCCCACAAGTAGAGCTTTCTTTTGGTGGTATTTGATCACTTGTGCAATTTTTATTTTTTGTGCTATAAACAAAAAAAGAGTGACAATTCTGAAAAAAAAAATTCTGGAAAAAAAAAAATAGTTTTTACTTTCTGCTGTATAACATTCCCCCCCCCCCCCCCCCCCTCCCCAAAAAAATGGAAAACAATTTAAAATCAGTATCATTTGTATTCTGCTACATATTTTTGGTAAAAAAAAAAAATCCCAATAAGAGTATTTTGATTGGTTTGCGTAAAAGTTATTTAGCAACCAATCAGAATATTCTTTTAATTCTCCTTGTGTAATCTTTTGGGGAGAATTTGAATCAGATTGGTAAAAAATAAGATATATCTGAAACTTTGATTGAGGCCTTTTTATTACATTATTTGTACAGAATACATGGGTGCACAAAAAAAAAAAAGCTCCTACTATATAATACATTTTCTTTTCTACAGGAAGATTATGACCAGCTTCGACCTCTCTCCTACCCAAATACAGACGTGTTTCTGATTTGCTTCTCAGTTGTCAATCCAGCTTCTTACCACAATGTCCAGGAGGAATGGGTGTCGGAAGTCAGAGCCTACATGCCACATGTACCTTATGTCCTAATAGGAACACAGGTAATAAATGTACTGAACTGTACAGGGCTGGAGGGAGCTAAAAAGTGGTACTGGAATATAAAAGGTTACATTTTTTGTACATATAACTGAAAATGTATTTGCACATCTCCAAATATGTAAAAACATAACACTTAAATGTAACAGACCTGGGCCTGTATCTTATTCTTTTAATCTTCATTCCTACAGTTACCACCACTTCAAATCCATCAAATTAGAATCCAATGTTCCAGTGTTCCGAATAATGTGCAAATGATTAGAACCTCTTTAGGTTATGCAAATTAAACCAGTCCTATTTAAATCTCAGACATCTAAGGTCTAGTACAAACAAAGAAAATATAAATCAATTAGCTTAATCCCTCAACCAATTAACTGCAAATAATATAAATTGCTGCTAACAATGTGAAAGTGATTCCACCACCTTTAATATAAATATACTACAATGGCACATATAGTGTGGCACAAATCAATACAAATCACAGCAATACTAGGGGGATTGTTGTGACTTGTATTGAGTTGTGCTACACTATGTGCCATTTTAATCTAAGGTCTGGTGTTCTCTTTGCTGTTGAAATGTGTGGTGTCAAAGTACATTCTATAAGGACCTTAGAAAGTTGTATATGCCTATTTCTATGAGTCTGGCAAAGGATTTAAAAAAAGATCACCAAATGATTTGAAATCAATCACTCCACTGCAAGGGAAATAATCTACAAGCGGTGCAGATTTTAAATTGCTAATTTGTTCAGGACTGGCCAACCCAGCAAACCCAAGAGCTGGCCATTTGCTGGTAATAAAAGGTCTAGCATATCAAATACAATAGTGGAACGTGCATGCAACTGCAATCAGAAAGAGCTACTGTGATGTGTAGTAGTGGAAATGATCATAGGCATGCGCAGAGGGTATGCTGGAAGTGCCCATGGCTACCCTAATCACCCTATGCGCCAGGGCCAATGATAAGGCAGTACAGCCTGCCCTCCTGTATCAGGCCCATGTTCTATTAGTTCAAAAGGGGGGCCCGGGCACCTGGTGAGCAGGAGGACCGGGTGTACTGCCTTATTGGAGATAGCGATCCTCTTGTTCCACCCCCTGCAGTGTTGCCAGCTTCTCCTCCTCTCTTTCCCTCCCTCCCTTCCTCCCTAATTATGTGCTGCAGAGAGATCAGTTCTAGCATCTGAGCCTCCGTCCTGTGCTGTTCTTTTCTCAGTCTGAAATGTAAGACATCAGGGGTCTGTTTAGAAGCCTGATATTTCACCCCCCCCCCCCACCCCCCCCAAAAAAGGGCAGTTAAAAATGTTTTTAAAATAAATAAATCAAAATCTATACAAAATGTTAAAAAAAATGTAAAAAATATTTTTAAAGAAATTAAAGCAGAGTTCCATCCAAAAGTGGAACTTCCACTCATTTGCTTCCTCCCCCCCCTCAGGTGCCACATTTGGCACTTTTCAAGGGGGAGGGGGGGACGGGTACCTGTTTTTGACAGGTACCCTTCCCCACTTCCGGGAGACGGCGCCGCTGGGCTGTTTCTCTGAAGTTTGGACCCCTCCTCCTTCCCTCCGCCGCAGAGCCAATCCAAATGCGCCGCACGCTTCGTGCATGCGCATTAGGGACCCACCCGTGAAGCCGCAAGGCTTCACTGCCGGGTTCTCTCACCGGCAATGGCGGCGGCAGCACCCGACAGCAGATGGAAACATCGGCTGCGGTGTCGACATCGCTGGACTGAAGGACAGGTAAGTGTCCTAATATTAAAAGTCAGCAGCTACAGTATGTGTAGCTGCTGACTTTTAATTTTGGAGGGGGAGTGGGTGAGGTTGGAACGCCGCTTTAAGGACTCCACTCTATAATTCGCAACCGTGCACTACTTTTGCTGCAGTCCGGTGGAATTTCAGACCATTCAAATGAATGCGTTCCTGTGTGATTCATTGTGTGAACCGACCCTTAATGAGACTGTGAGGCCTTTAAGTTGAACTGGAAACTAGTCTTTCAACATGATAATGATCCAAAGCACCTAGCAAATTCACCAAGCAATGACTCAAACCAAGAAATTGTACTCCAGGTCCTTAGTCAATGAAGCTAGACTCTGTGTTCCTGTCTTATGGAGCTCGCCAACTGTGCGTGACTGGTTCACACTTCTTCACAAAATAGCAGATATGGGAAACCTAATTGCAACTTCACATGAAAACCCCTCTAAGTTCACAACTACATGGTCTTCTTGGGTCTATTTCCAAACCATGACAGAATACAGCGGGCTTATGGGGAACTCACCTTAACTGATTGCACTTTCCAGAGTATGTTTGTTCCAGTACAGGCAAACCGGTTTACCGCTACCATGTCTCTGAGCATTAAAAGCACTTTTGCAGAGGGCCAGGAATTGAGAGGAGAGGCAGGGTGCCCCAAGCGTGTGACCCCACCTGTCACTCCCCTCCCTTCCCCTCACCCCCTTTCAAGATCCCACAGCTCCATCCCATTCAGCTCCCCTCTTTCATCAGCTGTATGTCCGGATACCCTAGTATCCATTCCTGTTCATAGGCTGTTCCTGTAATCATTAATATACTTTGTAAGACTTTTTGGAATCGCATTCCATTTGTGCACTATGTATAATCTGTATATTAATTGGCTTTGGCCCTCTGGGTCATTTCTCCTTTTCTCATGTACCTTTATTATTTCAATACAATTCCTTGTAGAAAAAAGGAATGACTCAAAAATAGAGGATTATGTACTAACCTAAATAAAGACCTCATTTGATTGCCATTTACATTTTGTAGGGGGATTTTGCATCTTGCAACTGAAGGAATATTGCATTGAGTAGTCAAAATCTTCAGATGTCACAGACTGGTGGGCATCTAAAATGCCTACAAAATGTAATTTCTATTACAAAGGCAATACATGCTTTTGATGCTTAGGATGTACCTACTTTTTCCACAATACACAAATGCATCTATTGATATTTTCAATAAAAAAAGTTATTGAAAAGGCAAATTTTTTTCATGTGTTCCTATTCAAATATATCAAAATTAAATGTTTATCATTTTTTTTTTAAACAAATAGAGGTTTCTTTTGGTGGTGTTTAATCACCATTGGGTTTTTTATTGTCTACAAAAAAAAAGACAGAAAAAAAAAAAAAGTTTTTCTTAGTTTCTGTCAGTAAATTTTGTAAATAAGTAATTTTTCTCCTTCATTGATGTGGGCTGATGAGGCGGCACTGATGGGCACTGATAGGCTGCACTGATGGGCACTGATGAGGTGGCACTTATAGGCACTGATGAGGCAGCACTGAAGGGCACTGATTAGGTGGCACTGATGAGGAGGCACTAATATGCTGGACTGATGGGCACTGATTGGTGGCACTGATATGTGGCACTGAAGAGCACTGATAGGCAGCACTTATGGGCACTAATAGGTGGCACTGGTGGTTACTGATAGATGGCACTGAGGGGCACGGCTGGGCACTGATTGACAGCACTAATGGGCACTGGTTGGCGGCACTGATGGGCAGCCCAGATGAGCAGGCACTGATGGGCACTGACTGGCATCACTAATGGGCACTGATTGACAGCACTTATGGGCACTGGTTGGCGGCACTGATGGGCAGCCCAGATAAGCAGGCACTGATGGGCATTGACTGGCATCACTAATGGGCACTGATTGGGGTCACTGATGTGCACTGATTGGTGTCACTGATGGGCACTGTTGGGGCTTTACTGTAATTGGGCACTCTTGACAGTGTGAGGCAAGGAGCGCCAATAAACTGCACTTCCACATTTACATGTGACCAGCTATTATTGGACACTGCCAATCACATGGGTAAAGAGCCACGTCATTGGCTCTTTACCAAGATCGGGGTCACGCAGTGGCTTGTGTCCCATGGGTGCACGAGAGCGGCCGCTCTGGGGCGCCATCATTTGACAGGGGGCGGGCGGCAAGTGGTTGAATAAAGATCTGTCGGACTTAAAAAGTCAACCATGTCCATGGGGTGTACCTAATTTTTTCACGTGCCTGTATATTGACTTGTTTGACATCCCACTCCAAAACACTGCACAGTAATATGGGGTTGTCACCCCTCTAAGGCGAGAACAGCCTCTGCTGTCCTGGGAAGGCTCTCTGGTAGATTTTGGAATGTGTGGGAATTTGTACCCAATTAGTAGAGCTGCACGATTCTGGATGAAATGAAAATCACGATTTTTTGCTTAGAATAAGGATCACAATTCTCTCACGATTCTCGGTGTAACATCATATTTTACATTATACAAACAAATTGGGCTAACTTTACTGTTTAGTTTTTTTTTTTAATTAATTAAAGTGTATTTTTTCCCAAAAAACTGTGTTTGAATGACTTCTGCGCAAATACGGTGTGACATAAAAGATTGCAACAATCACAATTTTATTCTATAGGGTCTCTGCTAAAAAAAAAAAAAGATACATAATATTTGGGGGTTCTAAGTCATTTTCTAGTAAAAATTACTGATTTTAACTTTTAAGCAACAAGTGTCAGAAAAAGGCTTAGCCTTTAAGAGGTTAAACTGCCCTCACTTAGCCCCGGTTCACACTTATGCGATGCGGGAAGGCTGCGAATTCGCATCGAATGCGCATCGCAAACGCACCCCTGGCAGTTCACACTGCCATATGCGATACACTGGGGGTGTCAATGTAATCTTAACGACACCCCCAGTTTGATCGCATATCGCAGTGCGATCTTGCAGTTCGCACAGGATCGGATCGCACAAGTGTGAACCGATGTGCGATCCGATCCTGATGCGGCTGCAAAAAAGGGTCCTGTGCGTCTTTGCTGCGGGTGCGGTGCGAATTTAGCCATACAAAGTGTATGGCTAAACTCGCACCGCACAGCCGATCGCATGTAATGAAGGAGCAGTGCGCTCCGACATTACATGCGATCGCCGCAGCCGCATCAGTGTGAATCGGCTCTTATTGACGGAAGTTCATTCCTTTGATCTAAATAAAAGAAGGAAAAGATACATTGTAGAAAATTGTGTTTTTAGTTATCTAGCAGCCTTAACAATGTTGATAAACATTAAAGCAGTGAGTGAGCAGAGAACAGCTCTGTAAGAATCGAGGACATGCCGTTTTAAGATCGTGAGCACAATTTTTTAAAAGAATAATCGTGCAGCTCTACCATTTATTCAGAAGGGCATTTGGGAAAGGCCAGTTTTTGACATTGGATAAGGAGACCTAGTCTACAAGTTCCAATTCATGCCAAAGATATTATGGTATGTATTATATGTTAGTTCCACCACGCCAAACTCATCAAGCCAAGTCTTAATCAACCAGGCTTTTTTTACAGGAGCACAGTTATGATGGAACAGAAAATGGCCCTCCACGTAGATTGAAGCACACAATTCTCTAATACGCCTTTGTATACTGTAGCATTAATAGTACCCTTCATCTGAAATATGATGTCTCAGTACTAGGGATCGACCGGCTTTGCCAATATATCAAGGGCCGATCTGCATTTTCTCTGATATATCGGAATCAGCCCCTGAGGTTACTGATATTGCCGATATTTCGGGAAAGTGCTGTACCGGAGTGATGCCTGCAGCTAGAGGCATCACCCCATTACGGGCGTCCATAGCTGATGGTCTGCTGTCTTGTAATGACAACCGATGCGTCTGAGAAGCCGCTCAGCTGTCATTACAAGGAGCGGGAGGGGATGCCCCCCCTCCCGCCGCCTTCCGTCCCCACCAAGAGACCCGGGCCTCCTACCTGCACAGTCGCCGATGAGAAGACTTGATCAAAGCTGCATTCGACTCTGATCGGGTCTCCATGTAAAAACCCGGAAGTGATGTCATGACATCACATCCGGGTACTCGGCACCAAATTTAAAAGAATGACAGCATTCAAAACAGCCAAACTTGGCGTTTTTAATGCTTTTAAGTGCAGAGGAGGGGTTTGGGGGTCTTTTAGACCCCCAGATCCCTCCACAACAGTACCTGTAAAAAAAAAAATGTAAAATTTTTTTTAAATGTCCGAAAATATCGGCAGATATCGGTCGGTACTGATATGTGATGACCAAAATATTGGTATTGGTATCGGCAATAAAAAAAACGATATCAGTACCTTTACAGGGTGGATAGTTTGTGCCCTTTAGAATTCTATTTTAGCCATTGTGTCAAAGTATTCCTATGGAATCAACTTAAAAATTACAAAAAAATATCAAGTCCAAGGTCCATACACCAATAGATCAATCTTGAATAGAAAAACGGTGAAAAAAAGTGTTGAAGCAAGGAACCACAAGTCCCAGCAGATAGATCCTACTCCGTGTTGTTGAAAACGAGGGAGAGGAAGGGGAAGCACCCGTGAAGGATCACCAAATATCAATATAGCAGCTTACCAGAAGGAGTTGGCCACCCAACCTAATGGATAGACCACTGCAGGCTTAATTGAAAAAATATGGAGGTTCACCAGGTGGTTCGGGTCCGGTATTCAAAAGGCATGTATGTGGAAGAATGATGATAGGGACATAGCGTAACTCCATAAAAACAATATATGTATTAAAAGCAAAAAGATATACACTCACATATGAACGCCATTCAAAAGCATATATCCATATAGCAACGCTGGAGTGTTGCGGCGTCCTCGCAAACACTTGCCAGTGTTCGCGGGGAAGCATTTGGTTGAGTACCTTAATTGCTATTCAATTTTTCTGCCACCAATATTGATATTGTATTACGGTATATTTTTCCAAGTATATCAACCTATATTTCTTTGATAGCGCTACACATATTTGTTTACTATACTATTAACATGCCTAGCTTGAGTGGACAGATTGGCAAAACAGATGCATTGGAACACCATCCACACATATCACACCTCCACTGTATAGAAGATCACAACTCCATTTTTCTATATATTGGATTTCAGTGCCCTGAATGAAATCAGATGTAATGGCTTATCTGCAACTATTCATAGTTTCTGATAAATAAAACAGTGTACTTTTATGAATAGGTGTGAGGCAGGCAATGCTTGGTGAGTTGTATTATCCTGCATTTTGGTGGGTTTTTGCAGATAGGTGTAATACAACATCACTATCAAGAAGGGTTCCTAAAGAAATGTAGCACTAAGGTTTATCAGTTTATACATCTTATTTTTCTTGTAGATTGATCTGCGAGATGACCCAAAAACACTGGCTCGACTTCTCCATATGAAAGAAAAACCAATTTCTTATGAGCAAGGAATGAAACTTTCAAAGATGGTAGGTTCTATAATACTGATAAGGTTCTAATAGCAGATACAGAGATAAATATAACAGCCACAAGTTCAAGGGAAACAAGCTAGGCAATTACTCTAGGTCTTCTTTCATAAGCCATGAGGAAGCAGTGATGTAAGAACCAAGGGTATGGTGGGGTCTCTTGTCTAAAACTTTCTGAGGCTACATGTATGCATCTTTTTTGATCTTGCAGTTTCAATGTGAAAGTTTTTATCCGATTGCTGCTTGTATATATAAAGTCCAACTCCAACCTTCCCACATTGCAATTGTTTAAGTGTACTTACCTTTTTATGATGTATTCTGGACATTCAGGGAATAAAAAATGGGCAATCATCACCGCTACAGAGAATGGTGCTGACACGGTGACATTAGTGTGTAGCACTGTATTGATTAGACATCCGCGATAATGATAAGGCATTCCCAGGGGGCAAGTCCATGACACCCTGGGCTTACAAGAAGTGGGTTAAATGACACACTGGTCAAACCAGAAGAGTACTGGATCCAGCCCATTGAGTGATTTAAAAAAAAGAGAACTAGGTTTCACGGCCAATTTACAGATTAGGTACATAGTAACTTTCTGTTGTTTTTGCCCTTAGATTGGAGCACAGTGCTACTTAGAGTGCTCAGCCCTGACTCAGAAGGGGCTCAAGAATGTGTTTGATGAAGCAATCCTCACAGTCTTCCACCCAAAGAAAAAGAAAAAACGTTGTGGGAAGTGTCGCAACTCTTGCTCAATTGTCTAAGGTCATTCCCAGGAATCGATTGGTGCTATTGTACAGTGATGGGAGCAACCATACAGGAAAAAAAAATACTAGAGAGTTGGGAATTTTCACTGTATGAAAAAAACAACATGGAGGCCATGACCAGTGACTATTCCATTCTTCGCTTCGGAGCCTTTGATCTGTGACACCTCCATGTTTTAAAAATGCAGACGCTGTATTCCTCCATCTACCCCCCTCTCACTGTGATCATTTTATATGAATTGTATCTATACACAATATGTGCCTTGTTTTCCAATCGACATTTTTCACCAGTCACTGGACGTTTTAGCCGCACAAAGAAATTCATGCCTTACTTTGAACAAAAAAGGACTACAAATAGTAAAGACTAGTTGTCAAAGACATGATAGCATTCCTTAGTTTATTAGAAAAAAAAATGCATCCATTTTCTAACACTATTAGATTAGTACATTGGAGCCATTTTATTATGGTACAATACATATTTAAAGGTCCATTTCTGTTACTTCACTGAAAAACATTTTTTATGTTTTCGTTAAACTTTTACCTGTGTGTGTTAAAAAAATAAATAAATAAAACCTTCCTGACCTGTTTTTATCATTATGTTGTATTTTAGGATCCAAATGGGCTGCCCAAGGCAGGGGCGGGCGTACAGGGGTCGCAGGGGTCGCCATGGCGACCGGGCCCCATGCTGCAGGGGGCCTGAGAGGGCCCACTGTATGTACAGAGAGGAGGATCGGCAACCGCAGCTGAGACCGAGCTCCCCCGATCCTCCCGAAAGAGCTGATCGTGATCACATTGGAAATTGGAATGGAAAGTGAAAGCAAAGTACAGTGTGTGCTGTGCTCTCTGCCTCCCCCTACAGTGCAATACCCGGCAGGAAGTTACAGGAAGGTACAGTCCTCTCTCTGCCGTTCTGTATGTATGTCTGTGCATTATGTATGTGTGTGTATGTGTGTGTGACTGTGTTTATATGTGTCTGCATATGTGCATCTATATATGTATGTGTGTGCATGTATGTATGTTTGTGTGTTTATATGTGTATGGATATATGTACGTGTGTGTGCTTACATGCCAGTTGTGTGGGGGACACTTATCATCTAGGAAGCAATGTGTGGTGTGCTTGTCATCTGGGAGGCGTTGTGTGTGCGGGCACCAATCCTGGGGGGATGCTCTGAGTGGGGAGCTTGTCAACTGTGGAGTGCTGTGTGTGGGGTGCTTACTATCTGTGTGGGGGTTGCTTGTTATATGAGGGGGGCTATGTGTGGGTAACGCGTATCAGCTGGGAGATGCCTGTCAGCTTTGTGGGACACATCAACTGGGAAGTGTATGCTTTTATATATATGTGTGTGTGTATATGTGCTTATATATGAGTATGTATATGTGTGTGTATGTGTGTACATGTGCGTTTATGTGTGTGTGTGTGTGTGTGTGTGTGCACATTACTTTTAATCCTGACCCCATATATGTGTACAATCAGAAGTAATTTTTTTATTTCAGGTTGTTCATAGTACCAGCAAGAAAATGCTATTCCTCTGAAAAGCGATCCATACTCATATCGCTTTTCAGAGGCATTTGACAGGCGGTGAAAAGGCAATATGTTGCTTCCTCACCGCCTGCTTTAACCCCCTAATGCAGGGGTGGGGAACCTGCGGCCCGCACAATCATTGCGTCTGCCCCCCCTGCCGCTGAGCCTGTGTATGCCAGTGGAGCTGTCAGAAGGAGCCAATGGCTCCGTCCTGACAGTGTGAGTCACAGAAAAGCTTCAGAAAAGGGTGGACCCGGGACATAGAGCAGTGCGCCCCGAGCCCACCCATTTGTGTGACAATAGCGAATGAAAATTCACTATTGTCACACAGATCCTCCTCCACAGACCCGCTTCCTGATTGGGTCTTGGACGAAAGGCAAACACATGCCATTGGTCGAGGAGGAGGCTGGAGGACTCGAGGAGAAGCCACCGCTGCAGGTAAGTACACTGGCTTTCTGCATTGAAAGGGGGCACGCTGTGGTCAGTCTGCATTGAAAGGGGGCACGCAGTAGTCAGTCTGCATTGAAAGGGGGCAAGCTGTGGTCAGTCTGCATTGAAAGGGGGCACGATGTGGTCAGTCTGCATTGAAAGGGGGCACGCAGTGTTCAGTCTGCATTGAAAGGGGGCACGCAGTGGTCAGTCTGCATTGAAAGGGGGCATGCTGTGGTCAGTCTGCATTGAAAGGGGGCATGCTGTGGTCAGTCTGCATTGAAAGGGGGCACGCTGTGGTCAATCTGCATTGAAAGGGGGCACGCTGTGGTCAGTCTGCATTGAAAGGGGGCACACTGTGGTCAATCTGCATTGATTGGGGCACGCTGTGGTCAGTCTGCATTGAAAGGGGGCATGCTGTGGTCAGTCTGCATTGAAAGGGGGCACGCTGTGGTCAGTCTGCATTGAAAGGGGGCACACTTTGGTCAGTCTGCATTGAAAGGGGGCATGCTGTGGTCAGTCTGCATTGAAAGGGGGCACCCTGTGGTCAGTCTGCATTGAAAGGGTGCACACTGTGGTCAATCTGCATTGATGGGGGCACGCTGTGGTCAGTCTGCATTGAAAGGGGGCACGCTGTGGTCACTCTGCATTGAAAGGGGGCACGCTGTGGTCACTCTGCATTGAAAGGGGGCACGCTATGGTCAGTCTGCATTGAAAGGGGGCACAAACATTGCACTTGCGACCGGCCCTGGCGTTCCGCCACCAGGCTGGGAGGGAAGGGCCCCGTCCGGGGGGCCCTTTATGGTTTCTTGCATCGGGGCCCTGAAGGTTCTAGTTACGCCACTGGCCCAAGGTAAAGATTTGTATCTGTTCAGCTTCCAGCCAAGTGAGATTCCAAGCATTGGAGTTTCTTATTACGTTTCACATTATTTCAGGTGCAGCTGATGGAGTCTGTAAAACAAGCTGTGTCTTAAGAAATCCATGGGGTCACATTTACATTAGCCAGTAGGGGCATTGGTAATTTGGAATCTTTTATAATACAGCACTGTAAAGCAACAGTTATTTATGAGAACACTAATGCCTCATTTTCACTGAGCGGTACGGCTCGGTTCGGTATGCAATTTTTGCCATTTCCATTGTCAAAAGTTGTGAATGGTACCCTAATTCCAAACCGTACCGTACCACTATTTTGGGACCCTTTCGTTGGGGTATCAAGCACATTAGTACCGTACCAACAGGGTGGAGCTACACTGTTGAGGTACTGTTTTTGCTGAGGTACTGTTTTTGCTGAGGTACTGTTGGCGGTGGAAACGCAAGCCTGATCAAGGTGTACCGTTCCGAACCATACTGAACTGTACCGAACTGAACCATACCGCTCAGTGGAAACGAGGCATAAGGGGTCTTAGTGCCATAAAACACATGAATGCATTGTATGAAAATGCACTTCAAGTCAAAATTCCATTGTATCCTTGGTTGCTGGTTCACATCTATGCACTGCAGTCTAATGTGCTTTTAAATGGAAACTAGAGGGGCCTCTAATAGCCTAGATGTTTCTAAACATGCTGCAATGTGCATGCATACTGTAGGTCTGAATGGGCTCTATTCCCTGCGAACCCAGTGAAGGGACTGTTTGCATTAAAGCGGTAGTATCCCGCTTTTTGACACTTTTACCTATAGGTAAGCCTATAATAAGGCTTACCTGTAGGTACAATTAATATCTCCTAAACCGGCACGGTTTAGGAGATGGTTGCAGTGCATGCAGCCACTCACGCGAGCGGTGCATGCGCTCTAAAGGTCCGGGGGGGGACCTTCAGTTTTCCTTGCTGGGAGCTTGTCGGAAAATCACGGCAAAATCACTCATCGCGGCTCCGGCCAATCACAGCGCCGGAGCCGCCGAACCCGGAAGAGACGCCGAGGGATCATGGCAGCGCCCGCAGCGATGTCCGGGGGTCCGTGTCGGGCCTTCGTTCTAAGGTAAGTAATACATAATGAGCTAGTATGCGATGCATACTAGCTCATTATGCCTTTGTCTTGCAGGTTTTTTTTTTTTGTTTTTGTTTTTTGTTTTCGGGTTTACAACTGCTTTAAAGAGGAACTGCAGTCTTCTCACATAATTCGTAATAAAAACATTTGCCATTCTGAAGCTTCCCTCCAACCACTTTGCATATTATCTTATATACATATACTGTCAATCTGTACTTGCCAAACATGCTTCAGAAATCTCCCCCAACTAAGTCTGGCTGCAGCCATTCTAACTGTGTGCAGCTAAAGCTGATGCCTGTTCACTTCTTGGATTTACACAGACACACACACATACACCGATCAGCTATAACATTATGACTACCCACCTAATATTGAGTATGGCCCCCTTTTGCTAAAACAGCCCTGACCCATTGAGGCATGGACACTAAAGTAACATCCACCTAAATGGCAGATCCCAAGGTTTTCCCAGTAGAACATTGCCTGAAGCATCACACTGCCTCTGCCGACTTGCCTTCTTTTTGTACTGCATCATGGTGCCATCTCTTCGTCAGGTAAGTGACACAGATGCACCTGACCATCCACATGATGTAAAAGAAAACATGACTCATCAGACCAGGCCACCTTCTTCCATTGCTTCGTAGTGCAGTTATGATGTTCATTTGACCATTGTAGAAGCTTTTGGCTTTGGACACGGGTCACCATGGGCTTCACAGCCCCATACACAAAAACTGCAATGCCCATTTTTTTCTGCTTTCACCACATCAACTTCATGGACAACATGTCCACTTGCTGCCTAATATATCCCACCAATTTTCAGATACCATTGTAACGACTTATTCCCTTTATCTGTCAGTGGTCATAATGTTATGGCTGATCAGTGTATATACAGACACACACATACACATACAGTATCTCACAAAAGTGAGTACACCCCTCACATTTTTGTAAATATTTTATTATATCTTTTCATGTGACAACACTGAAGAAATGACAGGTTGTTACAATGTAAAGTAGTGAGTGTACAGCTTGTATAACAGTGTAAATTTGCTGTGCCCTCAAATAACTCAAAACACAGCCATAAATGTCTAAACCTCTAGCAACAAACGTGAGTACACCCCTAAGTGAAAATGTCCAAATTTGCCCCAATTAGCCATTTTCCCTCTCCAGTTTCATGTGACTCATTAGTTTTACAAGGTCTCAGGTGTGAATGGGGAGCAGGTGTGTTAAATTTGGAGTTATCACTCTCTTATACTGGTCACTGGATGTTCAACATGGCACTTCATGGCAAAGAACTCTCTAAAGATCTAAAAAAAAAAAATGGTTGCTCTAAATGAAGATGGCCTAAGCTATAAGAAGATTACCAAGACCCTGAAACTGAGCTGCAGCACGGTGGCCAAGACCATACAGCAGTTTAACAGAACAGGTTCCACTCAGAACAGGCCTCGCGTTGAGTGCACGTGCTCAGCTTCATCATATCCAGAGGTTGTATTTGGGAATTAGAGGTATGAGTGCTTCCAGCATTGCTGCAGAGGCTGAAGGGGGGGGGGGGGGGTCAGCCTGTCAGTGCTCAGACCATACGCCACACACTGTATCAAATTGGTTTGCATGGCTGTAATTCCAGAAGGAAGCCTCTTCTAAAGATGATGCACAAGAAAGCCCACAAACATTTTACTGAAGACAAGCAAACTAAGAACATGGATTTCTGGAACCCTGCCCTGTGGTCTGATGAGACCAACATAAACTTATTTGGTTTAGATGGTTTTAAGCTTGTGTGGCAGCAACCGGGTGAGGAGTACAAACACAAAGCACGGTGGTGGGAGTGTCATGGTTTGGGGCTGCATAAGTGCTGCCATCACTGGGGAGCTACAGTTCTTTGAGGATACCATGATTGCCAACATGTACTGTGACATACGGAAGCAGAGCATGATCCCCTCCCTTCAGAGACTGGGCAGAAGGGCAGTATTCCAACATGATAATGACACCAAACACACCTTCAAGACGACCGCTGAGGGTAAAGGTAATGGACTGACCATTATGAAAATAAAAATTAACCGATAACTAAACCAATTAATTTATGAAAGTTGGGACTTTATATGAGGTACTGCCCATCTAGGACAAAGTACCTCCATCCCTAATGCGTCGCAAAGAAGGGGGGGGAGGGGAAGTAAAGAAAAGGTAAAAAATATATATATATTGTGACAACTGGCGTATTAATAAATAACAAGGGTAAAAAAAGTACAAATCCATATATGTTAACCATTATTATAGCCACTTGTTACATAAAAAGTAAGAGAGGGGTAAGAGGGAAGTTCGGGACTTTACATGAGGTGTGTGGAGACGATTGGTGCATAAACAGGTAAAATTACATAGGGCGGGTCTCACATAATGATAAAAAAACATTTTATTAAGGATGTTATCAACCGGTATAAAAACATAATGGCATTGTTGTAAGTGATACAACAGGTAGATGGTAAAAGGATAGACCAAATCATGTACATAAAAGCGGACTGGTTGTAAACTGGAGTGGAGCACTAGTTATCAAGCGGTATTAAAGGATCCAAAAGTATGGTAATACCGCCTCAAAGATGGCGGAACGAGTACATCCGGTTCCAGAAAATCATTGCGTCTAAAGAATATATGAGAAAATGGCGATCTAGGCACATCCGGCTTTAGGACTATAAAGATACGTCACTTGCATATGCAAATGATCCCCTGAAGAAGTCACGTGAGCGGACGTGACGTAACGCGTAGGGCAGAGCACCGGAAGTGACGTCTTGAATGCGGAAGCTAAGTCCGCGATCACCTGTATGCAGCAAAAAGCGCATTGTACCACGTTTACTTGTAAGTGCATCTAATTTTATCTAAATAAAACGGTTTATTATGGCAATATTGCACTATGTAAGCATTTTACTTTGAGATTCGTGGGACCCCTGGAGGATGTTTTACCCCGATCCATACAACACAGGCTGACTACCATCCCTGACTGCAGATTAAGGAATTAAAGGAGAGGAGTGACATATCTGCATAATAAAGAGGCGCAGTATCATATATATTGAGGTGAGCAGTTAGCACGCCCTTAGGGGCAACAAGCGAGAAGAAACACCCCACAATTTTAGACGGTGTTAGGTGGAGGTTCAACACCCAGAATAAGAAGAACACCACATAGAATGTTGTTTTTTGGGACACTCTAAGCACTTTATAAGGATTGAACACGAAGACTGTATATTAAGTTCACTCACCTGTGTATTTATTGAGCACTGGGCACTTTACTGTCACCTATATGAGATTTATTTAATTACTATTCACCCACATATATTTATTTAAATAAAAGTGATAGGGTTTATTTATATATATATATATATATATATATATATATATATATATATATATATATATATATATATATTAACTCTTTAAGCACTGGTGCACTTTCTTTATATCTATATTTTTTGAACAGAATTCTATGAAGTTTTTATTTATTGATTGTTTAATTTATTGAAAATTTTAGAGGTACACTCAAATTTTTGCAGAAAACACTTGAACTATTTTGAGCACTATCACAGTATTGAACACTTGTTGGGAGTGTTTGTATTAACATTTAAGATTGATTGGTCTGCGACACTTCCCTGAAGCGCGGTACCCCCCCCCCCCCCTCTCCAATATTGTCTAACCATTAGTGGAGTCAAATCAATATTCACTTTGGACCACAGTGATAAAAAGATTAAAAAAATTTTCTTGAACAGATTTCAGAAGTGTAGGCATTTTTCCTTTGGGAAAGTCAAATGTTAAAAATTTCAAATATTTTAAAGAACTTTGGAACAACATTCATCAAGTCATCAAATGTACTGAGAATTTTTGTACAATTATTTAAACAAACTTTCATTTGAAAATCTAATAGTGTATTGCTACCTTAACAAGAGACCTGATTTTCAAAGCTCATGTATGTGATATTGATAAAGTGACGTATTGTCTGATGTTGGCACATGCAAAACTAAAGGCAAAGTTTCAACAGATTTATTAGTGTATGGAATTTTTTCCTTGTGATATTAATGCCTGATTCACAAAACATTCTTAGAAGGTTAAAATCTGAAATCGCTTTGAGTTAAGTTAGTGATTGCATGGTCCAGAAAAAGAAAAACTGCTATATTAATGCTATTGGCATACTAAATCATATGTGATAATTTTTTATTTGGTCCAAATAATGCAATAATATAGGTAAAAACAGAGCAAGCTTGCTGGTAATGAGAATTTTTTAAAGCGCTTCACACTCTGTAGTTGCAGTAGAGCAAACCCCACAGTCACATCTGATGGCCACAGGGTAAGTAAAGAATGGGTCCACGCTGGGCAGGCAGTTAGGTAATTTCACAGTAAGCAGCTTAGTTTCGTTGTAGGTGCAGACTCTGTGATAAGCATCTATGTAGGGTGGGTCTAGGATGGGTTTCTGTGACAGAAAAAAAAAATCAAGTTAATTTATTTTCTCTTAGCATTTAAGAGCAAATTGTCTTCTAGATTTAAGATACCTATAACAAATATAGATGGCAGCTTGGGCAGGTGCTGAAAGACCTATAAATACAGTGAACAATAGAAATTATAGTTCAATAGCTATACTAATTTATTATGCTAGCAATTGTCCCTTGGAGGCAGCCCATACATGGAACACAGGTCTGAAATGTAAGTTCTCAGCGGATTAGCTGTGTGCATAGCTCAACTGCTATCATAGAGGGTTCATGCATAGAATTTCACCAACCATTATTAGAAATGCATGGTCATCTCAGCTTTAGCTAAGATTTGAAGCAGCCAAGGTAGGAATCACTTCTTTTTTTTTTTTTATTTAATTGTACAAAAAAATGCTAAAATTAATGCTTTTAGGTTAGTTTCACATGGGCACCTGCAGTCATAACGTGTTACATTCCAGCCATGTGTGCACAGGAGATTGGCGTGTGTTTTCTAGTCAATGTAGTTAAACGTTTTTTTGGTAGGGCTTTCTACACATGCATGGAAACACTTTATGGCAAAAATGATGTGGATACCCCTCCAAATTATGGGTAATTTCAGTTAAGGGTACTGTGAATGCTAGAGCACATACAAAGCCATTTTAGGCCATTGTTTACTTCCAATCTTGGGGTAACTATTTGGGGAAGGCCCTTTTATTTTATAGCATGACTTTGCCCTTGTGCACAAAGGCAGCTCTATAAAAACATTGAGGGTGTTACAGCTGCATAGACGGGTCAACTCCATATAGGATGGGTTATCCAACAAGCTCATAAAAGGTGTCATGGTCAAGATAGATAGATAGATAGATAGATAGATAGATAGATAGATAGATAGATAGATAGATAGATAGATAGATAGATAGATAGATAGATAGATAGATAGATAGATAGATAGATAGATAGATAGATAGATAGATAGATAGATAGATAGATAGATAGATAGATAGATAGATAGATAGATAGATAGATAGATAGATAGATAGATAGATAGATAGATAGATAGAACGTATTTAACAGAAATGGAATTAGGGAAAAGACTGTTTATAAAAACTTTTGAAGGTGCTTACCTCCCAAGTTTCACAGCGCCCCCAACAGGCATCTGTTGTAACACGCAAACCCTTACAGCCAGGTTTCTTTGCCAAGAAGGTGAATTCCCTAACGGCACAACCAATGAATGTTCTCAAGCTGAAGTTGGAGATGGCCAAGGTGCTCAGGCAGCTGTTTAAGACCAGAAGTTGCAGGGAAACCAGGACAACACTTTTCTGATTCATTGTTTACAAAGGCCACTTGTTATCTACATAAAATAATTGCAAATCAATAAGAAGAGTAAAAATACAATAACTATGTATGCCCAAATAAAACCCATATTTTTAAATAATTTTCTTTACTCATATTTAAAGCAAAGTCAAGATAGAACTTTCACAGTGGACATTATGTATGGTACAGACATCCTTTTTCCCTCTCACAGAAAAGGTTGTGGGTAGTACGAGCCAAGCAAATTGACCCATTATACCTAAATGTATATTTATAACTCAGCTACAGTAAAAAAAACTTTCTTTGTAAAGCCATTGTTAGCTTTGTTTTACCTCCGATTTTTTTACATTTCTAACAAGTCATGACAAAAGCTGTGAGGCAAAGCGAAAAGAAAAATGGTGAAAAAATGCATTAAATAAAACAAATTGCAAAAAGTAACTATGCCGCCTTGAACATAGGTCATTCTACAGCTTCTTTATCAAAAAAAAAACTTTCTGATTTTGAGTGGTGTACCTTATCACTATAAATTTCAGAAGAAAAGCTGTCTATGGCAACTTTAAACAGTTATCATATCAAGTTTAAACTGATTAGGTGATTGGAAGACCTTAATTATGAAGAGCGCTTGATTTATTCTCCCTGGAAAGGAGACGCCTGAGAGGGGACATGATAGCAATATACAAGTACCTCAACGGTGATCTCAGCTTAGAAAAAAAACTGTTCAGTTGCAAGGAATGCATGAGGACACGCGGCCCTACAATGCGATTAGAGGCGAAGAGATTTTTTTTTATTTATTTATTTATTTATAACAAAGAAACAAAAGAGGTTTATTTGAACAACATTCACAAAGTCTGATCCATTATAATCATCATGCCAACATATATAATTAGATCCGTAATTGTTTTTAATTTATTATTATCTATAAATAACCAGCATTTCTTTTTTTTTTTTTTTGGGATCAGTCTGTCCTAACTATCCTGATTTGCCCAAGCCTCTAAGACATTTTTTAATTTTTTTTAAAAAAGTCCTAAGGAGAAAGAAAAAGAGAAAAAAAAAGAAAAAGAAAAGAAGAAAAAAAAAAAAAAGACAATAGAGAAAGAACAACAAAACACAAAAAATAAATAAATAAATAAACCGAGAGGGGAAGGGAACGGGGACAGGGAGGGTATATTAGGAAGGGGGGATTCCCCATAGCTAGTTCCACATCTATATTAAGTTCCTCATTGCTTATCTTATCAAGGCGCATAATATGAGTGCCTAAATGCCTATTTTCCATATCTAAAACCTCTAGAGTATTCTCTTATTGGGATACCTGGGGTATTTCTCAATAAGAGAAGTGGAGTGGGAGAGGAGAGAGAGGGAGAGAAAAAAAAAAAAAGGGGGGGGTGAGGGTGGTGTAGGGAAAGTAGGGGGGTTAGTGAGAAAGCCTCCAACTGTGCAGGATGCAGAATATTTTCCCACTGGACTTGTGTATAAATCCTAGATCCTATATACTGTGTCTTTGTGTCTGTGTTCATCTCGTGCCTTTCTTTCAAACCATCTCATCTTTTCATCTTGTGTCATTCCACCTCGTGTTCACTTTCAATCTAATCACCTCTTAGTATATGTGTCTGTGCCAGTAGGTCTAGCCTACTTCTTTTATAACTCCTCCAAAAAAAAAAAATCGTTATTGTTTGTCTAGTATCTACCTTCACCTTCGTGTCTCTTTTTCCTTCTTATTTATCTTTTATACTTACTAAGTCCACTCTGTGTGTCTCTGTGTTTCTCAATAAAAGAGGCGAAGAGATTTAACTTCAGGCTACGCAGTGTTTTTTTTACAGTAAAGGCTACAAGATTGTGGAATTCTCTACCACAAGTGGTAGTAACTGCAGGGAGTATGGCTACTGTTAAAAAACTCTTGGATGTACATCTCAAAGATCAAAACATTCAGGGGTATGTGAGATATTTGCGTCCACACACACCTACACAGGTAAGTCTTTATTAAACATCAACTACTATGTAACTATGTGAGTTTTCCTACTTCCTCTTTCAGTAAATTACATTTTTAGTCTGGTGACAATGGTCATCAGGACACAAAGAGGCTGGATCTACCTAATAGTGGTATATACAGCAAATATGGAAAAAATTTTAAATGGGTTCTAACTCTTCCCTGATCCATTCAAAATACAAAATAAATCAAAATACCTTTAAATAGGTCTAATTAATATATTACAGTGTTTTTTGCATTTTTATTTACCATGAAAAAATAAATATCCATATCCATCTGAATAAGTTAAAGAAGTTATCTAAAACTTCATGATATCGCCATCACAGATAACAATTGTAATTAGGACTCTTGTAGCATACAAAACAATGTACACCACATCATATTCAACTATATCTCAAATATACATGGCTTACAGTTGAATAAACATTATCTACCTAATTTAATGTTACTAGATGAACAGGCAAGAAGATATAAATGGACGGAAAAAAATGTGACTAGTCACTATTGTTTGCACTGCAACATTCTTTATTTAAGATAAAGAAAGTAAAGAACAGGTATGAAAAAAGTAAAAAAACCCTCTAACTTGTTAAACTTTATGTGAGGTTGCCATCTCTATACCAACATTCTCTCCCTGCAGACTAGCACAGCAAATTAGCTTAATCAAAAAAATATATAATTTTTTGTATTATTTACTTATTATAAGTAACCTGTAAAGTCAGACAGTTGAAGCAAGCTTCACAATTTAAAGAATGTGCATTTTTCTAACTTTTCAACCTAAATAAAAAGAGATATATCTAAGAAGACTATTTTGTTAATCTAAATATCTTACCTGAAATACTTTTTTATTTAATGAAAAAAAGGCTCACATCTCCAAAAGTATTGTTTTATACTGAATAGATCTAAAACGTAAATTTAAAATAAATTTAGGATTAAAATAAAAATAAATTCTTAGGAAAAAATCTTTTTTAACAAATCATAAGTTTACTATGGGTACAGCATTTTTATCTTTAACATGCTTGACAAACATTTGAAATGATCCAACATAATATTCACCTTGAAATTTAGTAAAAACAGCCGTATGCACAAAAAGTAATAAAAAGTTATCCAAATACTTTCAATAAATTACTTTCAATAAATTAAAACAAGAAAATCTATAGAAATACTCTGTTAACAGTCTATAAAAACTACACATAATAACAAATAATAACAACAGTTCAAACCTTTTCTACAAGCTATTTTCTTTCTTGCTTCTTTGCTGATCTCTGCTATATCTGCTTGGTTGTTTCATATGTATATATAGAGAGAGTCTTGTCAATCAAAGTGAATCAAGGCAGATCCTTACATGAACTACCTGGAACATCAAACACAGTACATGTAAGACAAGCAACTGCTTACGTCAACTTTTTTTTTTTCTTCAAAAAGTATCTTCTGCTAAAACAAAACAAGATGACTTACCTAATAACATAATTACAATAGGATTGGAGTTGACATGATGTTTCCTAACCTTGCTCCTAAATAAATTTAATCATAGGTGGTATTATTGCCCAAAATTGACGCACAAGAAGATTTTCAAAAATATCTTTAAAAATGCCATGAAGGATAATTTTTTTTTTTCTTTTTGCTTAGTGCTATTTTTTATCGAATGCTGACTATGCGCCCAATGGTTTTTAGATGATAACAACAAATATTTGGTCGGCAAAGGGATAAGGCAACTTTTCACCAACAACAATTATCGCTGTTTAGTAACTTGGTTGTAGAGGGCTTTATAGTGTATTAAAACCCAATAACAAAAATGTAATATATTGCATTTCTAACAGTTCTAAAACTGATGGTTTTAAAAATGGTGGCTACATTAATTTTCTTTATTTTTACTGGTAATTCTGCCAGTACCCCTTTTCCTGTCTTAGGGTGACCACACTCACTCACTGTACTGAACCTATGGGGGAGTAGGGTTGTCACCCAATGACAGGATTACAGAACACCTCCTCCTACATTCTTCTCCATAAAATAGAAGGGAAGGTTCAGTAGTTTATAGAGAGAGCTTGGAACACTGTAAACGATAACAGTGCAACACAGGCAGGAAGCGCAGGAAGCACAGGAATCAGCTCATAGGTTTTCTAGAAGGATCAATGGGATCATTTTTGCACTTATTAAACAGATATGACAAAACACAGTTACTGGTATATTTATCAAAAATATTTAGACAAAAACGAGAAAATAAGATCATTTTATTGTTAGGTTTACTTACACTTTAATTTATTTGATTGTTTAACCACCGATCGCTAGTTGGAACTTCCTGAACATTGCTGTTTGCATGGCTAGCAGAAGATTATTACTAAGATGTGTCACATATTTTTGTACATACAAAAGCACTACTTCAAATTATATCAAAAAAATCTGCGACATATGTTAAAAAAAGAGATATATAAAAATATCCAATATAATTAGTACTAATTAAAGTACGAATGTTTACATATTTTTTTATGCATCTTATTATTATTAATTACACTACAACCACCAAAAATTAATAATAAAATAAAAATAGAAATAATAAAGCTGCTGCCTTCAAGTCATAAACATCCAATGTAAAACTAAAAATTAAAGAAGCTCTTCATATTGAAAAAAAAAAATTAAAAAAATTAAAATAATTACATAAACCATATTAATCTGTATGTAACCCATATGTGTATACAGTTCATATCAATTTGTCAGCATAGACAAATACAATTATAATTTAAAAGTTATTCAAAACATATAGTTCAGATACTGTATATATGAAAAAAATAGTCCTGGTAGGGGCTATCTACAGCGCTTGCTAAAAAATGTGCAAAATGTGCAAATTGTGTGAAAAATATATTCATAATATTCCTAGGGCTAAAAATAAATCATTTGAAATTCATCTTGTGCAAATGTGCAAATATTGTGCAAACAATAATCATATGCTTCCAAAATTAGAAATGTAAAAATATATGTAGTTAATAAAAGTTCATCTTTGTGATATATAAATATATAAATAATTAAAGTGCAACAAAGTCCCAAAATTTCTGTTATTTCTGTTTTTTTTCCAAGAATGGTGAAAAAGTGCTCAACAGTAAAATTCCAATGGTGATATATAAAGTGCAGGTGCTGAATTCCTTCTTCCCAGTGTAATTTAAAAGATGGGTGACTTACCGAATGTCGTGGGTCTCATATACCCTACGATACTGAGACCAATCAAGCCTGTCGGTGGGTCCCCTTTATGTGTCTCCTGGCTGTGCTGTTGGTGATTTCCTCCTCACCGCTCCATAGGACAGCGTGTAGTGTTTTTTTAAAAAGAAGGGAAAAAGGCTCCAGAGTAATATTATTTTAAAAAAGGGGGTTTATTCCATAAAGATAAGACAAAGCTTCCAAAGGTAAAATAAGCACCGTTCGGCAAAGATCATTAAAGATCGTTTTAAGATTTTCCGTGACCCAATGGTGTAAACCTTGCAGAGTGGTGAGCGGAGGTCCAATGATTTATTTTTAGCCCTAGGAATATTATGAATATATTTTTTACACAATTTGCACATTTTGCACATTTTTTAGCAAGCGCTGTAGATAACCCCTACCAGGACTATTTTTTTCATATATACCTTTACACTACTGCTGCTGCTAATTAATTATAGTTTTTCACAGTATTTATATAATTCCTAGGCGCGGGGAGTACCCCCTTTTTTAGGTGTTACTTTTTACAGATACTGTATATACAGAAGAAAAATGTTCATCCACCATCAACATGTGTTAAACAAAAAACAAAACTTAATATGCCCCCACCGATAGAAAGGCAGCTCACCTTGTTTTTCTACCAATCAGGAAAATCAAACAGCACTTTAGGATAATCCACTCAAAAAGCCCTGCTCTACTTTCAACTGAAACGTTGCAGAATCCTCCTCAAATCTCCCAGGAGGAAATCCATCATATACACCCAATGGAATACGTCAACCTATCAATAGTGAAAGTACTTCTTATAAGTTTATTATAGGTGCTTTAAAGGATAAAAGCACTTATCAGACACGTCCATGTGTAAGAACGCAGACAGACATGTAAACGGGATAGGTCCCTAAAGTCCACAGACATGATGATGTCACTAAGACCGACCCAACACATATGTGTTTTGTCCCTCAACTTCCTCAGGGTCAATATCTCCTATTGGCATATTTTATTGTTCCTTTATGTGCTTAGGAATTAATTTTGGTACAGAACATTTGTGTATATTGTATACTTTAAA
Source organism: Pelophylax lessonae (assembly GCF_965119305.1). NCBI lineage: Eukaryota > Metazoa > Chordata > Amphibia > Anura > Ranidae > Pelophylax > Pelophylax lessonae. The sequence goes on from NC_138780.1 coordinate 148,926,835, forward strand.
GTCACATATGTAGATTTCATAGTATAGCATACTTTCTGAATTGGCTATTTATTTACTATTCTAGATCCATCCATTGATAGTGTTTCATGTTATCTTGTCCCTTGGCTCTGATGAAGGAGATTTAAGAGCCTCCGAAACACATTGGGTGTATTTTCCATTTTTGTTGTTTTTAATGAAGACTAATACATTTATACCAGACGTATTTTACTTGTGGTGCTCTCCTCTTTTGCATCTTTTTTGGACCACTTTAGGGACCCATCTTATATGTTTATAAGATTCCTCTTAGAACTATAGACAACACACTGGATGACACTTACCTTTGGGTGATGTGCTCCACCAACATTTCCTGTGCAAAATATCTGCTTTAAGTGTCCAAAAAAAACTATTTTTAGTATATCTATTAGATAAGTTCAAACAAATGCCTGTTGATCTTGATAGAACTACAGTGAGCTGATAACTTCTTATTCTGCAGTCTTATCAATTACATTCTTCTCAGGTATCTCTAAAGATTTCAAAACCCCTCCCCCAATGCCAAAGAGATAAGGAGTTGTTCTGTAGTTCTAACATTTCCTATACTGAGGTGACTATGCTGCTCCTCTATAGCTACAGTGCAGTGAGTTGGCGCTATCACCCTAGGGCAGGACCTGTGTTATTGACAGGATCACCAGGTGAAAGTAAAGATAAAAAGACTACAAAACAGAAAACTATGCAGCCACTACATCTAAAGAATAGTAAGCTGCAATATATTACTTTTTGGTTTTTGGATTTTAAATATACGGTACTTTAAATTAGCTGAAAATTTATTTGCAGAACAAACAAAAAAGTGTTGTCTGTGTCACAATAGCCAATTCAAGTATGAAATGAATTAAACTGAACAGGTTACACTAATGGATTCTTGAAAGAAACTTTTAATGACAGCTAGATGATTATGAAACCATTTCAGGTAATCCCACCCTTCATACTTAAATACCTTTGACAGAGCATAAAAAATAAACCAACGTGGGCTTAAATACACTGTAGCTTAATTTATCAGCTCCTCTATTGTTCGTGTCCATTCCTTTGGAATCCATTTACGTGTTTACAGAAATGTTTATTCCCTAGATTGCCTTGGTGATAGAGAGTTTGTAAGACACTATATAAAAGGATATTTCTGTAAAGACCGTCATATACTTCCGTTTTCCTCATAAATACATTTTCTCTAATCCCACAAATCTCTATGCCCTATTCTAAATTCATAACTATGAATACTGTATTTTGTGAGTGCACATAATGGAAGTCAGCTGTGAAGGTGTGCGTCATTAACTATTTTTTTTGATGACTTAAAGTGTGTGTAAACCCTAACAATGAACTTCTCTTATTTGCTCCCTCTGCCAGAAATCTTGTGAGCTGGAAATATACTGTAGAATTTATCAGTAAGCATTGTTTGCTGCTCTTTCTCTGGACTACATAACACCTCCCCTCTATGGTATGGCGATGAAGAGAGGGACAGGTGTTCTGCAGTCCTAATATAGAAGGTCTGACTTCACTCCTCCTATACTAAAAACTTTACAGCTGTGTGGGCTACTATGGTGGTTGTTGTTGTTGTTGTCATGTCACTGGATATAGTACAGAGAGTGAGCATTGTCCCTCTAGGGAGTGAGTTACTGGTAGTATCAAGAGCTAAAAATAAAGGGGAAAAAAGCCTTATAATAGTAACTAATACAGCCACCACATCGAAGAAATGACAGGCTGCAATATATTACATTTTGTTCTTGGGTTACAATATGCCAGAGGCATGGCTATAGGGATCACATGGGTTGCAATTGCGACCCGGCCCCATGCTCCAGGGAACCCATGCAGCCTCCCTGTTTCACAGCTTCTCTTCCTCTCCTTCCTGCCTGCATTCATTAGATGCAGGAGGAAAATGGAGGGGATAAGTTTATGTATATGCCGCCCCTCCTGTCCGGTTTACTCATCTCTGCTGGCCAGGCCCTCTTTGTGCTCCCCTGCCCCCCCCCCTTCCCCACAGAGCTGCCAGCTTCCCTCCTACCCTCTTCCGCTGGCTGCTGCAGGGATGTGTCAGGATGGAGAGTGGGGGAAGGAGCCGTTAAATATGTCTTTTTCTGGCCCCTTCCTTTTCTGAAAGAACACAATGAGTTTACTATGTTTCAGTTTGTGAATGAACAGGAAGCTCTGTGTCCTCAATCTCATTTCTCTGTCTCAAAACTGAGACATCAGGGGGTCTCTTTAGCCCCCCCCCCATATTTCACCAAAGCCCCCAACAGGGCTTCTAAGAAAAAACCTGTACAAAATAAAATTGTAACAAAAAAAAAAAATACTGACACCTTTCACTTCCCCGTTAACCCCATCCACTGCTCTGCTGGCCCCGTCCTCTGCCCTACTGACTGACAATGTCCCCTGCTCTAATGACTTACACCGTCCAGTGCCCACTGACACGTCCTCTGCCCTGCTGACACTATCCACTGCCCTACTGACACATCCACTGCCCTACTGGCACTCCATTCCACTGCTATACACTATATTTCTACAGTAACATTTGTTTTATTATATTTTATTATTTAGGTTTTTCTTACTATTTAGTTAGGCTTTGCTAGTTAATGGAGTTGTAAAGTCAGAAGGTTTTTTTTATTTTAATGCATTCTATGCATTAAGATAAAAAGCCTTCTGTGTGTAGCACCCTCCCCGGCACCCCCTAACACTTACTTGAGCCCCATCTCTGTCCAGCGATGTCCACGAGTCCCTCAGCCGTCCGGGACTCTCCCTCCTGATTGGCTGAGATAGAGCTGCGGCGCCATTGGCTCCCATGGCTGTCAAAGGTCAGTGAGCCAATCAGGAGAGAGAGGTGGCGGGACCAAACTTCAGCTTCGTGTCTGAATGGACACACGGAGCTGCAACTCGGCTCGGGTGTCCCCCTAGAAAGCTGCTTGCTGTGGGGACAATCAATAGGAGGGAGGGGCCAGGAGTAGCAATGAGGGACCTGAGAAGAGGAGGATCTGGGCTGCTCTATGCAAAACCAACTGCACAGAGGAGGTAAGTATAACATCTTTTTTATTTAAAAAAAAAAAAACAAGACTTTAGAATCACTTTAATTACTTAAAAAAGGGCACCAAACTTTGGAGATCCTTTGATCTCTTTCATGTTATTCAGGTAAATCTCCAACTCTCAAAGGGTCCTAGCCCTGTTCCAGGGTAGTCAAAAAAACATGTGGACAAGTTTCTCCAAAATCTTTTGAATCACCCTCTCAATATGTAACTAAAGATCTGAAATATCTATTTAGCCACTTGGAGTACCTTGGTGCGTGGTGGGAGTATCTTGGCATGCAGTGGAAGCGGCAGGTGGTAGTGGGGAGGGGGCAGATCAACTTTTGCATCAGAACCCAAAAGCATCAAGCTATATCTCTGCTGATATGCTTTAAAAGTATATCTAAGCCAAACTTTTTTTTATTGTTTTGTATTTCTGTGGAGATACACTCTTACTGTTTGTCCTGATGATCACTTACTCCAAGCCAGAAAGCGATGGGAAATTCCAAAACATCACTGGGCAGGAATATAAGGGAATCTTACAATAGGAGCACTTTTTCTTATAACTGTCTAAAGTTGGCCATGAATGAAAAAAAAAAAAAAAACGAACAGGATCCTGCAGCTACCTTGTTTGTGCTGGGAAATTGTATTCTGACAGCGGCAGATGGAGGAAAAGTATTCAACGTGTCCCTTTGAACGAAGTCGAGCAAATAATCAACTTTTGTTGGGAGGGAACAGCCACCTGTAGATTCCAAATTGGCCAGTCCAATTTTGAAGGTGAAGGCAGTTCTTCTCAAGGGGACCCAGTGCAAAAAAAAAAAAAAACACAGAGAACTAAAGTATTCCATATTTGATTTAAAACAGTGTTGGCTATTTTTAAACATAGTTACATAGTAGGTGAGGCTGAATAAAGACAATAGTCCATCCAGTTCAACCTGTATAGGTGTGTGTGGCTGTAATCATCTCACATAGCCCTGAATTTTCTGATCCTTGAGATGTACGTCTAAGAGTCTTTTGAAAGCCACCATACTACCCACAGAAACCACCTCTTGTGGTAGAGAATTCCACAATCTTGTAGCCCTAACAGTAAAGAACCCCCCTCGTTGCCTGAGGTTAAAACGCTTCTCCTCTAATCGCATTGTATGCCCCCGAGTCCTCATGCAATCCCTTCGACTGAACAGCTTTTTTTCTAAGCTGAGATCTGATATTTAAAAATCTCCCCTCAGGCGTCTCTTCTCCAGGGAGAATAAATCAAGCGATTGCAGACGCTCTTCATAATTAAGGTCCTCCAATCCCCTAATTAGTTTAGTTGCCCTTCTCTGGACTCTCTCCAGCTCCAACACATCCCTCCTGAGGACTGGCGACTAGAACTGGCGACAATTTATTAAAGAGATAATTTGTAACATAATGAAACCAAAACAAAAAAAAATTACCTTTAAAGGACCTATTTCCATTAGAATAAATATAGAAATCGTTAGTCATACTTAAAGATTGTATTTTTGTACCTCCACATTATGACTCATTTATAACTTTTACCTGATAATAATTTTTACTGTGACTCACAGTTTCAAATGCTTGATGTTGTATTTTTTTCGTAATTGTAATTAAAAATCAAATCTATGCAATTTTTAGATAAGAGCTGGGAAAGATTAGAATCTGTGTCTTTGCTGTGTACCTGTTGCGAAGACTATGCCTCGTACAAGCGATCAGATAATCGTACGAAAGAAATCACTTTCGAATTGATCGCACGATAATCTGATCGTTAGTACACAACTTTCGACAGCCGATCATGACATTCCCTCCAACAAAATCCGAAGAGACAAACACAAAAACTTTTGTCGTACGATAGCTGAGCGAATGACAATCGTTTAAGCAGCACAGTATGCGTCTGCTAAAAATCGATAGACAAAGACCAGGCATGATCAGAAACACATAAATAACCCGGAAAAAGCCTGGCTGCCATTGTTTTTGTTTTGCGCTATCCGATACGTAGCTACACAACCAGGAAGCTTTTCCAGAAACGTACGAAAAAAATCATACATTTAGTATGCATTGTTGAATTTCATAATAGTATCATGCAACAAAATGCGAACGATAAGTCGCCCGATATTATCTGATCGTGTGTACGAGGCATAAGTCCGCAGGTATGGTGTCCTGACTGATAGGACTAGCATGACTGTCAAACAACTAGGGGTCTACTGGCACTTTTGCTTGGCCCGGTTTGCTTTTCCACTGCTGGTACCGCATGGTACGGTGTTGGAACGGTTCGGTACAGTACGGTATGGTTTGCTTTTCCACTAAAGTATTACTAAAGTCAAGTGGGTGGGATAACAACGGGGTGGGTGGGATTCTCTGACCAATCAGTGGCTAGTAGTGACTGCATGTAAAGGATTGTGGGATATGGTACCGGGTATGGTACCTCTTGGAACCACAATCGAGGTGGTACTGTTTTTGAGAGCCGTACCGTTCGGTTCCATGTAGTGGAAAAGCGCCACCGTACCGTACCGAACCGTTCCTACACCATACCATGCAGTACCATCAGTGGAAAAGCACAAAAGCGAGCCGAACCATTCGGTTCCATGCAGTGGAAAAGCGCCATATGTTAGGGTTGCCAGTGCCACCTCATCCCTTTAAACCAGGACACAAATTTATTACACAGGTTCTGAGGCTGATATAATGCACATAAGACACTAAATGAGTTTAATTACCACCTTAATCAGCCACAGAACCTGTGTAATAAACATGTGTCCTGGTTTAAAGGGATGAGGTGACAACCCTAGTGTATGAATAAAACTTTTGTTGTGCGGATGTGACAACCATTGGCACAAAAAAGGTGAAAATTGCCGTGCTTCCTCAATTATGTGTTATTCCAATATCGTCAGTGCCATCTAGTGGCCACACTACTTTTTTCTTTTCCCGATTGGTGTAAATCTGGGAAAAAATAAAAACAAACAAAAAGAAATTGTAGCCACTAGATCAGTGCCAAGGTTCGCCATCACTGCACTAGATGGATCTGACAAAATAGGAAATCGCACATAATAGAGGAAGTACAGCAATATTCGCCCTGATTGCGTAAAACTTTTACACAAGGAAAGATTTAAGTTTATACCCCCCTAGTGTACAAATGGATGTCAGCTTTTGCTAAATGTTTTTGCTTTTGCTCAATGTTAAATGTTCCATGAATTATCATGAATCTGCTGGGTGTGACCCAGAATTGAATTATGTTAAACTTAAAACAATGTGATCACCACTTTACTGCTTCTTTATGGCCAAAGCCCCCTCTTTTTTCTGTTACTTGTTTGAAAAGAGTAGGGACAAGTTAAAATCCATATGTTTACTTTTGTGCTGCTTGTACTACATTTAGGAGATTTCCCTTTACTTCCTGTTGTAAATACAACAGGAAAAGGGAGAAAATTCATTCTAAGCCAATTATCACTGGAGATCCTCCCTTGCTCTATCCAAAAAGAAAAAAAAAAAAGTTTTGCCTATAGTTCTACTTTTACCCGTCTGTTCACATTTTTCTGTAGAATTTGTATCTGAATTGTGCATGCGCTGCTCAGTTTGTAGTCTGGCACAATACCTACCTCCAGTGCATGCATGAGAGCGGCATCACCCCACACGAGCCAATTAAGATGCCTGAAGACCAGTACCCAGAAATAGCCAGAGAGAAGATGACAGCACCAGCAAGGGATCCTGCAGGTGTCGGACCGCTGAAGCAGAGGTAAGTATTTTGGAGTTTAGTCCCGCTTTAAGTCTTGACTGGTGCGCAAGCTGTACCTACCCGAAAGAAGATATAAACCTTTCTTCCTACCCACTTTGGACATTATTTTATTTAGGAATATTCTTTTAACCTCCCTGGCGGTATGATTCTTTCGGATTTTAGGTGCTGAAAGCAGTACCATTATTTTGCATGTAATTCTTAAGAATGAGTAGCCCAAACCAACTATTTACATATGATTATTTTTTTTTTTACTGTGCGTTCTTCTTTATAACATCTCGGGTATGATAAAGTTTGAAACACAAAATCATAAATTATAATATAACAAATAACTATAAATAAGTTAAAGTATGTATACATATATATATATACACATATATATATATATATATATATATATACATATATATATACGTATACATATATTATATATATATATATATATATATATATATATATATATGTATATATATATATATAAATAAATATAAATATATATATTATTATATTATTATTATACAGGATTTATATAGCGCCAACAGTTTGCGCAGCGCTTAACAAAATGAAGGCAGACATTACAGTTACACTACAATTTGGAACAAAAGGAATCAGAGGGCCCTGCTCGTTAGAGCTTACAATCTTAAAAAAAATTAAAAAAAAATGTATGTATATATATATATATATATGTGTGTGTGTATATATATATATATACAGTGGGTACGGAAAGTATTCAGACCCCCTTAAATTTTTCACTCTTTGTTATATTGCAGCCATTTGCTAAAATCGTTTAAGTTCATTCTTCTTCCTCATGAATGTACACATAGCACCCCATACTGACAGAAAAACACAGAATTGTTGACATTGTTGCAGATTTATTAAAAAAGAAGAACTGAAATATCACATGGTCCTAAGTATTCAGACCCTTTGCTGTGACACTCATATATTTAACTCAGGTGCTTTCCATTTCTTCTGATCATCCTTGAGATGGTTCTACACCTTCATTTGAGTCCAGCTGTGTTTGATTATACTGATTGGACTTGATTAGGAAAGCCACACACCTGTCTATATAAGACCTTCCAGATCACAATGCATGTCAGAGCAAATGAGAATCATGAGGTCAAAGGAACTGCCTGAAGAGCTCAGAGACAGAATTGTGGCAAGGCACAGATCTGGCCAAGGTTACAAAAAGATTTCTGCAGCACTTAAGGTTCCTAAGAGCACAGTGGCCTCCATAATCCTCAAATGGAAGACGTTTGGGACGACCAGAACCCTTCCTAGAGCTGGCCGTCCGGCCAAACTGAGCTATCGGGGGAGAAGAGCCTTGGTGAGAGAGGTAAAGAAGCACCCAAAGATCACTGTGGCTGAGCTCCAGAGATGCAGTCAGGAGATGGGAGAAAGTTGTAGAAATTCAACCATCACTGCAGCCCTCCACCAGTCGAGGCTTTTATGGCAGAGTGGCCCGACGGAAGCCTCTCCTCAGTGTAAGACACATGAAAGCCCGCATGGAGTTTGCTAAAAAACACCTGAAGGACTCCAAGATGGTGAGAAATAAGATTCTCTGGTCTGATGAGACCAAAATAGAACTTTTTGGCCTTAATTCTAAGCGGTATGTGTGGAGAAAACCAGGCACTGCTCATCACCTGTCCAATACAGTCCCAACAGTGAAGCATGGTGGTGGCAGCATCATGCTGTGGGGGTGTTTTTCAGCTGCAGGGACAGGACGACTGGTTGCAATCGAGGGAAAGATGAATGCGGCCAAGTACAGGGATATCCTGGACAAAAACCTTCTCCAGAGTGCTCTGGACCTCAGACTGGGCCAAAGGTTTACCTTCCAACAAGACAATGACCCTAAGCACACAGCTAAAATAACGAAGGAGTGGCTTCACAACAACTCCGTGACTGTTCTTGAATGGCCCAGCCAGAGCCCTGACTTGAACCCAATTGAGCATCTCTGGAGAGACCTAAAAATGGCTGTCCACCAACGTTTACCATCCAACCTGACAGAACTGGAGAGGATCTGCAAGGAGGAATGGCAGAGGATCCCCAAATCCAGGTGTGAAAGACTTGTTGCATCTTTCCCAAAAAGACTCCTGGCTGTATTAGATCAAAAGGGGGCTTCTACTAAATACTGAGCAAAGGGTCTGAATACTTAGGACCATGTGATATTTCAGTTTTTCTTTTTTATTAAATCTGCAACAATGTCAACAATTCTGTGTTTTTCTGTCAGTATGGGGTGCTATGTGTACATTCATGAGGAAGAAGAATGAACTTAAATGATTTTAGCAAATGGCTGCAATATAACAAAGAGTGAAAAATTTAAGGGGGTCTGAATACTTTCCGTACCCACTGTATATATATATATATATGTATATACGTATATGTATATATATATATATATATACATAAAAAGTACAGTAAAAGTGCACGAAAGGGCACTGGGGGGCAAAGTAATGTGAATTTATTTTATTTTGCATTGTATCAGTGTGTTTGGTGTGTTTTACTTTTGAATTTGCCGCCGGTTCCACCCCCTGCGAACGTCACGTCGCAGGAGACGGAAGCCGGGGCACACAGAGGATCGGGAGGAAGATCCGCCGCCACACCGCCAGGATACATCGCTGGATCCCGGTGACAAGGTAAGTAACCCCTCTACCAGGATCCAGCGATTTTCCTAGCCGTACCACTTTTGGCACTGAAATTTAACCCCCGAGCCACAGGGAATACCGCTTGGAAGGTTAAGTAAACAAGTACCTTTTCTCCTACGATAGTACATTTTCTCCTAAAATGAACTAAGAAATGCAAATCCTGAGTTTTGTAATATGATCTGCAGCCCGGGTTAAAATCACATGAACTCTGTTGAAGAGAATTTTTTTGTACATTATTTACACAGCTGAGAGTCTGTTGGGTTCGGACAGAACCTGTCTGGTGCCCTTGCAATGAGATAATTGGATTGGCAAAGCATAATTATTTTACAGCTCTTATAAAGCAGAAGCAGAAACTGCATACTGTATATGAGCAAATATGGCAGAAAAAAAAAAAAAAAAACAGTTTTTGACTTAACCATAAAATCCGTTGCTTGGAGTTCATTAGAGGAATATTACCACTTAAGGAGCGGAAGGTTTTACCCCCTTAATGACCAGGCCATTTTTTGCAATACGACAATGTATTACTTTAACTGACGATTTTGCATTCGTGTGACACTGTACCCAAATAAGATTTATGTCCTTTTTTTCCCACAAGTAGAGCTTTCTTTTGGTGGTATTTGATCACCTCTGCTTTGTTTTTATTTTTTTGCGCTATAAACAAAAAAAGTGTGACAATTCTGAAAATAAAAACATTATTTTTTACTTTTTGCTATAAAACATTAAAAAACCAAGTGAAAGAGCCCCTCACTCTTTCAAAACAAACCACACATATAGAACCCAGGATAACCGGGGTAACACAAAAGGCTGAGTCCAGTGTGGTTGTACAGCGAGTCTGATTAGTCAGACCCAACTGCGGTTCTTGGTCACCCTGTGCCCCTAGTAGACACAGGGTGACTTACATATAAGAGGGGCTGGGGAAGCTGGACAAGTAGTCTCCCAACCTCCCAGAAGCAATCTGGGTTCCACAAGCCCCCCAACCAAAGTGACTCATGTCACAATTCCCAATAAAAAAATTAAATGTTTTCATCATTTTAGGCCAATATGTATTTTGCTCAATTTTTTTAGTAAAAATCCCAATAAGTGTATATTGATTGGTTTGCGCAAAAGTTATCACGTCTACAAACTAGGGGAAAAATGTATGTCATTTTTATTTATTTATTTTTTACTAGTAATGGCCGCAATATGCGATTTTTAGTGGGACTGCGACATTGCAGCGGACAGATTGGACCCCTAACTGACATTTTTGACACTTTTGAGGGGACCAGTGACTACAGTAATCAGTGCTAAAAATATGCACTTTAACTGTACTAATGAAACTGGCAGGGAAGGGGTTAACACCAGAGGCGATCAAAGGGTTGTAGGTGCTTTCTAACTGTGTGGGGAATGGGCTCACTGGATGAGCACAGAGACCCCTGTGTTCCTCAATAGGAGGAACACAGAATCTGTGTGTTCATCACTGACAGAACAGTGGTCTGCCATGTTTACATCCGCAGACCGCTTTTCTGTCTCCGTGGGGAGCGATTGCGGGTGCCAGGCGGACATCGCAGCCGCCAAACTCGCTGATTGGCTCCCCCTCTAGCCAATCGGCGCATGCTCGCACCCACACTAACTGCTAAATGAAGCGACATACATGGTTGTTGTTTTGCGTAACAGAGTCAACCAGCCACCGTATAACTACCACCCCCTGACGTAACTACACCCCGTGCTGTCCACGGGAGAGGCGTGCGTTCCATCGCATGGAAGTACTTTCTTTGCTGGGCTCCCCTATTCTACCATCTCCCCTTGCTGTTGGACAGCCAAGGAAGACGGAGCCACAGGGTCAGGAATGGATGCTGTTACATGCCTGTTTATTCGTCCATCCTGTAAGTTTTATTTCTCCGTGTGCCAACAAAGGTAGTTTATGGTGCACTTAAAAGGCGCCTTCTCCCTTTCTTGCCTAATCAGATGGGTATGGTGGACAAGGTTGGAATGTGAGGTTCTGCCCAAGCTAATCTCTGGTTCTCTTAGAGCTATGAGATTTTTGGTTCCTCCCTGGCGGTTAATGTAAACCACAGCCATGGTGTTGTCTGGCTGAGCCTGGATCGGAAGATCCCACAGTCAAGAGTTCCAGCGTCAAAGAAATATTTGAATAGCTTGTTGTTGCAGAATGTTGTTTGATAGACAAGCTTCCTCTAGAGACCAAGTTCCTTGCACTGGTAGGGTGTCCAGGACTTCTCTCCAGCCTGCCAGGCTGACATCCATTGTGAAAACCTTTTATGCCAAAGAAACAAAGAATTGTCCTAAATCCAGAGTAGGATGCAAGCCACCAGGCCAGTGTGGCCTTTGGCATCAAGTGAATGAGATGGGCCAGAGAATAAGCTTGTTCTTCCCACATAGAATGTTGAGTTGCAGTGGTCTGCACCAAAATTGGACAAATAGAACTGCCTCGAAGGTGGATATCATCATGCCCAGGACTTCATGCAAAAGCAGACTGTAGGCTGGCTACTAGACTATATAAAAATCTAAATCAATATAGTTTTAACAGCACCACAGGTATAAAATCAATTACTCCCCAGCAAACTGCTCGATTTATTCTCCCCACACTGTGCACGCCAGTGTAAATACGTAACAAGGAATAGTAATCAGCACTACGGAAAAGAACAAACTGAATAAACCTGTTCATAAAATTCCCATATACACCAAGAATGGAAACTCCTACAACATATCCGTGCCACCAATTCACTCAAAGAAATATTCAAATGTGATTTCCTTTAACCACCTCAGTACTGAACACTTTCACCCCCTTCCTGCCAAGGCCAATTTTTAGACTTCAGCGCTGTCACACTTTGAATGACAATTACTCATTAATGCAACACTGTTCCCAAAATGTATTTTTTAACATTTTTCTAGACAGATAGAGCTATCTTTTTGTGGTATTTAACCACTTAAGCCTCTGAGGATTTTCCTGCTCAAAGACCAGGGCCTATCTTGCGATTCAGCACTGCGTGACTTTAACGGACAATTGCGCAGTCGTGCGACGCTGTACCCAAATGAAATTGACATCCTTTTTTCCCCACAAACAGAGCTTTCTTTTGGTGGTATTTGATCACCTGTGCGATTTTTATTTTTTGCGCTATAAACAAAAAAAGAGCATCAATTTTGAAAAAATAACAATATTTTTCACATTTTTTTATATGAAATTCGCCCCAAAAAATGTAAAAATCAAAATTTTTTAACATTTTAGGCCAATTTGTTTTCTGCTACATATTTTTGGTAATGATTGGTTTGCGCAAAAGTTATTGCGTTTACTAACTAAGGGAAAGATTTATGTCATTTTTATTGTTTTTTTTTTTAACTAGTAATGGCGACGATCTGCGATTTGTTTTGCGGGATTGCGACATTGCGGCGGACAGATCGGACCCCTGACTAACATTTTTGACACTTTTGGGTGTACCAGTGACATTAATTACTACAGTAATCAGTGCTATACATATGCACTGTTACTGTAAAAATTACACTGGCAGGGAAGGGGTTAACTTTATTAGTGATCAAGGGGTTAAGTGTGTCCCTAGGGGCATGATTCTAACTGTAAAGGGGTGTGGCTTGTGATGTAACCACAGAGACATACGATCCTACATAGCAGGATCGTATGATCTCTGCAGTTACACCAGGGAGAATGACAGGCGGCTTTGTTTACATCAGCCTCCTGCCCTTCTCCCTCTCCAGCGGGAGTTTGCGAGTGGCCGGCGGACATCGGAGCCGCCGGTCACTCGCGCAGGGACGCCTGTGAACGAGCGGGGGCGGAGCACGCCTCCGGCGGTAAGTGCTCGCCCCCTGCAGGCTCCTGGGTGAGCGACGTAGTACTAAGTCGCTTTTCCCAGGAGGGGCTGACTGCCGCAGTAAATATACTGTGGGCGGTAGGCAAGCGGTTAATCACCACCAAGTTTTTTATTTTTATAATGTTGCACTTTCCCGATAGGGCTTGCTGCGTGATGACTTCTTGGGCCTCCTCTGATTACCTGCAGACAGTCACTAGGAGATAGTTCACTCATCCATCCTTACTCCTAGTTGCTCGTTACTCAATAAACAGTCCAGGGGGTTTTGGTTTTTGGTATTTATTGTGGAACTTGGATGAGAGAAGGGAATAGTGGTATACTCCAACTTGAACTATTCACAGTAGATGAGGACAACTCTCAGTTGGCCTCACCAGGTTATTTGTGGAATCAGACACACTGCTTTAACCATACTGCTACTTGTATGAAAGAATAAGTCCTCTTGCTCTCTCTAGAAGCAGACTTGATGCAACTACATTATCTTCAGGACACTCTCTAGCATCCCCTTTACTGACACCTGTCCACTGTCTTCTAGCAGAACAGGCCCCATGACATAGAGCTGTACTCACTGTAGGCAGAATTTAGATCCTCTCCTCTCAGATCCTCTCCATTGTCTCCCTTCCAGCTCTACAGGTTAGCTCTACAGGACATCTGACCACCTGAGGCCACATTTTTTCTGTTTCTGTTTTAAAAAATCAGCTCCAGCCAGAGGGAAGTCTGAGATTCTGGAGGAGAGGGTTTGAGAGTACATTCTTAGCTTTAAGGGATACACTGCAGGCCACCCTAGTGCTGTCAGTAGAGCACAAGCCAAAATGCCCACAGAACTGCCATACTGCAGCAAACTGCTGTGGAACCCGGAAGGATCAATGCCATCTGTGACCAGGTCACTGTAGGGCAGCTGTAGCTCAGAAAGGGAGGGAAATACAGCAGGGTAATGCATACACACTCCAGGAAATGAAGTGGCTCTTTTGGGTGGGGATACTGTCCTTGGGCGATTCAGTCAATACCAAAAGAATGTGTCGCAGCATGTATAGGGTGTACGCAACAAAGTAAAGGAAGATTAACAGCACCTTAACAAAGGTCCATTTTTAAAGAGTCACATCACCCACATTAACCTCCATAAGGGGGAAATGGAAACACACAAGGTTCTGTTGGTTCCTAAATAAGTAATTGTGAGCCCTTTGCACTTACCAATGGCAGTCTAAATTTGTAATAGAAGCTCCTGTGGGGCATCTCACACACACCAGCAAGATTCCCCTCTCTAGCAGGCATACTTCCAAAGGAATCTTTAGGGACACCTTTCCACCTGGACCTGTAAACTGCTTTATGGCTAGATTCACAAAGTACCCATAAGTTGTACAGGAAAATGCCTTCAATACCCACAGGTCACATTATAGGCCAGGCCCTACATCTTCTTCCCGGCTGGGTCTAGGTACGGCTTTCAAGACTATGTGGAGTACCAACCAATCCAGAAAACTGTAAAGTGAACTCACTACCTCTGAAGCTACTATAGAAACTTGCTAGAAGAAAAATAATCTTGATAAAAAAGAAAAAGGTAAAGAAATAGGTTTTATTCTCTCAGAAGACAGAAGACACATACTCCTAAAACACTAGCAAAAAACTAAAGTATAATGAGGATGGTGGTGGTTATGTTGGGCTACCCTACGGCTATGTTTGGCAGTGTTCAATCTTAAGGTAGCTGCACAACTCTAGCTGATAACTTTTGTGAATGATTAAGAAATATGTTTTAATATAAATTACAGACTAACACACATCAAAAAGAGTTTTAATGCTAGTCTTTTTTATAGAGTCACTTTGCGGCCAAAAGTTTGTGGATACCTGTGGATTACATTTTTTGGGAAGGCTTTCCACAATGTTTGTGTCTATGTCTGAAGTATGTCTTTTATAATGTGTGCCCATTCAACTAAAACAGCATTGTGAGGTCAGGTACTGATATTGGATGAGAAGACCTTGCAATAGGCATTCCAGTTTAACCCAAAGGTGTTCATTATGGCTGAGGTCAGGGTTCTGCGCAGGATATGTTGGTTTCTCCTCCTCAAAATATGTCTTTATGGAGCTGGTTTTGTACAAATGGGCACAATCATAAATCTGAAAAAACACCTCAAAAACGCTCGAAAGAACGTCTGAAGAATGCCCAAAAAAATGCCTGAAAAACTCCCAACAAAAAGCCTGAAAACGATACGCTCAGGTGTGAATGGAGTCTTAGTGTCTTATGTGCATTATATCAGCCTCAGAACCTGTTTAACCACTTCTGGATGGCCTGCCGCAGTTTTATTGCGGCAGACAGCCCCTCCTGCACAAGCCAACATAGCTCTACGTCGGTCGCGTGGCTGCAGTTAGGGGCCGAGCGGGCGCCACCAGCGGCACGCTCCCGCCCCCACTTGTCAGCAGGGACTCCGATGCACAGGGCGATCTCTCCCCGTTGAGAGAGAAGGACGGTCAGCTATTGCAAACACAGCCGACCGTTCTTCTCCCTGGAATGATCACAGAACTCCTGTGATCCTTCTATATAGTAACACAGGTCTCTGTGATCATTTCAAAAGCCCCGCCCCCTTACAGTTAGAATCACTCCCCTAGGTACACATTTAACCCCTTGATCACCCACAGTGTTAACCCCTTCCCTGCCAATGTCATTATCACAGTAACAGTGCATATTTTTAGCACTGATTACTGTAGTAATGTCACTGGCACCCCCAAAAGTGTCAAAAATGTCAGTTAGGGGTCCGATCTGTCCGCCGCAATGTCACAGTCCCACAATAAAATCGCAGATTGCCGCCATTACTAGTAAAAAAAAAAAAAAAACAATAAAAATGACATAAATCTTTCCCGTAGTTAGTAAACGCGATAACTTTTGCGCAAACCAATCAAAATATGCTTATTGCAAATTTTTTTACCAAAAATATGTAGCAGAAAACAAATTGGCCAAAATGTTAAAAAATATAGATTTTTTAATTTTTTTTTTGGGAATGTTATATATCAAAATGTGAAAACTATTGTTTTTTTTTTTTTCAAAATTGTCGCTCTTTTTTTCAAAAATTAAAAATCGCACAGGTGATCAAATACCACCAAAAGAAAGCTCTATTTGTGGGGTAAAAAAGGACATAAATTTCATTTGGGTACAGCATTGCAGGACCGCGCAATTGTCCGATAAAATAATGCAGTGCTGAATCACAAAATATGGCCTGGTCCGGAAGGGGGTAAAATCTTCCGGTCTTAGGCTCGGTTCACACTATTGCGATGCGGGAAGGCTGCGAATTCGCAGCCTGTTCCCGCATCGCACACGCACCCCCGGCAGTTCACACTGCCATATGCGATCCGCTGGGGGTGTCAATGTAATCTTAACGACACCCCCAGTTTGATCGCATATCGCAGTGCGATCGTGCAGTTCGCACAGGATCGGATCGCACAAGTGTGAACCGCTGTGCGATCCGATCCTGATGCGGCAGCAAAAATGCCTCCTGTGCGTCTTTGCTGCGGGTGCGGTGCGAATTTAGCCATACAAACTGTATGGCTAAACTCGCACCGCACAGCTGATCGCATGTCATGTCGGAGCAGTGCGCTCCGACATGACATGCGAACCCGGCACACGCAGTAGTGTGAACCGGGGCTTAAAGTGGATAAAAATACTCTCAGTGACAATGTTTTTGTCAAAGACATGTAGCTAAATACATTTTGGCCTAAATATATGACGAAAATTTTATATATTGGATATTTTTTGACAAAGTAGAAAATGTCAATTTTTCGCAAAATTTTCGCTCGTTTTTTAATAATATCACAAAATATAAAAAGCGCAGAGGTGATCAAATACCACCAAAAGAAAGCTCTGTTTGTGGGAAAAAAAGGATGTAAATTTCGTTTGGTTATAGCATTGCATGACCGCGCAATTGTCAGTTAAATTCGAGCAGTGCCAAGTTGAAAAAATTGGCCTGGTCATTGAGCAGCAAAATATTCCTAGGTTAAAGTGGTTAAACTCACTTAGTGCCTTATGTGCATTATATTAGCCTCAGAATATGTGTCCTGGTTTAAAGGGATGAGTGGCGCACCCTACTCATCGCACGTCCCTTCTATATTGTCCTTGTACGCTGTAGTAATATTAGTATACGTCACTGGAAACACCTGAACTCAATCATTGGGAGGTCTGTCCACATACATTAAGTCTAAATAAAATCTTAAAATCCCAGTTAATAAAGTTGTGGCAAAAATGATGCAATATATTATTATCCCCCACCCTGAAGGCCAGTTATAAACTAACAAAAGCTGGTTCAGCTATTATCTGTTGAGCTGCAGCTAGCCCTTTTGTCCTTTTAAATTCATACATGATTCGTAGGAAGCAAAGTAGAACTTTAGTGATGTACTAATCCTTTTCGTACCACTAAATAAGTTTTCTTTTTGGCATGTGGAGGATTATTATCGTGTTTATCTAGATCACACGTTTCTAAAGGTAGTGTTTATTCATCAAGCAGAGCCTGTCTGATGCTAATCGAGCGCACTGATCCTCTCAGGTGACCGGATTTTCTCTCTAAATCATCCCTTTGTATGACTGTTGTTTTTTTTTTTTTTAATGGCTTGAAAAGATTGCTTTACTCATTCCAACTTTTAATAGCAGCCTTCCTCACTCTCTTATATGTGAGATCCAAAGGAATTAGACTCAACAAAGATTTCTGAAATGTAAGTGGCTAATTGAAATGATTCTGAAAGACATAAAAAAGGCAAGTTGGGGTTTATGTGTACATGACTTTTTCCAAGTAGGTAATCCAAACAAATGCTTTACTTTAACAACTCTTTCATCAAACGTTCTCTGGCTGAAATGGTGTTTTATGCAGTTTTATAGTTTTGAAGAGAAAAAAACCCAGTATTTTAGCTGTAAATTTTACTGTAAAGCGAACCTATGCCCACATAATGCAAAGAAATTGGTTAACTTTACTCTAGCCCTTCCAAGCAGCACTTGTCTTTCTAGTTCTTAAATAATTAAATAGTGCCACGCAATAAATATCTGATTACCTATCAGTGAATCAATATATAGAAATAGCAATAAAAAATTAGTGGCAAGTGTATATAAATCAAATCAATGGCAAAAAATATAGCATATATAATAGTGCAATCATAAAAGATCATTAAACAAAATGTATATAATTATACGTGCAAAAATAATCTAATAGAACCCAAAATCCGTGCAAAAGAGCAAAATAGTGCAAAGGTCTGCTCCAGCAGACGTCCTCTGACGAAACGCGTAGGGCGGAGTCCATTGCGTCATACGTCACTTCCGGTTTTGGAACATCGGGCCGTGGAACACGGAAGCTTCCCGGCGGACCTTCACTGATCGAAAACAGCCCACACCGTGAGTCTCTACACTCGCTTTTTTTCCTATACAATTGTATACTGCATCATGGGACCCCCCTCTCTCTTTTTTCTCCATGAAACTAGCCAGCCTGTGCCTGCTTAGTTGATGGGAGGAACCCCTGGAACTTTACACAATCTGTTCCACTGCATCTATAACAACAGGTTGTATATTAGTTGCGACACCTAGTGGTCACACAGGTGGATGCAACCTTCTTACTCATTTGATTGGGAATTTCTTATCACTTTTCACTATTAGCACCACCAGAATTCCCATATTTTGAACACAATTTTATTTGCAGCAATCACTAATGTTTATTAGACTCTGCACTGTATATATACTGGAATAAACCACCACCCTTTTCTTTAACCCTTTGTTTACTTATTTGCACATAAGCACTTTGCACGTGGTTACCACACACAGTCAGATTCAGTTTTTTCCCCCGAGTGGATAAATACTGTGGTGCACTTATTTCATTTGCTGCTATTGCTTTGTTTGGATTTCAACACTTTGAGTTACCACATCATTTCATTTTTGACACTTGGTCACTCACAGGTAGCGCCGTATCAACCACTTTGCACTTTTATTTAATTCTTAACCCCTAGGGGTTTGGTTGTTGGCCGCTCACACCTTATTATTCCCACGCGATAATCACATAAATCCATAGCGCTGGTCACTTCTGTCTTTCTTATTATGCTCAGACCTAGCCTTTTTACTGTTAATATATTTGAATACTTTTTTGGGGTTTGTCCTACTATCTTTTGCAATCCGTCGTTCATTTTAAATGTTTGCAATCTTGATTTCCGTTTTACATATTCTGTTATATTCTTTGTAACAATTAAACAATGATAATGTTCCTTCATTTTTTCAAAGCTCTTTTCTTATTATTTATAGCTTTTTTAACTTTGGCCGTGAGCCACATAGGTTTTATTTTTAGCCTTTTAAACGTATTACCCATGGGAATATACTTTGCAGTGAATTTGCATAAAGTCTTTTTGAAAATTTACCATTTTTGTTCTGTGCTCATCGATGCCAATATTCCCTCCCAGTCTAAATCCTGGAGAGCAGCCCTCATCCTTGGAAATTTTGCTCTCTTAAAGTTGTGTTTTTGTATTTCCTGTATGCGTTTTTGGCTTACAGCTAACATTAAATTAAATCATATTATGGTCACTGCTACCCAGATGTTCTTTTATATGACACATTATTAATAAGCTCTGCATGGTTTGAGATTACCAGGTCCAACAGAGCATCATTTCTAGTGGGGGCCTCAATAAACTGCACCATAAAATTGTCTTGTAATAGGTTTATAAATGTTTGCCATTTAACTGTTCCAGCAGTGCCATTACTCCAGTCAATGTCTGGGTAGTTAAAATCCCCCATTATTTACACTGTCCCAGCCCTTTCAGTCTGTGCCAGGAGTCTCAATCTCCTCATTAATACTGGGAGGTCTATAACAAACTCCAATGATAATCTTTGTATTAGGCACACCCATGTACATTTCAACCCATACTGCTTCAGACTCAGCACACTCTCCATTAGCTCTCACACTGATGTCCCCATGTGTTTAATGACCCGAGTTGTAGACTGTGTGTGCCGGTTACTTGCTTTACACCCATTTAGTAACTTCAGACCAGGCAAGGACTATGTTTCAAAGTTTTACCTAAATAACTTAGCACGATGACATACACAGGTGATAGTCCAACATAAAGTGCAGTCTTTGCCGAACATCCCTAGTCCCTTTAGGCTTGTACTGCTCTAGCGCAGTGGTCCTCAACTCCGGTCCTCGGGGCCCACTAACAGGCCAGATTTTAAGTATTACCTTGGGAAGATGCAGACTAGAATACTGCAATCACTGAGCAGCAAATGAGATCACCTGTGATGTAATTTAGTTATCTTGCAAACCTGGCCTGTTAGTGGGCACTGAGGACCGGAGTTGAGGACCAATGCTTTAGCGTACCTGCGTAAGATGAGAGCCCATATTTGGCAGTTTCAATAAAAAGTTTCTTCATGGAGGACTGTAAGTCCTAGCAGTCTCGACTAATAAACGGAATTTCGATTCTGGCATAACACTGGCGGTCCAGACTCCAACAGCTGTGACGAGCAACACTTCTTTTGAGCTCTAACCTGTGGGCCCCTGTTCCTTTTAGAGTACATTGAACCAGTGGGTCAGACACAGTAAAGCAAACCAAAAAGAAAAGCCAGGAATATAATTACCCATTCCCTTCCCAACCAGAAACCTCTACCTGCCTACATGCAGCTTTATAGTTTTGAAGGGGACCTTTTTAGCTGTTGTAGATTTTACCTTGGATTGAAAATTTGCTTTGCCCATACAATCCAAAGAAACAGGTTACCTTTAACCTAGCCCTTCAAAGCAGAACTTTGTAATTCGCTCCACTAGTGCTCTATTTAGCCTTGACCTGTTGAGCCTGGCATAATTGCACTCCGCTCCTAATTTTCTGTCTCTAGCTTACGACACAGTGCATTTGGCATAGCAAGATTGCAAGGAAAAGGGTCCACCCTATCAAGGTGTTTTTTGCTGAGCTACAAAATGCCACCCCTTTCTTCATCTCCACAGCATGGGAGGGGGTGTTCTGTAGTCCAAGAAGAGAACTAAGAAGGCACATTAGACTATTGGGGATGAGACTGAAAAGTGCAAAAGGGAACAAATAGAAGTTAATTGTTCAGGTTTAATACATGTCTTTAGGTTTTTGTATTTCATGAACAAAGCTGGAAACCCTGCCTCTGTCAGTCATCTGAATATCACAGAATGGCATTAGTTAGCTTTTCAAATTCTATACAAATGCCTAAAAGCACAGGTGAAATACATTTGCTTACTGCTTTACCTGACTAAGGATTTGAACTTTAGCCAGGCAGCTAGCCATTATTGTGATATTCATACCTAGCCAGTCAGAAAGATCCTTTTGCTTTTCATTATTAAACTGATTTAAAAATACTTACTAAGGTCCTTGCTACCAGGTTGGCTGGAGTCATTCCATCTCTTGTTGATATAGATTAAACTGGCTTCATGCCCGGTAAATCCACAAACATAAATTTGCACAGAGTTTTAACTAATCAACAGCTTCATTCTGCCATTCAGACAACAAAAGTCCTTATAGCCTCGGACATAGAAAAGGTATTTGGCACCATTGACTGTCTTTATATGTCAAAGGTATTGGAAATTTTTAATTTTGGACCCATTTTCCAGGAAGTGGATTGATCTTCTTTCCTACTCACGTATGGCCCAAATTAAACTCAGTGGCGATCTAGCTCCGACCTTTGCCATGGAGGGGAGAATGAGGCAGAGTTGCCTCTGTCCCAATTCACCCTAGTGATGAAACCTCTGGCCACGGCTCTGAGATGGGCGGAACAGGTAGTGGGTATTACTGTGGGTTCTATAATTGATAAATTAGCATTTTACACAGATGACTTGATAATTGTTTTGCATGACCCTGGGACATCACTCCACGAGGCTTTACATATTTTGGATTGCTATGCAGCTCTCTCGGGTCTCTGGGTCAACTGGAGTAAATCTTTAATTCTTCCAATAGATATGGGTGACAAAAGGAGAGGTGGCTCCATCCTTACCTCTCCAATGGGCAGACTCCCTTTGAGATCTGGGCATAAATATTTCACCTATTGTTACCGATTTCCCCAAACTGAATTTATATCCCCTGTTGGCCTTTACTAAACAAATATTAAAGGCCTGGGAAAATTTACCCTTGCCTTATAGGGAAAATCAATCTTGTTAAAATGAAGATACTCCCTATCTTCCTCTATGTTCTAAGATATTCACCTGTCTGGGTGCCAAAAAAGATTTTTTAAACAAATTGAGTTACTCCTTTTTGTGGAAGTCTGCCCCCCCCCCCCACCCTTAGCTTCAGAAAAAAAAAATTGTGTAGACCCTGGATGCAAGGTAGTCTTGCCTGCCCTGACCTACAGAAATAATTCCTTGCATCACTTCTCACACACACCTCCAATAGGGTAATTTCTGACGACACCAACTCCTAAGTTGTCTTAGAAGCAGCGTACTTTGGTTCCTATGAAACCCAATGTCTTCTATCATATCAAGGCCCTCAAGCTCCTTTCCCTTTTAACCTAGCTATGAAGGTGTTGCTCAAGGCCTGTTACTCCGATGTACCAGCAGGCATCTCGGTCGTTCCTCAGTGGTCACCTCCTACACCACTTTGGTTTAACCCAGGTCTCCCGGAATTCCAGTCTATTCAGGATCCAATAATTTTGGCATCCAAGGGCATTAAGACATTTACACACATTTGTACAGACGGAGATCTGACCACATTTGACAATCTGAAACACTGCTTTGGTCTGTCTAACTCTTATTTTTTCAGATACTTACAGCTACACCATGTCTACCATTCCCAGTTCGGAGCAACTGCGATTGTGGTGGAAACCCCAGATGTTGAAAGTATGCTTAGAGATGATACCTTAACAAAGCCATTGTCTATCTTGTACAGGGACCTCCAGCCTGCTGTACATGTTGGCATGGAACGTGTCCGCTCTGCATGGCAGTCAGTTGCTCCTGACATTGATAATGGGGATTGGGAGGATGTGCAGGATAATCCCTTTTCCTAACTGGTGGTCTATCCAGGTAAACTGATACAATTCAAAACAGTGCATAGAAGATATTTGACACTATAAATTGCATAGAAACATACCCTGGGGTCCCAGTATTGGAGATGTATGGGTGAGCATAAGGATTTTCAACAGATTTTCTGGACCTGCCAGAATATTAAAATGTTTTGGTCTGAGGTTGCTGATTTCGTCATGCAGCTCACCACTATTGAGATCCCCCTCAATAGTGGGATACTCCCTGAGTGTTGCTGTACGTTTGCTCGGGCTTGTGGGCGCATTGATCCCTCATTCGGCTCTGGTCAGTCTGCTCCTTTTTTTATGCCTGTAAAGCCATTATCTTGAAGTGGAAGTCTAAGGAGGCCCCTAGCTTACAATTTTGGAAAATTCAGGTAAATAAGGTAATACCTCTTTTTAAAAAGAGAGAAAAAAAAAAAACACTGAATCTCGTGGGTGATCTCTAAAGTTCAACAAGGGGTTATTTTCTGAAAGGTCATAGAGACCACACTCCAAGAATCATACCATGTTATGTGTTTATATGAGGCAGGTATGTTTTTCTCACAGGATGATGGGTGTGAGTCCTCTGGATTGCCCTGACATCTAGGGGAAGGATGTGGGGCCCTCAGGTTCCTTTAACCCCTACCCCTGTGGGGTCCCTCTTCGGAGGAGCCCCTCGACCAAGTATTCAATGGTCAGCGTCGGCTAACCTAGAAGAACAGGGTCTGCCAGGCCTTCTGACTAGGCCGACAATTTTAAACCCTTTGTCTCTTCGGGGGGTGGACTAAAAGCACACCCTTAAGTGCACTTTTTAGTGCGTGTTTCAAATGCAAGTTTTTTGTTCATTTACAGGTTTTTTTCACTCTAGGTTTTTGCACCACCAAAAAAAAAAGATATCTTTTTATAATGGAAAAACAGGAAACCATCACAAAGACTTTGCAATGTGCTGAATACGTGTCCCTGAGAGCTGTCATTGCTAAAATTGCAAAATGCTAGTTTCTTGGCTACCATCCTAATCCTTTAACTGTGTCACTGAACACAAATATGCTGATTAGTAGTTCTGAATTTATCTGCTGCCCATTTGTTTTGGCTAAGAAACCTAAACTCCAGGTATGTTATTGCATTGTTACCTTGGTCCAGCTTGGACAACTCCTTGATTTATTTATCTTTGAATGAATACAAGGTGCGCTCTGTTTGGACAATGTGGAGAAGAAAGGTGGTGACCTCACAATCTCCTACCTCATGCCGAGCAAGCCACACCCTGTGGTCAGTGTACAAAGGGGAAACTGCTTGACACAGGACCCAGAAGATTGCAGCTATGACTGTAATAGCGCTGACTACTACAGTAATTGTCAGCTACCCCAGAGGTCCCCTCAGGTTTGAGATATGCATGCTTACGTTGTAATTATGTTTTACGTTGTTGTAAGTATGCAATACAGAACATATTACAATACAAGTATGCAATACAGATGACCATTTTACCTGCAAAAGAATTTGCATTCATGTCCTGCTGGTCCTGAGATTTACGCATTTCTACCACATCACACAAAGGCTGATACCAAGTCCTATTTAAGTACTTACATTAGTTGCTTTAAAAAAAAAAAAAAAAAACACTTGCCGACTAGCCAACAGCAATCTTTCTGTTGTCTGGAGGCTTGAGTAGGCACCACAACATAACCAGTACATCACCCTGCTCATGTGCACTTCAAAAAATGGAAATACATTTTTGGTTTGCTTTTCTTTTTCATATTGTCACCAGTCAGTATCCCTGATCACCGCTGTGACGTGAGTCACTTTGGTTGGGGGGCTTGTGGAACCCCAATTGCTTTAGGGAGGTTGGGAGACTCCTTGTCCAGCATCCCTGGTGCCTCTTATGTGTAAGTCACCCTGTGTCTATAAGGGGCACATGGTGACCAAAAACCCCACTCAGGCTGGCTCTGCACTAATCAAACTCTTGCTAGTGGGGGTTTGTTGTTGTTGAATACCTGCATTCCATTGTTATATTGTTATTATGGGATGGGTATGTTGAGTGGATTGACTAAGGGGGAGGGGTTGTCCCTGAAGTGTTCATCTCCATGTGCTTTGTGTTTGAATAAACAGTTTGATTCTGGATGACTCCAAAGCTTGTACTGTCGAGTTCTTGGGGTAACTATAGCCAGAATCATGGATCCCGTGTTCCAGAGCTTAGGAAGCAGGTTACTGGCGGAGATACCCAGTCGGTGGTGTCCGGATTCCGTCACAATCATTTGATGAGGCTGTACTGCACTGGTGACAGAATGTAAAAAAAAAAAAAAAATGTATTCATCTTCCAAAAAATTGTGACAAAAATTACAACTTCAAAAGACTAAGGCCCCTTTCCCACATGGGAGTCCGTCAGCGGACTCAGTTTTTCTCAGCGGGGGATCGATCAGCCGATCCCTGCTGAGCAGGCGGATGGCAGCTCTGTCTCCACGCTGTGTGCAGAGACAGAGCTGTCAGGTCCCCGCTGTTCTCTATGGGGGAATCGGACCGCCTGTCCGTTCTCATCTCATCCAATCCAATCCGCTGGACGGATGGAAAATAGGGTTTCCATCCGTCCAGATTTGACGGACTGGATCGGATGCCAGTGGACGATGCCCCATAGAGATGCATGAGGCATCCATTCAGATCCGCCTGAAAAACTGACAGGCGGATCTGAACGGTCCGCTAGTGTGAAAGGGGCCTAACCCGGTCTCTTACTAAATACCTACGACTGTCTACTTTCCAAAAAGGGGGCAAGGGGCTGGGTATTTGTACTGTCCTGGCATTTTTTGGGCCTCAAGAAATCATATAGGCCGTCACTACATCAGAACTGATCAATTTTCAAATATAGACTGCTCAAAAAAATTAAAGGAACACTTTTTAATCAGAGTATAGCATCAAGTCAATTAAACTCCTGGGATATTGATCTGGTCAGTTAAGTAGCAGAGGGGGTTGTTATTAATTTTCTGCTGCTTTGGTGTTAATTAAATTAACAACAGGTAAACTAGATGGGCAACAATGAGGCCACCTCCAAAACAGGAATGATTTTACAGGTGGAGGCCACTGACAAGGTTTTCCCTACTCATCTTTTTTGACAGTTTTTCACTAGTTTTGTATTTGGCTAGGGTCAGGGTCACTACTGGTAGCATGAGGCAATACCTAGACCCTATAGAGGTTGCATATTCAGTCCAACTCCTCCAGGATGGCACATCAATACGTGCCATTGCCAGAAGGTTTGCTGTGTCTTCCAGCAGTCTCAAGAGCATGGAGGAGATTCCAGGAGACAGTGTAACGCTCCTGCGTTTCTTATATGGTGTGGATTTTCAGCTGCAGAAATAGATCCACGTCAGTAGTCATGTAAGAGATATGCTGAGATACCATTCCCAACCTCAATGACTCATCATGTGTGGAAGGTCTTATTTCAGCCAGTAAATACACACAGTTAGCAAGCTGGTTCCAAGAATGACTTTATGTATGTGGTAACACAATGATGAAGGTTGAGGGATAGGTTGAGTGGAGGTGATAGGTGATAGACACTTGAAGGTGAGACAGTAGCAGATGGATGCAGGAAGGTTTAGCAATGTTGTATGATAGCAGATGATAGAATAGCAGGTGGACATACAAAAGAGATCAACCCAGTGCAGAAAAGTAGCAGTAGTCTCAAGAGCTAGCAATCTAGTTTATGCAGATGTAATAAACAGTCTTTACTATGCAGAGCTAGATAGTGTAAGCTTAGTATAAGTTTATAGAGAATTCCCCTGCGGGGTACTTAGCACTATTAGCGATACAGCCGAAGGGTGGTTCAGGAGAGGCGGATGATCCAGTAGCGGGATAAAGGGATCAGCGCAGCGAGGTTCCGTCAGCAAAGTAAGCTTGCAAGCATGGAAGCTTCAAGCAAGGTTAGCATCCAAGTAAGGGTGTTTGAACGAACACATGTGAGTGAGAACCGACGCCTTAAATAGCCATCTAGTCTGGCGCTGAGTGATGACAGCTCCAGTCTTAAAGGTGTATGCGCACCTTTCCAAAAGTAAATGGTAGGGCGCATACACTTGTGGAAAGTGTAATTTAGGGTACCAAAGGTACCGGAACATTACAGACAGGCAGTTACTCTAGGAAAGCTGGACAGGTATCTGCTCCTTTGTGCAAGGAGGAACAGGATGAGCACTGCCAGAGCCCTACAAAATGACCTCCAGCAGGCCACTGGTGTGAATGTCTCTGACCAAACAATCAGAAACAGACTTCATAAGGGTGGCCTGAGGGCCCCATGTCCTCTAGTAGGCCTCTGTGCTCACTGCCCAGCACAGTGGAGCTCGATTGGCATTTGCCATTGAACATCAGAATTGGCAGGTCTGCCACTTGCGCCCTGTGCTTTTCACAGATGAGAGCAGGGTTACTCTGAACATGTGAAAGGGTCTGGAGAACGTTATGTTGCCTGTAACATCATTCAGCATGAACGGTTTGGTAATGGGCCAATGATGGTCTGCGGAGGCATATTCATGTAGGGATGCACAGACCACTACAGCCTAGACAATGGCACCCTGACTGCCATCAGGATGAAATCCTTGGACCCATTGTCAGACCCTATGCTGGGTTCCTCCTGGTGCACGACAATGCCCGGCCTCATGTGGCGAGAGTATGCAGCCAGTTCTTGGACGATGAAGGAATGGATACCATTGAATGGGCCCCCACACTCGCCTGACCTAAATCCAATAGAATAGGGATATTATGTTTCAATCCATCCAGCAGCACCAGGTTGCAACACAGTCTGTTCTGGAGCTTAGTGATGCTCTGGTCCAGATCTGGGAGGAAACACCCCAAAACACCATCTGTCAGCTCATTAGGTGCATGCCCCGACGTTGTCAGGCACACAAGCATGTGGGGCCATATAAACTACCATTTTGAGTTGCTGGAATGAAATTTCAAAAAAATGAACTAGCCTGCTGCATCATTTTTTTCTACTTTGATTTTTGGGGTGTCTGTAAATTCAGCCCTCTGTAGGTTGATAATTTAATTTTCATTAAACTATGTGGCATCCTTTCATACCTAACCCATTACCCAGTCCATAGCAGTATAGATAGCCAGCATGATATGTGTTCAAAGTGTTCCTTTAATTTTTTTGAGCCATATATAAATATATATAGAGAGCATATTTTGTAGACACTAACTTTCACACAGCCTAAATAATATACACCGATTTGGGTTTTTACCAAAAGAATGTAGAAGACTAAATGTTGGCCTAAATTTATAAAGAAAGATTTGTTTGCAAATTTTTTTTTACAGAAATTAAGAAATATTTTCAAAATGTTCTTTTATTGTTTTGTTTATATAGCAAAAAATAAAAAACCCAGCGGTGATTAAATACCACCAAAAGAAAGGTCTTTTTGTGTGGAAAAAAAAAAGTGATATAAATTTTATTCGGGTATAGTGTTGCATGACTGACCACTTACCAGTTTAAGTAGCACAGTGCTGAAAAGCAAAAAAAGCTCTGGTCATGCAGGAGGTAAAATCTTCCAGAGATCAAGTGGCTTTTGATTACTCCCCCCCCCCCCCATTTCTATTTGGTGCAAGGTACCCTTTCAATGTTGAGGGCATATGGTCTGGTATAGTTCAGGATAGGGCACACACTGGCTGCCGCCCCCTCCCCCCCCTTTCCTAACCACCCAGACTTAATGTCTAAATAAGGGTGATAGGGATCCACATAATTTTTATTTCTTATAACAGGTTTGGCCTACAGTTTTGTCATAAAAAAAATAGATTACTAGGCCCTTAAGTAGTGGATGTGTATAGATTTTTAAGAATAGGAACATTGTTTAGTGTCCCTTATTTATCGGTTGTAAACTAAATTTGAACACTGTCCTAACAAAGGGTTAAAAAGATTTAGTAGCTGGACTTCTTGCACTACATGTTATTGTGAGGAGATTCAATCTGTACTTAGGACACATTCTTAAGCCTCGTACACGCGCAACGAATTTCCGGCGACCGGTCGTCCATCTTTTGTCCAGAGTGGTGTCTGTTGGTTGGAATGTGCTCTAGACTGCACACAAATTTTCCCGCACGACAGAATTCTACTTCAGAAGGGATGTCATGTGTTGGATTGCTTTGTATGTGTTCTTTCATCTCTGAGCATGCCTAGTCTTGCTCATAAGATTTCTCCCCATCGAAATCTGTACTAATGAGACGAAAATCGGACATGTTTTGACGGTCGACAAAAATTTTATAGCCTGCACACCAGGATTTTTTTGGTCGAAAAATCGGAGTCGGTTGTCGGAAGCATCATACTAACAAGCCGAAAATCGGCAGATCGGTCGTCGGACGAAAAGTCTTGGCCGAATTTCCACTCGTGTGTACGGGCCTTAACTCCGACATAGTTCAGGAAATCCTTGAAGTCAGCCATGAGCCCTTCTCCTAAGAAACATTTAAAAAAGGTAAGATTTTAACATTTTTGGTAGGTTTGCAGCCTGAATGGGAACACAAACATATAGTGGGGTTTTCTCACATTTGACTGCAAAAGTGGAAATATACTTTAAAGGGTAGAATATACTTTAGCATTCAAGGGTTAGTTAGCCATCACTATTTAGGAGAAGGCAATTCTACAGCATACAACAGAAAGTATTGCTTCTTTCCAGAGGGAAAACTCACAAAGGCAGATAGAACTTCTGACAGTTCCGGTTCTAGAGTGACAATGCTCATTGACTGTACACAATATCTATGGAGGCACAGTGTTTTCACAGAAGCACAAGAACCCCCAGCAGTTTTTATAGCTCTCTTATGTCCCCATTAAGGAGGTACACCCTCTCTATTTGTCCTGTTTACCATTATCATTGAAAGAAAATGCCAAATTTGGGTTCTCCCCAACAAAGGGGAAATCTTCCAATTGGGACACGAATTCTGGTAACCTGGGGGTCCCTAAGGAATTCCCTTAATTTGCAGAGATTTCCTCTCTCTTACAGTTTGGTTATGAGACTGGAAGTGAAGGGAAATTTCCGCAATAGAACACAGATGGCAAAAAAAAAAAAAAGTGACGGGTTATAACCCTCCCCCACTCTATCCAAAATGAAAACATTTTGTCTATAGTTCTGCTCCAACCCCATCACGAGGATGTATGGTGGCAAAGTGGGCTTCCTGTACTGGATCACATACCTAGTATGTGATCTGCAAGCCCACTGACCCAGCTGTGCTGTGATTCTCACTTATTAGCCCTGATCACTGTATTGTCATCACTGGTGATGTCAGGGGCAGTTAATCAAGTCCCCCCCCAATGTCAGATTGCCCACTGCAGTATCGCAGTCCAGTTATAAGTTGCTTATCACCGCCATTATTATTAACAAATAAAATTCCAGTATGTATCCAAAAGTTTGTAGATGCTACAACTGTCACACAAACCAATCAACATATTCTTATTGGGTTTTTATTTTTAACCAAATACATGTAGCAGAATACATTTTGGCCAAAATGTAAGCAGAAATTTGATTTTTTTTTTCTTTCATTTTTTTATTGGATATGTTTTATAGCAGGAAGTAAAAAATAATTGTTATTTTTTTTCAAAATAGACGGTCTTTTTTTGTTCATATTGCAAAAAATAAAAAACCCAGAGGTGATCAAATAACACCAAAGACAACACTGTTTGTGTGAAAAAAATTATATAAATTTAACTTGGGTACAGTATTGCATGACCACGTAATTGTAAGTTAAAGTAGCGCAGTGCTGAATAGCAAAAAATGTCATGAACTTCGCTGCTCCTAAATTAGCGCGCTCTCGCTCTCCCCCCCCCCCCCCCGTGCTGGTCTCACCCAGTCATTTAGAGACTGCCAGACTAGTGGCACATTCCCGTGCACAAATCACAAATCCCACCAGCTACTGGTGAGTGGGCCTGCAGCATTTATGCGCTAAAATCCAACACAAATGACTGACTTAGTAACCTACTGGCTGCTGCAATAGCTGTGACGTAGCAGTCGCAGGAAGTAGAAAAGCCCAGGTTCAGAGGCGCTGCCTTGCCTTTGTTACCTTAAAACTTCATATTCCTGATATATGCCTGCTGTACTATGTACTTGTATGAGAAAGTATCATGTTCTCTTGGTATTGCTTTCATTATGTGAAATCCTTGAGTGTTCCTGCCAGTCCTCCTGCTTTCCTAATAAAAACTGACCACAGTAAGCAGGAGAGCATACTGTGGTCGGTTCTCTATCTATGCTGAGAACTCAGCCTCCTCTCCTCCAAGGATCAGACTTGTCCTGACACACCCACTGCTCTTATGTAGCTGAGAAAATACATTGCCTTGCAAAAGTATTCACCCCCTTGACATTTTACCTATTTTGTTACACTACAGCCTTAAGTTCAATGTTTTGGTAATCTGAATTTTAAGTGATGGATCATAACACAATAGTCTAAGTTGGTGAAGTAAAATTAGAAAAATATATACATAAAACAATTTTTTTAGAAATAGAAAACAGAAAATTGGCATGTGCGTATGTATTTACCCCCTTTGTTATGAAGCCCATAAAAAGCTCTGGTGCAACCAATTACCTTCAGAAGTCACATAATTAGTGAAATAATGTCCACCTTTGTGCAATCTAAGTGTCACATGATCTGTCATTACATATACACACCTTTTGTAAAGGCCCCGGAGGCTGCAACACCTAAGCAAGAGGCACCACTACCCAAACACTGGCACGAAGATCAAGGAACTCTCCAAACAAGTAAGGCACAATTTTGTTGAGAAGTACAAGTCAGGGTTAGGTTATAAAAAAAATATCCAAATATTTGATGATCCTCAGGAGCACCATCCAATCTATCATAACCAAATTGAAAGAACATGGCACAACAGCAAACCTGCCAAGAGATGGCCGCCCACCAAAATTTACGGACCGGGCAAGGAGGGCATTAATCAGAGAGGCAGCACAGAGACCTAAGGTAACCCTGGAGTAGCTGCAGAGTTCCACAGTAGAGACTGGAGTATCTGTACATAGGAGGACAATAAGCCGTACGCTCCATAGAGTTGGGCTTTATGGCAGAGTGGCCAGAAGAAAGCCATTACTTTCAGCAAAAAAAAAACAAAATGGCACATTTTGGGTTTGCGAAAAGGCATGTGGGAGACTCCCATTATGTATGGAGGAAGGTGCTCTGGTCTGATGAGACTAAAATTGAACTTTTCGGCCATCAAAGAAAACGATATGTCTTGTCGAAAAACCCAACACATCACCCAAAGAACACCGTCCCCAAAGTGAAACATGGTGGTGGCAGCATGCTGTGGGGATGTTTTTCAGTAGCGGGGACTGGAAAACTGGTCAGAGTTGAGGGAAAGATGGATGGTGCTAAATATAGGGATATTCTCGAGCAAAACCTATACCACTCTGTGCGTGATTTGAGGCTAAGATTGAGGTTCACCTTCCAGCAGGACAATGAGCACAAACACACTGCTAAAGCAACACTTGAGTGGTTTAAGGGGAAGCATGTAAATGTGTTGGAATGGACTAGTCAAAGCCCAGACCTCAATCCAATAGAAAATCTGTGGTCAGACTTAAAGATTGCTGTTCACAAGCGCAAACCATCCAACTTCTAGGAGCTGGAGCAGTTTTGCAAGGAGGAATGGGCAAAAATCCCAGTGGTAAGCTGTGGCACATAGAGACTTCTCCAAAACGACTTGGAGCTGTGATTGCTGCAAAAGGTGGCTCTACAAAGTATTGACTTTAGGGGGGTGAATAGTTATGCACATTGACTTTTTCTGTTATTTTATCCTATTTGTTGTTTGCTTCACAATAAAAAAAAAAAAACATCTTCAAATTTGTGGGCATGTTCTGTTAATTAAATGATGCAAATCCTTAAACAATCCATGTTAATTCCAGTTTGTGAGGCAACAAAACACGAAATACGCCAAGGGGGTGAATACCCTGTAGGTATGTAACCACTTATAAAAAAGAGAAAAGGGCATTTATAATTTTATATAAATATTTTGCCATTCTTTTCGATTTTAAACTCAATAGGTTGTTTAAAAGGTGATGGTTTACAATCACTTTAGCAATGACACTGAAACAGGACACAGGTAAGTGCCAGATTTCAACAGGATGAACAGTTATTTTTACCCCATCATTATCAAATAGATGAAACAAACCACTTTCAGCAGACCAAAAAGAGAGACAAAAAGGAGAAATGGTCAGGGTTTACATACATGTTACCAGCCAGGTTATAGCACACCAGCAATCAAATCAGCTGAAATCCAACTAGGTGCTACTGGTAAGGGCTCTTTCACACGGGCGGTCCGATCAGATCCGCCTGTCAGTTTTTTAGGCGGATCCTCCATGCAGCTCTATGGGGACCTCCGCTGACACCCGCTGCCCTCCGCATCCGATCCTGTGCTGAAATCTGGATGGATGGAAACCCTATTTTTCCATCCGTTCAGTAATCGGAGCGGAGTGGATCTGATGAGAGCGGACAAGCGGTCCGCTCTCCTCCGATCCCCCATAGAGGGCAGCGGGTGCTGAGACACCTCCCTCTCCGCTCTGCAAGCGGAGACGGAGCTGTCATCCGCCCGGCTCAGCGGGGATCGCGGATCGATCCCCGCTGAGCAACACGGATCCGCCTGCGGAGGCGAACCGTGTGAAAGAAGCCTAACACTGATTGCCCTTACAAATACGCAAAAGATCTTTTTTTTCCCATAAACCCAGGAAATCATAATCATATCCATATTATATCAGATTTTCAAGAATTCAATTACTTTTAATATACTAACTAGATCTACAATTTTCTCTCACACTGGTACTATGCAGGCTGGACTTCTAAATTCCTTACCTCCATTAGGAGTTGAGATTACTGTGAATTGTACTGTACATCAGTATGTTAGAATAATTTCAACTGCCTTTCGGTTTTGTACACATAAGGCTGTTAAAAAAAAAAAAAAAGGCAAGAGCAAAGTACACTCAAGAATCGTGAAAACAAGGAGAAGAAAGTAAAATATAATTGAGAAAATGAAGACAGCACAACATATGTTACAGGTAGAAAATATGAAAACTGAGAATGTGGGCTTCAAATGCTCTGTGTCCCACATATCATAAGTCTCATTTAGAAAAGACCTCAAACATGGCACATTAGAGCCTTCTTAATGGGTAGGTCCACCCAAAACAGATTAGTGTGACGTCAGTTAAATCTTGTCTGCTACCATTTTTTTGAATGTTTTGGTGACTCCAGAAACTACCAAGTAATTGGAAACAAAGTAGGTGTTCACAGCTCTCTTGCTGTTCTCCTTGTAATGTAATAGGACTCTGTGGCAAAATCACCTGGGAAGAGTCGTAACATGTGGGTGAAGTTGGGAACATGGGTGCCAAGACCTTGCAGCAGTAGGATTTCCCGGTCATCAGTATCAGTTGTGGAGAGGACCTACCCTTTAAGGTTGCACTGACCTTTCTTTTGTATACATGCTTGTTTCTGACAATTGATAAAAGTAACACACTACTACAAAATAACTTTTCAGCAAAGCAAATATAGCAGCAAATAGGAAATCTACTTTTTTCTTTCAAAGACATATTTATACTAACATTAGGTGTATGTTTACATTTTCAGTTTACAGTCAATTCTTTAGATTAACAGCATTATGTACATAATAACATGGTTCACAATAGCTTCTTTATAGTCTTCATTTTTACAATTTGCGATCTGATCATTTTAAACTACTGCATGTAAGAATTTGAGAAACACAAGTTTTTTTTATTTTATTCATGACATGGAGAAAATTAGATTAGGCTTAAAACATAGATGAAAATATATAAATAAGACCAGGCTAAAAAAAAATATAAATAAGACTGGTCCCCAACTAATGTTTTGAAAGCCAAAACAGGGTTCAGAGCCATCTGTTTGTAGATACTCCAGTCCATCCAGGATTATTTCATTTTTTTTGGTAGACGGTGGTGAAAAACTCTATGGCAGTTCTTTTTGACTTTTATTCTATCAGCACAATCTCTGAGTCTAATTTAATGGATCTACACACCTGCTGTGGCTTTTACGAAGGGATTCTAGGCTCCCTGGTAAATTTGGTTCAGAATACGGCAAATGTAACAATAGTTGCTGTAACATGGAAATGTAACCAGAAACACCTAAACCTTCCAGCTGAACAGAACAAGATTACATAGTTGTTAAGGCTGAATAAAAAAATCAGTCCGGCCAGTTCAACGTGTGTGTGTGTTATGTCCCCTACTATTTCCCATATCCCTGAATATATCATTCAATAAGATGTCCATCTCAAGATTTTATTTTAAATTAGCTACATTACCTGCTGCAACCACTAATTGTGGAAGGGAGTTCCACATCCTTACCACTCGAACAGTAAAAAAAAAAAAAGAAAAAAAACCTTATGCAGTTTAAGGTTGAACCTTTTCTTGATCAACTTCATTGAGTGGCCACATGTCTTCATGAGTGACCCAAGACTGAATAGTGTCCTCCCAAGGCTGGAATCACCATGAAGATATTTGTATATTGCTATCATATTCCCTCTTAAGCGTCTCTTTTCCAGGGAGGAGGAATTCAATGTTTGTATTCTTTTCTCGTAATGGAGATCCTCCTGCCCTCTTATTAGCCTTGTTGCCCTGGACTCTTTCCAGTTCTAGTAAATCCTTTCTGAGGCCTAGTGATCAGAACTGGATGGTGTGGAATCAGGGCAAGGAACTATAAAGGGTTTAGAACTACAGATAGTAACTGTTGAAGCTATCAAATACATATCAGATTGCTAGGGGTTGACCTCTGGGCTTCACCAATAGCTAAAATGTCACTTTAGGGTAGAGCAGGCCTAATTTCTTTAAAAAGCAATTTACCAAAGTTTTGAGGCCTATTTATTATTATTTTTTTAATTTACATTGCCAATCTTACATCCTATCTATTTAAAATCCCTTCCAGAGGTGAAAGAAATCAAGGTACCTTTAAAATAGAGAATATATAGTTTAAAATATTACACATTTGCCTGGGTCAACCATTCTCAATCAGGGCTCCATAGAACCCTTGGGTTCCTTCAGCGGTTGCTAGGGATTAGTTGAGCTGTGGGTAACTGACCTCCCATCTCTAATGGCACCTGCAAAGTTCAAGGTCCAACACCACTTGGTGACTACCACTTTTAGGGAGGTATTTTCCCCCTTATCAACACTATAAGAAGGAATTCTTCCCACTGACTGGCAACCTAAGGGGCCTTTCCCAATGACCCCCAAAGGAACTCATGTTAGCAAGGGTAAAAAAAAAAAGATGAGAAAGGCTGGTCTGGATGTTAAGGGTTACCAATTACCATATCCTGTATGTGTGTGTATGGTAAAAATATTTAAATAAAGCCTTAGTTCCCTCGAAAAAAAGATAATCTATACAGAGGAGCATCAAAACTACTTCAATATGAAAATACATTTTTTTTTTTTGGAATACTGAATAAGTAGCTTTGATGCCCTTTTAGATGAATTATCTGCTTTTGAAGGAACTAAGGTTTTATATACAATTATGATTTTTAGAGTAAAAATGTTGACAGGATTAATTTGAAAATGTGAATTGCAGATAAAACGGTGCTCAATTTTTCCCTCATTTTCTTATGCAATATGTGAAATATATCTGAGTAGAGTGATATATATCAAACTATCCCAGAATTAGAACTCCTGAAATAACATTAAACCAAGATTACCGAAATGTAAAATGCACAAATAAGGACTTAGATGCACATATGTTTTTAGGCTCAAACCACATCTGTTTCAGTAATGAACAATTCATAATGCTATTAATTTTGAACATTGTTTTGTGCACTATGGTGGGTGGTTTTAAAAAAATGAGACCAGATCTTTTTTTTGCATTGATGGTAATGCGTGAAATTACAAAATACTGCATTTTAATATAGCTGCAGTTACGCACAGCAATTCATCAGAGAGAAGTGAAGAGGGCCTTGAATGAAACCACTCCTGAAAGAATCAAGGCGTTTTCCACTGTACAGTTCTTGCAAATGCTAGCTTCATGTCTGTCATGGGATCCCACTGGCTTCAATACTTTGGGGTAATAACTAAGAACAAGTATGCAAATATTTGAAAAATAGTGGTCTCTTTAATACACCAGTTTATGGGAGTCTCACAAAAAAACAGGAGAGCCCTTAAAGTGGTTCTGAATGCAGAAGTTTTTTTTTATCCTAATGCAGTCTATGAATTTGGATACAAAAAAAAAAACTTCTGTATGCTGCAGCCTCCCTCAGCCCCCCCCCCCCCAATATTTACCTGAGTACCATCTCGCACCAGCAATGTTGCACAAGAGTCACAGCTGTCCAAAACTCTCCCCCTTCTGATTGGCAGAGACACACCAGCGGGGGCCATAGGCTCCCGCTGCTGTCAAAGTCAGTGAGCCAATGAGGAGAGAGGGGGCGGGACCAAATCACAGCTCCATGTCTGAATAGACACAGAGCAGCAAGCCGCTTGCTGTAGGGGCAACCAGCAAAATGGAGGGGCCAGGAGTGCCAGCGAGGGACCTGAGAAGAGGAGGATCTGGGCTGCTTTGTGCAAAACCACTGCACAGAGCAGGTAAGTATAACAGGTTTGTTATTTTAAAGAAAAAAAAAAGACTTTAATATCACTTTAAG
Source organism: Pelophylax lessonae (assembly GCF_965119305.1). NCBI lineage: Eukaryota > Metazoa > Chordata > Amphibia > Anura > Ranidae > Pelophylax > Pelophylax lessonae. The sequence continues at coordinate 148,964,545 of NC_138780.1, forward strand.
TTGTATAAATGTTAAAGCTATTTGTATAGATAAAGTGGGGGAAAAAAAGAGTAAAAAAAAAAAAAAAGCGAGTAAAAGGAAGGAAATAATTCACATCTGATGAGGTTGTGGGGGACCACAGAAAGTGTGTATGCATCCTTAATCATACACGTGTGGAGAATACATCTTCACAGAATTCTTAGATGAGGGGTAATCACACTCAGATGCTCTGGGCTGGCCAAAATCTACTTCTAGCCCTTGGCAAAACTTTGTACTGAAACCAATGCACTGCTCATGCAAGGATGAGAGAACAAAAGGTGAGAGAAGCACCAAGGTTGCCACTCCTGGTCAGTGGCCTCCTGAAAATGCTACCTGCATTTCATGTCAATCCACAGGTTGACCTTAAATTGCTGACCTGAAACAAGAAGCAGTAAAAGAGTCCTAATCTGCATATTTGTTCCAGGTCAGAAAATCAAAGTATTGAAGTCTAGCCTCACCAGAAGAAGGGCTGCATTGCTAGACCACTAGCTTTTCAGGGGAAGAGTTGCAGTGCTAGCTTATGTATTTTGCTCATGACAGGCTCTCTTTACCTGAAAAAAAGTACAGCATTTCCAGCCTCTGCTGAGCCATGTTGGAAATTGTGTAAAAGAGCAAATGCAGGATAATTAAGATGCATGCAGCATGTAGGATCAGCCTGAACCCCTTGTGGGATCCTTAGCAGGCACTTCTGACCTGAAATAGACTTCCACCTAATGGGCCATACACACTATAAGATTTTCTGAAGACTTTTTCCTTTAGACTTACCAAAACCATACAATAGGAGGTCAAACCGAAACACTTTCAATTTGTATGCAATCTGGCAGGCCCTTGCACTACATAGAAAAGGTAAATCTGAAGGAAATCTAACCACAAAAGTTGGATAGTGTGTATCCAGCTTAACTTGCATTATGCAGCTTTTCTGTCTCGTTGATTTGAAAATTAGGAAATTCTGTGCACACAGGCCCAAAGCAAACTTTTATTGAGACACACATAAGGGCCTGTCTATGTCAGTCTCCCTCTTAAAATGCTAGTTGTCTAGTCTGTAGCATTTATAAACTGGTTTCAATATGGATTAAGTTACTAATCTGAAAAAAATACAGTATGCATATCCATAAAGTCAGACATCCATGCATACTTGTTTCAGGTAAAGGATAAAATGTATTAGAGCAGTGGTCTCCAAACTGAGGCCCATGGACCAGATGGGTTTCTTTGCTTGCCTTTATCCAGCTCTTGGGGCTCTATTCCTCCCACTGACAATAATGGGGCGTAATTCCAGCCACTTATACCAACAGTGTGGCACTATTCCTGCCACTGACACCAATGACGAGGCAGGCACTATTCCTGCCACTGACATCAATGATGGGGCAGGCACTATTCCTGCCACTGACATCAATGATGGGGCAGGCACTATTCCTGCCACTGACATCAATGATGGGGCAGGCACTACTCCTGCAACTGACTCCAATGACGGGGCAAGGTTACCGACGCCACAACATTTTCTACTCCTACTGGCCACAGTCCAGCACTTCTAATGTCTAAAGCAGTGGTCCTCAACTCCGGTCCTCAGGGCCCACTAACAGGCCAGATTTTAAGTATTACCTTGGGGAGATGCAGACTAGAGTACTGCAATCACTGAGCAGCAAATTATATCACCTGGGATGTATTTCAGTTATCTTGAAAACCTGGCCTGTTAGTGGGCCCTGTAGGCCAGGGTTGAGGACCATTGGTCTAAAGGATAGAAAACTGGCCCTTTGTTTAGACTGTTTGGAGACCCCTGTATTAGAGCAACAGAATAAACATGACTGCCAGGAAACTAGCAGTTGCTGAATGAGAAGTAGCAATGGCAACCTCCATGATCCTTCTCAAGGAAGGTTTTGTCTGCAAACATAAATGGGCAATATTCCCCCTGTCACAAAAGCAAGTTTAACAGATTCAAAAATTCAGCATGATGTTCTACTGCACTCTTGAGTGATCACTATACAGGTATATTTGACACTGGTCAGCAGGAGGTGGGGGACACACTACAAGTACAATCTGGGAACACTCATTTGGCTTTTCCCTATTGACCTGTTCACAAGATCTTATGTTGCAATAAAGCATACACTGCAACATGCTTTATTGTCTGCTGGGTTATACAGCCCATTCATTTAACACAATAGAAATAGCTCCTGTTCTTTTTTCATTTTCATTTAAGCATTCTGCGCTGTAGCACAGCTTTGTTCTGTAGGTGCGTTGGGGTGGCATTTAAATGAATAGCGCTGCAACACACTGCAGTTTTGAACCCTAAGGGACTGAAAAAGGTTTGTGTAGTGTAGTCAGACCCCAAAACACTTGCTGGCACGTAGCAAATAACTGCCATGAAATGTCAGAGTAGGGCAATTAACAGAACCTGTAGACATCGACTAGGGTGACAAGGACCCACAACAGTTAATGGCAACTGTGGCCTTATTTGATCCTTGGCCAACAAAGCAAGTTACAGGTACTGTATTTGTTATGTTTCAGAGTAGTGGGGAGCAGTGGTCAAGTTAAAGTGGTTGTAAGGTTTGGTGAAAAAAAAAAAAAAAAACTTCACCCTGCAAGTAAAGGGCATTATGTGCTAGTTTGCATATTATGAGAGACTTTCCTTAAAACAAAGCTGCTGACAGGGCTTCCAACTTCAACCAGTATCTCCACTGTGTTTGCGTTCTCCGGCTGTTTAAATGGCCGTGACGCAATGTCACTTATACACATGGGAACCACGATCGCAGCACAGTGCTCTGAAGGGACAGCATACTCAGCATGCTATCCCTTCAGAGCACAGTGCGCATGTACCTGTGAAGTCATTAGCTGCAGAAATAGTGACTACTTCTTAAATGGTGCAGGTTTAGGAGATATTCCTTGTACCTACAGGTAAGCTTTATTAGAAGCTTACCTGTAGGTATAAGTCACCAAGTAGTGTTTACTACTGCTGTTTAACATGTGACTGAAATATGCCCTGCGTAGTGTAGATCTTATTGTCTAAACCTAGAAAAATAATCTGAAAGACTTTACCCTGAAAAGTGATACAGCCCTACCTGCATCTGGAAGAGGGCTGTTCATTTAGAACAGCCTGTAGTTGATTCATTTCAACAGTTCATTTTGTCTGTATGAGGTGGCAGCCCTTACCTGAAAGCAGCTGTAAAGACTGATTGTTCAGCAAGGTGCAACCACAGAACTGAAAAAGATTCTATATCAGCACCAAAACTAAAAAAAATCATTATGAGCATTGCTGATTTCAGCTTTAGGTCTCAGCCTTCACAAAACTTTTATCTATTTCTGTTGAGGAGAATAAGCTGAAGGTCAATCTACAAAGGGTACCTTCTATGTGGGTAAAAAAGAGTTTAATGTCTGCAGCCTACACGTGTCTCCACTGCAATTCACAGGTAAAATCCCAACTTGAAAAAAGTTGGGTTGCTGTAAAAAATTTACATAAAACAGAATGCAATAATTTGCAAATCTCAAAAACCCATATTTTATTCAAAATAGAAAATATATCAAATGTTTAAACTGAGAAAATGTACCATTTATAGGAAAAAATAAGGCAATTTTGAAATCAATGACATCAACATGTCTCAAAATAGTTGAGACAAAGCCACATTTACCATGGTGTAGCATCCCCTCTTCTTTAACACTCTGTAAATGTCTGGGAACTGTGCTCTGATAAAAAGCCGGAAGGTCCCTCTCCTCTTTTGTGATTCAGCACTAACGATTGCCAAAAAATGTCAAATTTTGATTTGTCTGACCACAGAACAGTTTTCCACTTTGCAGCAGACCATTTTAAATGTGCTTTGGCCCAAATTAGATGGCGGTGTTTCTGGATCATGTTCAGATATGGCTTTTTCTTTGCATTAAAGAGCTTTACCCTGTATTTTGGATAGCACAATGAACTGTGTTCACAGGCAGTGATTTTTGGAAGTATTCCTGAGCCCATGCATTGATGTCCATCACAGAATCATGCCTGTTTTAAATGCAGTGTCGTTGAGGGTCCAAAGATCACAGGCATTCAATATTGCATTTCAGCCTTACCCTTACCAACAGCGATCTCTCCAGATTCTCAGAATCTTGATAATATGTATTGTAGATGACATATTTAAAGTATTTGCAATTTTACATTGAGAAACATGATTATGAAATTTTTCGACAATGTTAGATGCAGCTTTTTACAGATAGGTGAACCTCTGCCCATCTTTACTTCTGAAACACTGACTCTCTAAGATGTTTTTTTTTGCCCAATCATATAACTGACCTGTTGCCAATTAACATAATTAGTTGCAAAATGTTCCTCCAGCTCTTCCTTGGTAGAACCACTTACTTTGCCAGCTTTTTGTTGCAGTGTCCCAACTTTTTTAAGATGCCATCAATTTCAAAATTACCTTGTTTCTTAAAATGGTTAATTGGTACATTTATAAATGGTACATTTTCTCAGTTTAAACATGTGATATGTTTTCTGTTTTCTATTGTGTATAAAATGTGGGTTTATGAGATTTGCAAATCATTGCATTCCGTTTTTATGTAATTGTGGCTGTAAAATGAATAGACTTGTCAGTGTAGGTAGTTTATACAACCGTACTGCTGCATGCTTTTTACAAATTGTGTAATCTGCAGTATGACTTTGCTAAAGCAATATGCATAGTATACAAGTATTATGTGGTTTTCAGCACGGAAATGAGGAAACAACTTTTTTGAAAAAAGCACCAAAGAATAAAAAGCGGGGGGGATGTGCTACAAAATATGTACAAGAGCACCTGGAAACCAAACTACATATAGTTTTAGCCACAGGCCTTAGATTGTATTTTCAGCCTCTTATTTTTTAGGCTTTCAATAGAGTGGTGAGGGATTAGAAACTTTGAGATATCGCTCCTCCTCTCCAATCTCCCCCCCCCCCCCATTACTGTACAGAAGACATTTTGTCTGATGTTGGAATTTTTCCCTCACTTGTATAGTGAAACTGTTGTCATCAGGAAAGCTAGAGCGAAAAAGCCTCTATAACGAAGCTCCAAACAGCAGTAAATCCCAACCCAACAGGGGTACCAATCCTTCCCCACTCTATTAAAAAGATAAAAAAAATTTTGGGACATACACCAGTTCTCGAGGAAAATAAAACACAACTGTTTATAGACAAGCATTTAAATGTTCACGTTTTCATTGTCCGTCATATCATAGTTCCTATTGACAGTATAAAAACTAAATTGACTGTTATAGTGGTCAATTTATATACATCTAGTGCAATGCACATAGTCAACAGCCCTCAGTTTGAATCAACTTGGTCACAATGCACCTTTGATATAAAAGCATTTTAAACTTTATTAATACTCAGGACAATAGGAATTTCCATTTTTTTTTTCTCAGTAGCATTTGTAGAACCACTTTTCGATGGTAAATACAGTAGTTGAGAACAAGCATCCGGTTGAAAATGCAAACACATGTTGCTGAAAAAAAAACCTTTTCCCAGTGGGGCTGGCACTGCGAGATCGAGAGTCCACAAAAACACAGCAAAATGATCCCAAACCTCCCCTTCTGAGGTCACATCCTCTTTTGCTGGAACACTTTATAAATACAGACTCACTATAAAATAAGGCAATGACTTCCAAACTTCTTGTAAAGGCTTTCTTACATTTTGCTTCTGGACACAAATCAGAACCACTTCGACAATCTTGTCCTGTTGCGTACGCTTTAGTGTTTTTCTTTTTCTTTTATTTAAAAAAAAAAAAAAAAATGGTCCAATAAAATTTGTAGGATATTAATGGCTAAAAATATAGGTATCTAAAACAGCCCTGTGGTTTTCTGCAATGGTGTAGCAGGTAGAATTAATACTGGTTTCATTTTACATGGTTGACAGCGTATTGTGGATATACAGCGAATACAAGCTTAACTTTCAACAAACATTGCTCTACGAACACCCTGTCCTTCTACTGTAGTCTCTTGGGTCTCGTGCTTGACTGCTTCTTGTCACTGTGCCACCAAGCCACCTGAATGCTCCTGTGTATAGAGCCTTCTGACGCAGTTAAGTAAGCGTAATAGTCCTAGAAATAACTGATCTTTTGTGGCAGGCGTGGATGTTGTTGAAATGAGATCATGCGCCATGCATACTTCAAATCCTGCATATTCAGGTGCATCTAGCTCTCCATTGGATTGTCCATGAGAAAGAGGACCCATTCCCACCTTTAGTGGACTCCATATGAAAAAAAAATAAAATAAAGATCTGTCACATTTACAACCTCTTACCTTACATCAGTGGTAGATAAACATATCTTATAGTCCAGGGAAGTGAATATAAATCTGGAGCAGTATGACCAGATATCAAGTGAAAGATTTTTATTTGCAGGTAACTTTTCTGAAATCACTGACTGTAAACAGTCCACAGGCATTCCTATAAATACTTGCAGGCACAGCAGTCCTTCCGGTATTTGCCAGATGGCCAGTACAGGCCTGTTCGTCATAAAGAACTATTTTTTGCGCATTTCACCTGAGAGTGCTAAACACGGGCAACATTCAAACAGCTCCAGGCACAGCGACAAGAAGTGTGTGAAAAACACGAGCCCATACCCAGTTTCCAAACTGAAAATAAGCACCAGAGCTAAACTGGTATATTTGCAAAAAAATATATATGTATATATAACACACACACGCCAGTACACAAAACCGTTACAGGGAACAGTTCTGTTAAGGACATTCAGCTCTTGAAAATGTGCAAAGGAGGAAAAAAAAATGAATTACAAAGAGGGAAGGGAAAAAGTTATCCAGAGAAGGAGGATGTTCCGCAAACTTAGAACTCATATGTATATATTTATATATATCATTTTTTTTCTTTTTTGTTTTTAACTATATAAATAGATTTAAACAGTTTAGCAGAAAGAGAAGCTAAATTTAATCAGGGTGCCTGAATCTGAAACACTGCAACGCTCTGTCTGCCACAGATAAATATCAAGTGCCTGACAATGGGAATTTTGACACTGTAAAATTTCATCGAGAGATCCGAGAGGATGTAAAAGAAACAATGATTATGTTTGCAAAGTTCTGAGAAGTTCATCTAGTGTCCAAACTTTGGATTAAAGTCCATATATTTTTTTTTCTTTCTTTACTTAGACAGTTATATACAGTGCTGTTGTAATAATGAAACGAATGTTATCTACTGTAAAGTTGCACGATACAGAAAACTGCTGCTCCATCTTCTACTACATACATGTGACTCCACAGGATAAAGATGCAGGATCTTCCTTTGTTAAGTTGGGATAATACCATCACTCCTAAGACCTCTCTTCAGTTCAAGGTCCTCTAGCTTTTTCCAGAGTTCTTCACGTTCCTTTTCTTTTTTCTTCTCACTGGCAAAGAGAAAATTAACATATTTAATTATTGCTTCCAGGAAACTTGCGATTCTATAACGCATTTAGAGTTAGTATAAATGGTCAAATCCTGCCACCCAATCAACTGTTGGGAGCGGATCGGACAACTGCGGTCTACCTTAGAAGAGGCAATAATGGTTACCTTCATATTCTGAGGCACTTTTTGTTACATACTTACATAATTATTAGGTTAAAAAAAAAAAGGGGGGAGAGAGACACTTCCAGGTGGATTAAACTGCACCAAGGTGGGTTTAAAGTGTAGAAACATCAAAAAGATAGCTTAAAAGTTAATTCATAGACCTCAAAAAAGATAAAGCAGTGGTGGGTGGCGAGTCCCTGACAACGTCTCATGAGAGCGAAACTTGCTGGATGGAGCCACAACTTGTCACGTCATCACGTACTGGAACAGACGGCCGACATCTTGATGGTTTGTAACACACTATTGATTTGCTGGGCTATTTTCCTTCTATAGAAGTGGAATACTTTAAATAAATATATTAATTTTTTCTACAGCTTACCTGTAAAATCCATTTATTGGAGTACATCACGGGACACAGAGCCATATTAATTACATATGGGTTATAGGCTAACTTCAAGTGAATGGACACTGGCAACCAATCGTACAGGAAGGCCCCCCTATATAACCCCTTCTATACAGAAAGTACCTCAGTTTTGTAGCAAGCAATAAATACCCCATACAAGAGTGGAGGGACCTCTGTGTCCCGTGATGCACTCCAAGAAAAAGATTTTAAGCTGTAGAAAAAAAAACATTTCTTTATCGTACATCACGGGACACAGAAACATTCATTACATATGGGGTGTCCTATAGCAATGCACCTGAGGGGAGGGGGGACACCATCAATACCGCAAATCAGACCAAAAAAGGTCTACATAGCTGCCTGCAGAACACGGCAGCAAAATGCAGACTCCTTCTGGGTCCTAACATCCACTTGATAGAATCTATTAAACGTATGCACTGATGACCAAGTCGCGGCTTTGCAAATTTGAGCGATAGAAGCTTGATGGCGAAATGCCCAAGAAGCACCTACTCTTCTGGTGGATTGTGCCTTTACAGGTGGAACCATCCCTTTTAAACCATATGCCTGGATAATAACCTGGCGAATCCAATAAGAAATAGTAGACTTAGATGCTGCTTGCCCTTTCGTGGGCCCTTCTAGCAGTATGAACAAAAGATCGGTCTTAGTAACCGAAATCAACATTTTCAAGTAACTCTTAAGTGCATGTACTACATCAAGAGAATGTAGTAAGCTTTCTTCCTCTGTTTGAGGCAGTACAATGTCCTGATTCAAATGAAACACGGACATCACCTTGGGCAAAAAACCTGGGTGTGGGTAAAGTCACCCTATCTTGATGTAAAATCAAGAATAACTCTTTACAAGAGCTGCTAGTTCTGATACGCTTCTGGCTGAAGTTGTCGCAATCAAAAAGACCAATTTTCTGGTCAAAAGAACCAGGGGGATATGCCCCATAGGCGCAAAAGGTTGTTTCTGTAAAACTGCCAACACCAAATTTAGGTCCCAAGGACACAATGGTGGCTCTACTGGTGGAAGCATACGTAATATTCCTTGAACAAAGGTTTGAAATGCGAAGCGATCGGTCTCTGGAAAAAAAACAGACAAGGCTGAAATTTCACCCTTAATATCGCTTAAGGCTAATTTCATATCTTCCCCTACTTGCAAAGAAAGCTAGAATTTTCCCTATGATCTACTTGTGGGGGATAATATTTCCTGGCTTCACACCAGGCATTGTAAGAATTCCAGACTCTGTAATAAATACCTGTAGAGACTAGTTTATAGCATTTATTTATCAGGGTAAAAACTGCAGGGCCAGATATACCCTGCTCTTTCAAAATCAAGGCTTCAATAGCCAAGCCATCAAATTTAGAGACTGTAAAGCAGGGCGAAATATCAGACCTTGAGAGAGCAGGTCCAGACGCAGTGGAAGAACCCAAGGCCTTGCCACTGCCAGTTTTTGAATTTGTGCATACCAAAATCTATTCGGCCATGCTGGAGCTACCAGGATTACTGGTTGCCCCTCTAGCTGGATTCTGCTTAAGGGACGCAGCAGCAGCTGAACGAAGGAAAGGCATAGATCAGGGAAAACTCCTCCCAAGGAGCCACCAAAGCATCCACTCTAACTGGGAGTGGATCCCTTGTCCTGGACACAAATCTCTTCAACTTGTTGTTGAACCTGGATGCCAACAGATCTACATCTGGGACCCCCAGCATTTGCAAATCAATGCAAAGATCTCAGTGTGCAAGGACCATTGCCCCAGAAACATCTGCTGACGACTCAAGTCTGCTTGCGCCAGTTTTCTATTCCTGGAATGAAAACCGCAGATAGGCATGGAACAAATCTTTCTGCCCAGGATAAGACGATATCCACCTCTTTCTGGGCTGACAGACCTTTGGTGCCTCCTTGATGGTTGATATAAGCTACAGCTGGGGCACTGTTGGATTATACCCTGACAGGGTAACCCCGAAGTCTGGGCGTCCAGAATTTTAAAGCCCGACAAAGTGCTCGGATTTTCAAGACATTGATGGGGAGACTTTTTCTACCCAAGACCACTTTCCTTGGACCGTGGCTTTCTCCAGAACTGCTCCCCAACCGGAGAGACTGACATCTGTAGTCACTACTTTCCAGACTACTGGAAGAAAGGATTTCCCTTTTTCCAAATTTCTGGTTAACAACCACCAACTTAGACTCGGACGTACTCTTGGTACCAGAGACATGCACCAGTCTAGGGACTGAACCTTTCTGGACCATGCTGACAGAATGATGTCCTAGAAGCACAGAAAAACAAGAGAAAGGCGCACCAACCCAGTGCAATATCATGAGACATTCATTGGAAAGTAAAAAAAGAATGCCATACAGTATACTCACAAACGTATGCTGAAAATATGCATATAAAAAATCCTTTTGCAGTCAGGAGACCTCAGGGACTGGGATACTTTTCAGCACTGCAGGACTGATGCGTTTCAAGGGAGAAGCCTCTTCACCAGAGTCATGATCCCAAATGACTTACTACACATATATATATATATATATATAAGCAGAGCAGACAGGACCTCCCATACAGGTTGGCCCTGCCCCTCAGACATCATTAGCATACAAATGATAAATTGTACTAAAATGTAATAAAATATATATAGTACATATTAGTAACCCATAAACCACAGACCTAAAGTCAGTCACAGCAAAAAAAAAACAACACGTGTATAGCTATTGAAAATGCCATACATACACTTATTTGGAAATGCATGGAATACATAAGTAGAAACGTGCAGCTACTATGTCCCTTTAAAATCCCACGGATCACCAAAATGCTCCTCAGTGGGCTCAGAGGTGGATTCCAAAGTGGGAACAGGGGGCCTCAGCTGACAGCCCAATCGGATAGGGGCGGCAGAGGCTCAAGCTGCTCACCTGGGCCGCACCAAAGCCTCCTTGGAACGCACACTAGCATCGGAAACCTGGAAGTTTCGATGTGTGTGCATTCCCCCAGCTGGCACATCACATCCGGCTCGGTCGAGAGCCCAAAAGAGACAAAGCGCCATAGCAGTCAGAGGAAGAGCAGGATCGATCGTCACAATAGCCGCAGCTACTCCAAAAAGGGAAAACATACATGGCTTGAAGAGCCATGTAAACACAACCAGAAAGATCCATGTTAGGTTATGGGTCACCTGAATAATAAAATAATTAATGACATATAAAATATTATAAAAGAGGAAAATAAATGTATATATATATATATATATATATATATATATATATATATATATATATATATATATATATATATATATATATATAAATTTTATAAAAACAGCTGTAATGATGTTTTCTAGAAAGTCACTTGCAGAGACCATACAGCTACCAGAGAACCCTCTAGAACCGCTCCGGTTTAAACAAATCCGTGGGAAAGAAAATATAAAAAAAAAAGGGGAAAGGAGGCCACACCACCATTTATATCACCAGGGAAATCCCAGGAAGTGCCTAGAGCAGACACTGGTTGATCACCAGGGAACTAGACTGCCTAAATAAAACAGAGTTTAAACTATTGACTTCATATGAACCAGGATCTAAGATTACATGTAGAATGGCATGGATATCTTACTGTACATGGGCAAAATCACGTGTCCAAGGACTAGAAGTTAAATCCTAGACGTGACCATGGAACTCAAGAATTAGAACGACAGGGACTGGGCCAAAGCCAATATGAAAAGAGGGAAGGAACGAGGGGAAGAAAAGGGGGAAGGGTACAAACCACTCAGACATCTTACAAAGAAAAGGGCTCCAAACAGGCTAATGGACAGGTCGGGGTAATGGAATGAAAGAGGGAGAAACTGGTCAGTGCATGCCTCCAACAAGAAGATCGGGGGAATTATATCACTGACTGAAGCTCAATTTCCTCATTCAGCCCTTTGGGGGGTGAGAGAACCTAGGGTGGAGATCCAGAATGCCTCTCCACTGCAAAGTCTCTGATGTCTTCTACCATTGTCTAGATCAATACTAATGGCTTAAATTCCGAAGACTTTAAGGCCTTCAGTGCTGCTATTGTGCACATCCGCAAAGTGTCAAGGAAAGGAATAGTTGTCGAGGAAAGGAATAGTTGTCTTTCATAGTGATGATATTGCTCTTGATGAATGAAGTTATGCAAGGGTCTGGCATGGAATTGAGCATAGGGAATTGCTCCAGAATGAGGACACCATCTTCCCTAATAACCTCATGCAAAGACGTACAGAAGGCTACTTTTCCCTTCTTACAGATCGAGCCAGATCTTTCAGTTCTGTGACCTTTCTTGATGGCAAGAATACCTTTGCCTGTATTGTGTACACAAGGAAACCCAGATAGTCCAGATGCTGGACCAGCTGTAATGCTAACTTTGTCAAGTTCAGAATCCAACCCAGACGTTCCAAGAACTGAACTGTCTGGAAAACATTCCGGCTTAGAGCCGAAGCCGATTGATTAGTAATAGATTGTCTAGATATCCTATGACTGATTATCCCTTGAGACCTTAGGGCAGCCAACACTGGAACTAGAATCTTTGTGAACACTCTTGGAGCAGTGGCTAACCCAAAGGGCAGGGTCACCAACTGAAAATTATGGTTTTCTACTGCAAAGCGTAAAAACCTTTGATCCTGAAAAATAGGCACGTGAAGGTATGAATCCCTGATGTCTATGGATGCTAGAAATTCCTCTCCCTGCAGGGAGGCCATGACTGAAGGAATTGACTCAATACAGAAAGTACAAATGTTCAGAAACTGATTTAGAGCTTTGAGATCCAAAATCTGTCGCACGTCTCCGTTTGGCTTAGGGACTACGAAAAAAAAAACCCTGAATCTTTCGTCCTCCAGAACTTCTGTAATCACTCTTTGGGACCTTAAATGGTCCAGAGCCAGAAAGGGAGATCTTTTTAGAGGATCTGCAGGCATGTTTGACTTTACAAACAGAGGATGCGGGAGCACCCGAAATTCCAGTTTGTATCCCTGGGAGATGGTGGAAACCCAGTTGTCCTGAATTAGGTCTACCCAGGCCTTCGAGAACTGTAGCAGCTTTCCCCCCCACCTGATTGAGTGGGGGCACTCATTCACAAGGAAGGCTTAGAGGTAGATTTGGTGGATCTCTGGGCCCAGGGTCTCTTCTGCCCTTGCTCTGAAGGCTTGGTCCTGGATCCAGATGGCTGGGGCCGACACAACTACCCGGGATTAGAAGCACTGGGTGTCTGAGTGCTATGAATCTTAAAAGAACGTTTGCTTTTCCTCTTAACTGGTAGCAACGCATCCCCCCCCCCCAAAAAAAAAAATCTTTTGATATATTTATTCAGATCACCACCAAATAGGCGTTTTCCATGAATAGGAAATCCAGCCAGCAACCTTTTACACGGTAATTCCGCAGACTAGCTTTTTAGCCATAGGGTTCTGCGTATATGCACTGTCGAGAGAGGAAACCATGACATTTGCTGTATGGAGCCTTTAAGAGCATCCTCTGCAAAACAAAGTGCGTGGTAGATCTGTAAAATTTTCCAGACTCTCTTTGAAAAGGAGCCATCCTGGACACTCACTTAATACTGTCTTTTAAAGACAGACAAACTCCTGTAGCTGCTACTGCTGGTTGTATCGTGGACCCTGCAACAGCAAAGGAGGCTTTTAGTAAAGATTCCAACTTCTTATCAGCTGGATCGTTAAAAACCTGGGCATTATCCACAGGACAAGGTAAACTTTTGTTAACTGAAGAAATGGCAGCATCCACAGAAGGTATACTACATTTTCTTGTGAAATTTTCCTCCAAAGGATACAATAGTAAAAACCTTTTGGGAGGAACAAAAATCCTATCAGGATTATCCCAATCAGCATACATTACCTGCTCTAAGAGCAGATGTAAAAGGAAAAGCCTGAGGACTATAAGGAGGGGGCAATGAGCCTAGAGAGGAAAAAGACTTCAGACATATTTAAGAGAGGTGATTTGTATCCAAACCGGACCATTTCAGTGAGAGACTGGATTCATCTCTGGGATTGAGAGGCCGAGTATGACTCATCAGATCCTGACTCCCCAGAAACCTCAGCTTGACCTTCTATAGGGTCACTTACAGCTACTTCTTCCACATACCCTGCGCAATCCTGAACGGACTCAGGGTGAGGCTCAGGTAAGGGGGGATTCATCACGTTTCCTCCCTCCTTGCGATAATGCAATCATGTCAGCAATCTTACCCTCAAGGCCGGCTAACGCCGATGCCAAATCGTCCTTAGTGACATAGGTTGCGACAGAAGCACTAGGAGTAGCTACTATTCCTGACAACCGTAATGGCTCAGATCGGCTAGTCGCCTCTGGCCCTTCAGGGAGAGTAGACAATGGCTAGGACATTCAAGGTCCAATGGCGGCACCATAGGGCCTCTTCCAGCTGTGCGAAACCTCCGCCCCCCACACTCCTTTCGGGAGGACATTGCTCTTGGCAAGACAAACTTGAGCTACTAACTTTAGTGTACTCAAGGCTTGTGCCAAGCTATACAGCTTATCACACACAGCAACGATTATCCCAAAAATACCGAACCTGACTGTGCCTGTAAACCTGCCCCCACAGTGACTAACGCAACCCCAGCTGTCTGACAGAGGCTTGCGTGTAGGAGGTATCTCCTTTTAAAATCGCGCCATTTGCGGATAGTACTGCGTCATGCGCGGCGTGCCGTGTGGTGTCTACGTGCACGCCAATCGCGTCATGTCACGCACCAAGCATACGCTTGTTTGTAAATGGTGAATATTTGCACGCGCGGACGATCCTTTGCCACAGACACGCCACTGAAGGGGCTGCTTGAGCCGGAGCTTTGGAGGAGAGGGATGCACGGGCGCTTTCGAGTCAAGGTAAAAACTACACGCCAAAGAACATGGGGTGAGAGCAGCATAGGCAACCAAAACGCGCTTTGTCACAGCTGATACCTTGCGGGTGATCAACCCAGGGTGAAAACATTATGTTTAAACAAACAAGGTGTGCTTTAACACAGGGAGAGCAAAAAAGTTTAAACAAACCAGGTGTGCTTTGACATAGCTAATACATCTATTGTCTCTGTAGAGGCAAACATGGCACTCTGTATCTGTCATCTTAAAGGGAACAGTGCATAAAACATTTTTTTTTTTTTAATATTTTTAAAGTGGACTTACCAGTCCCGCCGCAGGATTTTGTCTTAAAAAAAGAATCCAATCTTCACCCATCACGGTGAGTTACTGTCACTTGCTGACCTTCAAGGACTAGGTCCCCTAGTTTTAGAGGGGCTACTCCCTAGGACCTGTAGAGCACCCGGACGAAGCACCTTTGGGATTGATTTTACCAAGGGTTCAGGTCCCAGGGTCCAATGCCTATAAAGGACAAGGTTACTGGCAAAACTTTGCATCTGCTTTCCTGAGGCTCAGGTACCATCCTTTTAGTCTGACTTTTTTGGATGGATCTGATTGCTAACCCCCTAGATTCAGGGATCTTTGATCAGGGTATGTAGCATAAGCTTTCTTTCTTTCTTCTTTAAAAAACAAAAATGCGGAGAGCTTCTCCACCGTGACCATCACCTTTAAGAGACACTGGCGAAAAAAAAAAGTGAGGTACTTCCTGTATAGGAGGGGTTATATAGGGGGAATTTCTGTCTGATTGGTTGCCAGTGTCCATTCACCTGAAGGAGGCCGATAACCCATATGTAATGAATATGGCTCTGTGTCCCGTGATGTACAATAAAGAATTTTTTTTTTTTCATTTACTACACTATGAGATGGTCCTGCTTGCTCTAGGATCTGTATGTTTTGGGAGATATACTACTGTCCTGGTGGGGAATTGTCACTAATACTGGAGGAAGCAGAGCAAGTGGTTTGAACTGGATGATTGATTCTACCTTAAGTCTGGCCCCAATTCCTGAGTTTTACTGCGCTTTTTGACCGCTTTTTCTTTAGTGATCATGGATATCTGGTAAGTGGCTATGTGTGGTCAGTGGTCACTCATTGTGGAGGATTTTTCTGGCTTTATTGACATTACTCATCACTTCTAGATCATTTCTGAGGACTATGAATGAACTTTTAAGCTCTCTTTTTGATGTTTGCACACTTTTAACCCACCTTGGTTCAGTTTAATCGCACTATTTATGCTCATTGTAAAACAGTGCCTTTTTATTAGTTTTCATTTGCTGCCTGCAAATTGTGCTAGCTGCTTATACTTTAATCATAGATTGTGCCCTAGCGTGAGTAGTTATATATTTTTTTTGCTTTTGTAAAAGTACAACATTGTCCTACATCAAGTCATTCCTTATCTTATATTCCATACCTTCCTGCATGTGTTGGTAAATAAACAGATAGCAACAGTCTAATATTGGTGGACTTGGCATGGCACATCCACTGTCAAGTCAACTTAACCCATGCTTCATTACTATATAGCCTGGTACAGATCACATACACACTATGTTCTGCCATAAGCAGCTCTTTCGTCTTTCTCAGATGTAAAGAATAATGAACCTCATTCATCAAATTTCTGAAAAACAGTTCTATGGCCTAGAGCAACCACATTCTCCTTGTTTTCACTGTAGAGCTGCAGAAAATACAATACTTGTCCCTTTACATTTTTGCAATAATGATACACAAAGGTAGCTTCTAAATAACACAGTCTAAAAATTACAGAATGGTTATCTAAAAACCCACATCCAGCTAAACCTTGTTTGGACACAGTGAGGAATGAACAGAACCCATGGCACATGTTTTCTGTGGTCTGTAAGCCCATGGAAGAGATTTTTCCCTCTCTGCTTGTGGAGACAGGAAGTGGTGAGAAATCTTTCCCATTGTACACATACTGCAAAAAAAAAAAAAAAAAAAGATTTTTGTAAGAACTTACCGTAAAATCTTTTTCTCTGAAGTCCATTGACATACGCAGCCTCCATCTTCATTAGCTGAATAGGTTTTGCTGTCCCCTGCAGGAGTAGTCTAGGCAGGAACAATTTAAATGTACACGTCCACTGGGCCGTCCCCACAGACATAACCCACACACCCTCTGCTCAGCAAACCAGTTTAGTTTTAAGCAGTGGAGAAAAAAAACATCCCCATATCAGAGGGGCGGCTGCTGCATCTGTCAATGGACTTCAGAGAAAAAGATTTTACGGTAAGATCTTACAAAAATCTTGTTTTCTCTATCGTCTATTAACAGACGCAGCCACTCCATCTTCATTAGCTGAATGGGACGTCCCAAAGCAGTGTAGGCATGAGGGGTGGGAAGAATGCAACCAGAAAGCAACAAGCTCCAAGGCTAACTTAGCCCACTGGGTAACATGGAGCTCAACCAAACAACAGAAGCTCACCCAGGTTAAAGACCCTAAGAGAAACAAAAAACGTTCTCTTACGAAACAGCAGCCTGCAAAACCTTGCGGCCAAAGTAGGCATCCGAAGATGCCAACAAATCCACCTTGTAGAATTTTGTAAAGGTGTGCAGACGATCAAGTCGCTGCCTTACAAACTTGCACAACAGAGGCCTGATGGCGGAAAGCCCAAGAGGCACTCAGCGCTTTAGTAGAATGCACCTTCACAGGAAAAGGGTGAACCTGACCCTTGAGTGAATAAGCCTGAACAACCGTCTGCCTGATCCACCTCAAAATGGTTGCAGCAGACGCAGCCAAACCTTTGTGAGGACCGTCCGTAGGGACAAAGAGTACAATTGTCTAAAGCAGTGGTCCTCAACTCCGGTCCTCGGGGCCCACTAACAGGCCAGATTTTAAGTATTACCTTGGGGAGATGCAGACTAGAATACTGCAATCACTGAGCAGCAAATGAGATTGTCTGTGATGTAATTTAGTTATCTTGCAAACCTGGCCTGTTAGTGGGCCCCGAGGACGGGAGTTGAGGACCACTGGTCTAAAGGACTCAGTAACCGCCAGATAAACTCTTATCGCCCAAACCACATCCAAAGAGTGCAAGGCAAATTCTTTTGGATGCTTAGGACATAAGGAAGGCAACACGACGTCTTCATTAAGATGAAAATCCAACACCACCTTAGGGAGAAAAGACGGATTAGGTCGGAGAAACACTTTATCCCTGTGGACCATCAAATAAGATGGACAAGACAACGCCAATTCAGATACTCTGCGAGCAGAAGTAAATGCCACTAGGAGGCAACCTTCTGCGATAAGGAAAGCAGAGAAATTTCCCTAAAATTCTCAAAAAGGAGGCTTTTGAAGGTGACAAAACCAGATTGAGATCCCACGGGGGTAGCGGAGATCTCCTCGGAAAAGCCTGATGATGCACCCCCTGAATTAGAGTGCGAATCAAGCTATTAGTAGCCAACAGACAATGGAAGTAAATAGCCAAGGCCGACACCTGACCCTTGATAGTGCCCAACGCCAGGTGCTGCTTAATCCCTTTTTGTAAAAAGCCCAAAACCCCAGCTATAGAAAACAAGGGAGGGTGCAGCTGCAGCGATTCACACCATGAAATGTACGATTTCCACGTACAATGATAGATCTTCCTGGACGTCGACTTCCTGGGCCTTCAAAAAGGGTAGGAATCACTCAGTCAGAAAGGCCTCTATCCCTCAACACCTTGCTTTCAACAGCCAAGCCGTTAAAGCCAGCGACCGTAAAGCAGGATGGAAGATCGGTCCCTGAGACAGCAGATCTTCCTGCAGAGGAAGTCTCCATGGAGGATCTACGACCATGTTTACCAGGTCTGCGTACCAAGATCGCCTAGGCCATTCTGCTGCTACCAGAACTACCGGAATGCCTTCCACTGCCACCCGGCGAAGAAACAAGCAGAGGGAAGGCATAAATCAGCAGATACTGGCTCCAAAGAGCCACCAGAGCGTCTGTGGCGTCGGCCAGAGGATCCCAAGACATGGCCACAAACCTCTGGACCTTTCTTTTGAGGCGAGATGCAAACAGATCCACCTCTGGTGTCCCCCATCGGGCACACAGGAGGTGAAACACCTCCGGATGAAGGGACCATTTCCCTTGATCCAACGCCTGACTCAGGTAATCCGCTCGCAAATTCTCCACACCCGGGATGTGGACTGCGGAAAGAGCTGGAACATTGGCTTCTGCCCAAACCATAATTTCGGCCACCACCTTGGCCGCCAGAACACTCTTGGTGCACCCTTGATGACTGATGTAAGCCACAGCCGTGGCAATGTCCGACTGTAGCCAAACCGGAGATCCGCGTAGCCGGCTCGTTCAGTGGAACAGGCAAAGCTTGATCGTTCTGAGTTACAGAATGTTGATCGGCAAGGAGGACTCTCCTGACATCCAAGTCCCCTGGACACAGAGCTTCCCCAGCACTCCACCCCAACCTGACAGGCTGGCATCCATGGTGACCACCGTCCAGAACAGCGGCAAGAAGGAATTGCCCTGACACAAAGCAGGAGACTAGATCCACCAGGATAGGGTGGACTTCGTGAAATGACTCAAACAAATCTTCTGGTCCAATGACCGAGCGTCACTGTTCCATTTTGCCAGAACTTTTCTGCAGAGGCCTGTAATGAGACTGAGCAAACGGGACCGCTTCGAAGGTCAACACCATCAGACCAGAGCCCTCATGCAGTCCCACAGGGAGGACTGATCAGCTTCCATTAGAAACCTGATTGCCCTTTGCAACTTCTGAAGTTTGTCCAAGGGGAGAAAGAGCGGAGTCGAGAGTCAGCCACAGATAAGTGACCCGTACGGATGGCGATAGAGCACATTTCTTGAAATTGATCGTCCACCCGAATTCTTGAAGGGTCTGAACTGTAATAGAGATGTTGTCCAACAGATCTGAATGAGAGTCTGCTCACAACAGGAGATCGTCCAGATATCTCAAAATTGAGATTCCTTTCTGACGTAACAAGGCCAGCACAGGGGCCAGGACCTTGGTAAAAACTCTGGGAGTGGAGGCGAGAACAAAGGGTAACGCCACAAATTGAAAATGCTCCTCTGCCACTGCAAAGCGGAGGAATCGCTGATGTCCCTTGAATATCGGGATATGGAGATACGCATCCTTGATATCGATGGGAGGCCAGAAATCCCCGATTCAAGGATGCAACCGCCGACGGAATGGAATTCATTTGAAACTTCTGCACCCGCACAAAGCGGTTCAGAGTCTTGAGATCCAGGATTGGGCGCACCTTGCCCTCCTTTCTGGGCACGGTGAACAGGTTTGAATAGAAACCTTGAGAGCGTTCCTGTGGAGGAACAGTCACGATCACTCCTTGAGCCAAGAGGTCCTGCACAGCTTCCTGAAGATCTTTCAAACGCTCTGGAGACAGGTGAAGATTTCACTTTAAAAACCTGTCCCCCGGGCCGGAACCAATATTAGATTTTGTACCCGGAACAAATCTGTTTGCGAACCCATTTTTCTTGAACGAAGGAAGTCCAGGGTTCCTGAAAGAAGCTCAGACGTCCCCCGCCCCAGAAACTGTTGAGGGCGCCCCTTCATGCTGAAGAGGACTTGTCTGCAGCACCGGACTGACTGGTCTTGGACTTGCCCCAGTGCTTCTTAGACCCTCCAGAAGCTCTGAACGAAGATTGAGGAAGAAGAGTACTCTTCCCGCCAATCAGACCCTTGATCAGCTCATCCAGTGAGTTGCAAAACGCTCTTCCAGAAAAGGGTGATCAGTCAGGGCTTTCTTGGAAGCTTGGTCAGCCGACCAGCTCTTCAGCCAAACCATGCGCTGTTGGGCAATCCGAAACTCTGGCCACCAGGGGAGCCGCATCCAGGGACGCATCACAGAGGAACACCAGGGCCTGGGCCATCTGGGCCACAAGTTCCATCAGTTCTGGGTGAACTACTTCAGGGTCCAAGTTCCCTTTCAGAACCCTAATCCATTCTGTAACTGTCTGATACCAAAACAGACACGAAGACCAGTTTCAAAATGGAACCCGCCAACACGTGAAGATGGCGGGAAAGGGATTCCACCCGCCTGTCCACCGGATCCGTAAAAAACGGGGAATCTTCCACAGGCACAATGGTAGATCTGTTCAACCTGGAAACAGGGTGGTCCACCTTAGGTGCCACCGTCCAACGGTTGGAGACCGTATCAGCAAAAGGATACCGGCGTTTAAAGCATTTTCACACAACTAGCATGTGCTTAACGCACCGCCATTGTTCATTCACAATATCATGAAAAGTCTTGGGACAGGGAAAAACCTTGCCAGACTTTTGGGTCTTGCGGAAGCCAATGGCCACCCTTGTCCCTGCCGGCATGGGCTCATCAGCCAATTTAAAAGTTTTCCTCACTGAAACAATCAGGGCTGCCACCAAAGCGTGTTCCCGCACGGCAGCTGAAGATCGGTCCTCTTCACCATCTGACTGCGAGGACAGCGACCCTTCATGTGGCGACCACATGAATCAGAGGACTCCATCAAAGATGGAGAAGGCAGCGGCCGTTTTCGGCTATTAACCTTTTTCATGACAAAATCAACTTTTGTTGCCAAGTTTTCCAGAGCTGCTGAAATCGCAGCCAGTGACTGCGATCTGGACTGTGTGGGAGTCGCACAGAGTGGTTTTGAGGGTGAATTTACAGCCTGGGACTCCATATACAAAGTTACAGAAAAACGGAGTACTGTCACTTTACGAAGCGCCGATCGCGTTTCCCACTGCCGATCGCAGTGGTCTGCAGATTGCCCCTGAAATATACACTAACAGCAGAGTTTGCAGGGATATGCCCGCAAGGACCCCAGTACTGTACCACCTTCAGAGAGAACCCTTCTGAACGGCCTGCAGCCGGAAGAAGAATCACAGGAAGTGACCTCCGCCTGGATGTAAAAGGTCACGCTGCTAGTGCAGTTCAATAGAACTACACAAAAATGGTTGCCAATGCATTTTAATAGGAAGCTCAGGGAAAATTGCAGCCCCATACAAGTCAATGGGAAAAATATACACATTGCCCACACTTAGGATGGCAGCGCCATGCGGCCAGGGACCCCCACAATGAAGGCCTCAAGAATCTACAAGACCCAGCAAGCAACAAGGTAATATTGCCAACCCCCACAGGATGCCAGGTGCCCCAGTTACATTGCCTCCAGTGGGGGCAGAAGAGTGAGACAGGGCACAGAGGCTGGGTACCTGACAGACCAGGGGGATCTTTTAGGAAGTACAGGTCCTATTATCCCCAGGAGAGGGCCAACATTCCCCCCAGGGCCACCAGGGGTAAGGGGGTCACATTTACTCACCATACCATGGACCGGGTGGGAGGAGGTCTGCCCAGAGCGGAGCGCTGGAGTGCTGCTAGCCGAGGGGTCGTCGTGTCCCGGTGAGACATCCGCTCGCAGGCTTGTCCCCATCAGGAAAGGGGCACCACCGTGGCGAGGCCTAGTGCGGGACTATAACCTGCCCATGCACGTAGGCCAGGCTGGGGGGACCATAAGGATCTAGATTATCCAGTGTGAAACCCCAGCCGGCAATTGCTTGCAGATCACCAGGAGGATCCACTGAACATTAGCTAGCAAAGTGAGTAAAGAGAAATAAAACATAATAGTCTGAAAAGAATAAAAAACTGAGACCGAAGCCGGAGACCTAGGTCCTACTCTAAGCAGAAACAAAACTGTTTAGCTGAGCAGAGGGTGTGTGGGTTATACCTGTGGGGACGGCCCCGTGGGCGTGTACATCTAAATTTTTCCTGCCTAGACTACTCCTGCAGGGGGCAGCAAAACCCATTCAGCTAATGAAGATGGAGGCTGCGTCTGTCAATGGCTGATAGAGGAAACCATATATAGTGACTGTGGTGCATCCTGAGGATATCCAGGTTTGTAACCACCCCTCCTGCTAATATCAGGAGTGGGGGAGCAGACAGCACACAGCATCATAGAGCAGCTATGTGCTCCGCACAGCAGCCAACTACATACACAGGCAAAGTAATTGCTGAAGCCATTTATTATCAAATCAACTGTGTTTACTCTTTTTAAATCATAATGACAACAGAAAGTACCCAAATGACCCTGATCAAAAGTTTACATACCCCAGTTTTTAATACCGTGTATTGCCCCCTTTAACATCAACGAAAGCTTGAAGTCTTTTTGCGGTATTTGTGGATGAGGCTCTTTATCTTCTCAGATGGTAAAGCTGCCCATTCTTCCTGGCAAAAAGCCTCCAGTTCCTGTAAATTCTTGGGCTGTCTTTCCTGAACTGCACGTTTGAGATCTCCCCAGAGTGGCTCAATGATAGAGGTCAGGAGACTGAGATGGCCACTCCAGAACCTCCACTTTATTCAGCTGTAGCCAATGACAGGTCGACTTGGCTGTATAGGATCATTGTCATGTTGGAATGTCAAAGTACATCCCATGCACAGCTTCCGGGCTGATGAATGCAAATTTTCTTCCAGTATTTTTTGATAACATACCGCATTCATCTTGCCATCAATTCTGACCAAATTTACTGTGCCTTTGTAGCTCACATATCCTCAAAACATCAGTGATCCACCTCAGTGTTTCATAGTAGGAATGGTGTATCTTTCATCATAGGCCTTGTTGACTCCTCTCCAAATGTAGCATTTATGATTGTGGCCAACAATTTTGGTCTCATCACTCTAAATTACTTTGTGCCAGGTTTGAGGCTTGTCTCTGTGCGGTTTGGCGTATTGTAAGTGGGAGAATTTGTGGCATTTGCGTAGTAATGGATTTCTTCTGGTGATTCGACCATGTAGCCCATCTTTCTTCAAGTGCCTCCTTATTTTGCATCTCGACACAGCCACACCACATGTTTTCAGAGAGTCCTGTAGTTCACCTAGTTATTTGTGGGTTTTTCTTTGCATCCCAAACAATTTTCCTGGCAGCTGTGGCTGAAATGTTATTTGGTCTACCTGATTGTGGTTGGGTTCAACAGAACCCCTCATTTTCCACTTCTTGATTAGGGTTTAAACCAGGCCCGGACTGGGACAAAAAATAGGTCCCGGCATTTTGGACTGAGCAGCCCAGGAGGGGGGGTGGGCGTGACGTTCGTCGGGATGGTTGATGACAGAATTTAATGTTCCAGGATGTGTGGATTCGATTACGGTACCTTTTTTAGATTAATCTGATAGATTGGGTCCAATTTAGATCAGAGCTGCCATATGATGCTGTTTTTTTTTTGTCTTACTTTAAATCCTGTTTTGATGGTTGAGTCCTAAAAATAGTATGAAGCAGCCGAAAAATGTTTTCAAAGAAATTGGGAGTGCCAGATACATAAAAAACAACTCAACTTCATATAAAGTAACTGCTGTAAACCGCTTGAATAATAGTAAGAAATCAAGTGAGCTTTGCACCTTCACACATCAGATCACCCCCAATTCCTGCACCTTCACACCTCAGATCACCCCAATTCCTGCACCTTCACACCTCAGATCAGTCCCAATTCCTGCACCTTCACACATCAGATCAGCCCCAATTCCTGCACTATCACACCTCAGATCAGCCCCAATTCCTGCACTATCACACCTCAGATCACCCCAATTCCTGCACCTTCACACCTCAGATCACCCCAATTCCTGCACCTTCACACCTCAGATCAGTCCCAATTCCTGCACCTTCACACCTCAGATCACCCCAATCCCTGCACCTTCACACCTCAGATCACCCCAATCCCTGCACCTTCACACCTCAGATCAGTCCCAATTCCTGCACCTTCACACCTCAGATCAGTCCCAATTCCTGCACCTTCACACCTCAGATCACCCCAATTCCTACACCTTCACACCTCAGATCAGCCCCAATTCCTGCACCTTCACACTTTTGACTTGGATCTACAAGCAGGTTGTGCTGCTGCAATTAAAATGGGGTGAGCTCCAATGCCAAGCTGCACTGGCTGTGATTGGAAATGTAATCTTTTTTTTTTTGGAGGAAAAAAAAAAAAAGGGGGACAAAGTTTTTTTTATTTTTTTTATTTATTCATACTGGGGATAGGGGTGCTTTATTTATTGCAGCCTTTACATTTAATACCAGTACTTCTCTGTCATTTGTAGCCTTTGAGGGTTAACCCTTGCTGCCTCCTATACACCTGTAGGCTGCACTGCACATGCCAAGTACATGTATGGCAGAGAGAGAAGAAAAACAACACAGCAGACAGCCACATGCCACATTACCTTCCTCCGCAGTGTACAGCACATGAAGGAAGGAGGTGGGTGGAGCGATTCAGTAAAAGGCGCAAAGGACGAGATCCTCCTCTGCTGTGCATGCTGGGTCTTCTCTACGGGATGTCACTGGTTGCTAGATGCCATTCGGCCGGCCATCCTAGCAACCAGTGTAGCTCACAATAAAGCGCCCAGCGCCGGCAGAGGATCAGATCAGAGCTGTCAGCAAAGATACCCGGAGATGACATGGAAGTGAAGGGCTCAGTTTTTTACACATAGTAGCAGCCATACATTTTCAGCATCTTTAACTCCTTATCGGCCGAAATGGGATAGGCTCATTTTCGGTTGAAAATATCGGTTGCCAAACTTCGGTGCATCTCTACTTACATGGCACATGTTCTAGCAGTGACCGTGTGTAGCTGTTTTCAAAACCGCTACACACACACTGTCACTGGCTGCGGCTAGAAAACATGTGCCATGCGGCATGCCAGTTTGCTTGTTACATGTGATGTGACAGCCAGGTGCACATTTTCAACTTGAAAATGTGCACCTGGCTGTCACATCACATGTAACAAGCAAACTGGCATGGCACATGTTTTCTAGCAGTGCTGTGACAGTGTGTAGCTGTTATCTGTTTTTTACGCCTGTGGCCTGCCTGCTGCTAAGCCAGAAGTTCCAGACCAGAACACTGCTCTGCCGGAGACCACCCAGAACCACAAATCCCAGCGGTGACAGTGGTGTGTGGTGTTGTCACTGTGTTTGTAAATTGTGCTGCTGCCATTCTTTCCTTACCTGTTGTTGAGGCCTTGGCTCCTGTCCTGGTCGTGGGTGGTGGTGTTAATGTTGTGCAGCTCCAGGGCAGGCACTAGTAGTGACACTTGACTTGACAGTCACTCTGACGACTCCTCCACACTCAAGTTCAGTCACTGTCTCGTCTCAGACACTGTCAGTGTCTGTCTGCAGTGTGCGGCGCTGGCGACTGCTCACTTCCTCCTGTGACAACAAGGCCGCATGGGGTCCCCGCCGGCCTCTAGCTCCACCCTCGACCTTAGTCACATGACGGTCACACGGTCCACCCACCGACTCCACCCCCTCCTGAGCTACGCAGGATGCCGCCTCGGAGCCAAGTTAGCCAGGAGTGGGGAGTCGGGGACAGCGGCGGGCGGCCAGATTGCCGTAATGCGGGGCCCGGGCAGTCGGGGACAGTGGCAGGGCGGGCCTCCAGATTGCGGTAATGCGGCGGCCCTCAGACTCCGCGGAATCAGATGCGGAGAGGCCAGCAGCGGCAACGGCCGGAGTCACTTCCCATTATAATGCACCCAGACTCGGCGGCCCACCGGGCATATGCCCGCTGTGCCCAATGGTCAGTCCGGCCCTGGTTTGAACATTGCTGATTGGCATTCTCAATTCCTTGGATATCTTTTTATATCCCTGTCCTGTTTATACAGTTCAACTACCTTTTCCTGCAGATCCTTTGAAAATTCTTTTGCTTTCCCCATGACTCAGAATAGAGAAACGTCAGTGCAGCACTGGATGAAAGATGCAAGAGACTGTCAGGAGTCCAGAAACTCATTGACCTTTTATACACACACTAATTACAAGCAAACAGATCACAGGTAAGGACGATTAACTTTAATAGCCATTCAAACCTCTTTGTGACAACTTGTGTGCATGTTATCATGCCAAAATCACCAAGATATGTAAACTTTCGATCAGGGTCATTTGGGTCGTTTCTGTTGTCATTATGATTTAAAAAGTGTAAACACAGTTGATTGATAATAAATGGCTTCAGCCAAACACTAACCATGAGAGAAAGAAAGGTTTTTGTGTTTTCATTCATATTCTCGGAAAAATGGCAGAGAAATCAAAAATTCTACCAGGGTATGTAAACTTCTGAGCACAACTTTAGTTGCATTGAAATTACTAAAACCGATAACTGCTGGAATATTTTGCTAAGGTATCAAAATAGTGAACTATTTAGAATGTTGTGATTTTCCTGGACACAGGTACACATTTAAAAAGAAAGGCAAGGCGAGGACAGGAACAAGTCGCCAGTATTGCTAGTAGGCTCCCTGCATCTGACCTTTTCCTTTTTACAGACATAAGCTTTATTCCACATGGTCTCTCTGTGGAAGAGGCTACCTTGGTGGAGGATCAGGTGTTTGCTTCTTCATGTCAGATCTATGTGCTCATGACTGGTGATTTAAAGCCTGGTGGCGTAATGATCAATAAGCAGCAGAAGTGCAGAAAGCCCGAAATCCCCAGAATTAGGAAGCAGGGAGATCTGCGCACTGCAGGTCTTCAGGTATAGATTCCCCTCAAGCAATTCTTAGGAAAACAGTGAGAAGTAATAACATCCCCAAATCTCACTAGACTAGAAGCCAGAGGCAGCAGTGCCCTTGATCTCACATTACAGATACAGTATATAGCTATCAGGCTACATGTCCAAGTGTGTTCTGCTATTCTTTAGGAGAAATTCAAGCTGCTTTGATACAGTTTCTAGATGTACCCTATAGGGTGGCAAGTCTTAGGCCCCTTTTACACAGGTGGACCGTTCAGATCCGCCTGTCCATTTTTCAGGCGGATCGAATGGATTCCCCATGCATCTCTAAGGGGCATCGGATGTCAGTAGAGACATGTTCGCTGACATCCGATCCGATAAATCTGGACAGATAGAAACCCTATTTTCCATCTGTCCAGCGGATCGGATGAGAACGGACAGACGGTCCGTTCTCATCAGATTCTCCCATAGAGAACAGCGGGGACCTGACGGCTCTGTCTCCGCACACAACACGGAGACACAGCTGCCATCCGCCTGCTCAGCGGGGGATCGGCGGATCGATCCCCCATTGAGAAAAACTGAGTCCGCCGACGGACTCCTATGTGTGAAAGGGGCCTTAGAGTTCAGGTCCATTTTAAGCTGCTGTTGAGATAACATAAATGCTACACAAAGTGTATTAATGTCATTTAGTTTTCAGCCTCAGAAAGAAGGAGCAGTGAAGTAAAACCACTGTGTAGCACTGCAAAATAGAAGTACAACCTGCAAAATAGAAGTACAATCTGCATGTATCATAAGCAAATAGAAGTGCCACATGCAAAAACAATACAAATTATAGTTCTACACAAGGTTTTGAAAACCCATACATTGATAACATTTACATGAACCTGATCTGATTTACATTTTTATCTTAAGATAAAAAAAAATTGGATTTTTGATTCATCTGTAAAGTCAATTTAGAGCACAGTACAGGACACAGGCACATTCAGAGAGGGCTGTATTATTGGCAGGTAGCTTAAAGCGGATTTCCGGCCTCGGAAACGTTTTTTCAATAAAAATACCCCCGGGACAGTCAGGGCTAGTGCATTTCATAATGGATATCCTCTGAACTGTCCCAGGTTGCACTTACCTTGAAAAGGTCTTGTCCAGCGCTGCCATCTCAAGTGTGGGCAGCTGAAGCCGGAGCGTCCTCTTCGGTGTCCTCTTCGGTCCCGGAATGCCCTGCACCGTCCCCGCTCGTCACTTCCGGGGCAGGCGCATTATCCCTGCACAGCTTCTGGGCATGCCCAGAAGCTGTTTAGCAGGAAATGACGCGGCTGCACCAGAACTGACGAGCGGGGCCGGTGCAGGCGCATTCCTGTTACCACGCTCCCAGCACTATCGAATCATCAGGATGAAGGAAATGACGTCACGCCGCTAGAGGCCCAACAGTGGTGTGAGCTAAGCAAAAATGGCTGCCAATGCAAAGTAATGGGGAGGCTCGGGGAAAATGGCCGCCGAGCCCTAAGCAAAGAAACATTGACACACGCATGATGGCGCCCAAAGGGTGCGAATTACACTAGAGAAAATGGCTGCTGACTGCCCATACATGAAGCCAGAACAGCCTGCCCACATCCAAAATGGCGGCCCCGCGATTTTTACACCGCAACGGCCCCCACAACCATGCCTGTACCCCCAAGTGACACAACACACTCCCGAGGGACTAAGGGACCCCCGCAAACCCCCCACAGCACGGCATGACCGCAAATCGCGCCCCAGCAGGGACCGTGAGGGAGACACAGGGACCACACAGGCAGACATGAGGGGGATCACACAGACTCTAAACAGACTGCCATCTCCATGAGAGAAGGACCCACACACACACCCCCGGGCATACAATGTCATAGACAGAGGGGGTAGCATGGTACTCACCGATCCATGCGAATTTGTGGGCGCCACTCTGCGACGAGAAGCCTCCCACCCCGGGTGGTGGGGGTGCCGTCAGCCAAAACAGGATTCTAGCAACACGCGGCGTACCGCAGTTGAGGCATCCTAGCGAAGTGGCCACTTCGCGGGCTTTGTCCCCGAGGACAGGGACAGGTCGTTTGCGAGGCCAGGGCGTACGTGTAGCCTGCTAAACGCTCAATGGCGGGCTGGGATTCCGTAAGGCTCTAGTACAACCAGTCCGATTCCCAGCTCCACAAACGCTTTAGTCTTCCGAAGTGTGAACTAAGCGCAGGAACAAATAAAAAGCTGTCAGTGCAATGAAAACACACTTCGCATAAAATAAAATGTAAGAAAACAGAAGAAAAGGCTGAGACTGTAGCCCCAGCACAGGGAAGCCTATCTTACTCCTAACTAGGCAAAAGACAAACTGAGTTGGGAATGCTGATAGCAGGGGGGTATTGGACCAGAGGGACAGCCCCCTACAGGTGTGTCTATGCAAATTGCTTTGTGTTTTAACAAGTCTTATGCCTATTTTGCTCCTGTGGATGAGAGGTCAATACCCATAAGTGAAGACTGTATGAGTGGGCGGCGACTGCCAGAGGACGTAAGAGAAATGGATTTTACGGTAAGTCAAGAATCCCATTTTCTCTTTTGTTCATTGAGGGACACAGCTGCTGATCTTCTTAACCATTGGGATGTCCCAAAGCAATGATAAACATGAGGGGTGGGAACAGCGAAAAGGAAACTCCCATGGCTAACTATAGCCAACCAGGTAAACAGGAGCTCAACCAAAACAACTGGAGCTCACCTGAAAAAAACAATACACCCTCAAAAGAGGACCAGGTCCTCAAGCAGCCTGCAAAAACCTTGCAGCCAAAGGAAGCATCTGCAGATGCCAACACATCCACTTTTTAGAACTTTGTAAAAGGGTGTACCGACGACCAAGTGGCTGCCTTGCAAACCTCTGTCACTGACGCCTAATGACGGAAGGCCCAGGAGGCACTGAGCGCCTGAGTAGAATGCGCCTGGACAGGGAAAGGAGGAACCCGACCCTTGATGGAATAGACCTGAACCACCATCTGTCTGATCCATCTCGAAAAAGTCGCAAAGGAAGCGAGGAAGAGGAAGACTTTATGAGGCCAATTAGTGAACACAAATCGTGAGTATGACTTCCTAAAAGACTATCGCTGCCAGGTACACCATAATTGCCCAGACCACATCCAAGGCATGCAAAGCAATTTCCTTTGGATGTTTTGGTCTGGGACACAGGGAAGGCAACACAATGTCTTCATTCAAATGAAAATCAGAGACAACCTGAGGAAGGGAGGATGGACAGAGGTGAAGAACCATCTTATCTCTGTGAACCACCAAGTAAGGTGGACGGCAAAATAACGCCACCAATTCCGACACCCTGCGCGCAGAGGTGACAGCCACCAAAAATTCTGGGACAAAGAATGATTTTCATAAGGAGGCTTCTGGAAGACAGAGCACCAAATTGAGGTCCCAAAGCAGCAACAGAGACTGCACTAAGTGGGTCAAGTGCCTAACTTCTGGAATAAAAGTACGAACCAGGGAGTATGTGCCAAGGGCCATTGAAAGAAGACAGCTAAGGCCGACACCTGACCCTTGATAGTACTGAAGGCCAGTTTTTGCTCAACCCCAACCCCCGCTGAAAAAGAGCGAGGATGAACCCCAGGAGACTCACACCAAGCAATGTACATCTTCCACGTATAATGTTAGATCTTCTTAGGAGGTAGATTTCCTAGCTTTTAACAGCGTTGGAATCACTGACTCAGACAAAACCTTTATCCAACAGCACCTAGCGTTCAACAACCAAGCCGTCAAAGCCAGCGACTGTAAAAAGGATGGAAGATTGGTCCTTGGGACAGCAGATCCTTCCTGAGAGGATCCTTCCAAGGAATGTCGGCGACCTGCCGCACCAGATCGGAGTACCAAGCTCAGCGAGGCAAGTCCAGGGCCACTAAGATGACCGGAATCCCTTCTGCCCCGATCCTGTGTAGAAGTCTTGGAAGAAGCTTAAGAGGAGGGAAGGACTATACTGACCCCACGGGGCCACCAGTGCCAGAGGATCTTGTGACCGAGCCATGAACCTCTGCACCTTTCTGTTGAGCCGAGACGCCAACAGATCAACCTCAGGAATGGCCCACCGGAGACACTACTGATGAAACACCTCTGGATGAAGGGACCACTCCCCTTGGTCCAATGCCTGTCAGTTTTCCACCCCTGGAATGTGTACAGCGGAGAGGGTTGGAATTAACGACTCTGACCACCATAGAATGCCAGCTACCATCAGAACACTTCTTGTGCCCCTCTGGTGATTGACATAAGCCACAGTTGTGGCATTGCCTGCTTGAATGCGCACTGGAAATCCCTGAAGACGATTTGTCAGATGTCCCAGGCACAGTCTGATCGCTTGGAGTTCCAAGACATTGATCGGTAGTCTGGACTCTTCCAGTGTCCAGATCCCCTGGAGCAGAAGGAAGGATTTGCCCAGCTGAAGCGCCGAAGAATGAAGCCACCATATCAGGGACTCTTTCATTCCCAGGCTAAGCCGGATCTAATTTTCCAGAGAGTGCGGATTCTTGTCCCATTTGGCCAGAATCGCCCTTGCAGGGACCTCGTATAGAACTGTGCAAACTGAACCACCTCGAAGGTAGACACCATCAGGCCTAGCACCCACATGAAAGTCCGGAGGGATGACCATCTGCTGGACAGCAGGAGACGAATTGCAGCCTCCAGTTTCTGGAGTTTGTCCAGAGGAAGGAGCACTCTGGCTAAGGTCGAGTCCAGAGTCAGACCCAGATATTCCATCTACAAAGGACTAAGAGCAGACTTCTGAAAATTCAGAATCCAGCCAAACTCACTCACAGTTCATATGGTGATTTCCAGGTTTTCAACCACAGCAGTAGGAGACTCTGCTCGCAGAAGGAGGTCGTCCAAGTAGCCCAGTACAGCGATCACCCATCGGCGCAACATTGCTAGCACCAAGGCCAACTCTTTTGTGAAGACCCCAGGAGCAGAGGAGAGTCCAAAGGGTAACGCCACAAACAGATAATGCTCCTCTCCCACGGCAAAGCAGAGGAAGAGCTGGAGACCGACACATTGGAATGTGAAGGTAAGCGTCATTGATGTCGATGGAGGCAAGAAAATCCCCCTGATGCAGGGAAGCCACTGTCATGCAAACAGATTCAATTCTGAACTTCTGCACCCGCACAAAGCAGTTCAATGCCTTGAGGTCTAGAATTAGATGCACTTTGCCTTCCTTCCTGGGGACTGTAAATAAGTTTGAGTAAAACCCCTAAAAACGTTCCGAAGTCTGAACCAGGACCATCACCCTTTAAAGTAAAAGGTCTGGCACTGCCCCAAAGAAAGCAGACCGGGGACAGTAGCCTTACCGGAGGGTAAGAATGAAACTCGATCTTGTAGCTGGACCGAATAACCTCAAGGATCCACTTGTCTTGTTCCAGGGGAGTCCACGGGTCCAGGAACCAGCAAAGACATCCCCCCATCCCAGATATAGGTGAGAGCACACCTTTATCCTAAGGGGCCTTGTCCACGGGTCTGGAGAAGCCCGCTCTCGACTTGACAGACCAATATTGCTTGGATCCTCCAGAGGAGGCCCCAAAGGGCTCCGATCCCTTGTCAGTCGACCCTGTGGGACAAAAAAAAAAAAAAAAACTTATGAGCTGACGAAGGTCCTTGCCCTTAGTAGCCTGCGGGAGATAGGCACTTTTCCCTCTGCGAGAATGGGGGGGGGGATGGAGAACGCTGCAACACGGGCCATCGTATGCGACCTCCTGAGGCGATTAACTCGCAGGCCAGCCCCCTTTCAGTGGGGCTATTTCATGGCTGATCTTGTGCAGAGCGCTGAGGTCTGCACGCACACGCTGGCTAGACTGGGGTGTTCATTGAATCTAGATTATCCAGCCCGCGTCGCTCAGTCCAGCAGTTGACTGTACATCTCACAGGAAGAAAAAAACAGGAGAAAAAAAAATCTACCTAAAGAAAAAAAATGCCAGGACCAGAGATCCCAGCAAGGAACTAGGTCCTTACTCCTGACTAAACAGGATAAAAAAACTGAGCACCTATAGCAGAGAGAGGTCGTATACCCCCTGAAACTGCCCATAGGCATAGCTAGACTTTTTTTTGCCTAGTGTCTTACTCCTGTGGGGAGCAGTATAACCCAATGGTTAATAAGATCAGGAGCTTTGTCCGTGAATGAAGGAAAAAGAAATGGGATTTTTGTACTCACCGTAAAATCCATTTCTCCTAGTTCACACAGCGCTCCATTAATCCTGACTATAGGATTATATGGCCTTCTGCAGGAGTAGGACTAGGCAAAACAAAAAACTTGGCCCATGGTCTGTCCTCAGCTGGTATAGAACCCCCCCTCTGCTATAGGTATTCAGTTTAGTATCAAGCAATATTAGAAGTAGCCAAACTCCATAGAGGGGTGGGTGCTGTGTCCGAACTCAGAAATGCATTTAACGTACAAAAATCCTATTTTCTCTTTAGTTCATCATCGGACACAGCGCTCCATTAATCCTGATTATAGGGATGCCAAAAAGCAGTGCCAAAAGGAAAATGAGGGGTGGGGAAAATAACCCAAATAAACACAAGAGCCCTAACCGGGTCACATGAGCTCAACCAGGACACACGAGCCCCATTTGAAATAAAAATTCAAAGAAAAACACCCCTCAAGAGGGCACAGCCCCTCTTAAACTGCAGCCTGCAAAACCTTGCGACCAAAAGAAGCATACGCAGATACCAAAATATCTACGGTGTAGAATTTGGTGAAAGTATGCACCGACAACCAAGTGGCCACCTTACAAAACAGATATAGACTCTTGATGATGGAAGGCCCAAGAAGTACTAAGCGCCATGAAAGGGAAAGGAGAAACCCGACCTGTAATAGAATAGGCCTAAGTCACCGTCTGCTGAGCCATCTAGAGATGAAAGCTAAAGAAGTGGCTAGCCCTTTCCTTG
Source organism: Pelophylax lessonae (assembly GCF_965119305.1). Taxonomy (NCBI): domain Eukaryota; kingdom Metazoa; phylum Chordata; class Amphibia; order Anura; family Ranidae; genus Pelophylax; species Pelophylax lessonae. Next base: position 148,998,674 of record NC_138780.1, read on the forward strand.
GTCCTTGTGTAACCACAAAAAGGGAGTCTGACCTCAAAGGACTCCGTGGCTGCCAGATGCAACCTAATCGCTCAAACCAAAGTCCTAGGCAACCTTAGGTAGGAACGATAGTTCGGGACATAGAACTACCTTATCTCAATGGGCCACCAAATAGGGAATACAACAGGATAATACCGCCAACTCCGACACCATATGGGCCGATGTAATCACCACAAAGAATGCCACCTTCTGGAACAACGTAGGCAAGGGAATCTCCTGAATATTCTCAAATGGAGGTTTCTGGAGAACAGAGCACTAAGTTTAAATCCCACGGCAGCAAAAGAGACCGTACAGGCAGAAACACATGTTGAACTCCCTGAATGAAGGTATGAACTAAAGAGTGCGTGCCTAGGGGGTTGCTGAAAAAAGATTGCCAAGGCAGACACCTGGTCCTTGATGGTACTCAAGGCCAACTTCTGCTCAACACCCCGTTGAAGAAAGGCCAAAACCTGAGGCACAGAAAAGAAGCAAGGATGAGTGCCAATTGACTTAACCCAAGAAATGAACGCATTCCACGTATAATGATATATCTTGATAGAAGTCTACTTCCTCGCCTTCATCATAGTAGGGATCACTGATCCAGACACACCTCTGTCCCTCAGTACCTGGCTTTCAACAGCCAAGCCATCAAAACCAGCGACTGTAAAGCAGAAGGGAAGCTCAGAACTTGGGACAACTGGTCCTCTCAGAGATAGCCCCCAAGGGACGTTTAGGGGCTCCCTGAATGTCCAGAAAACCTTCTCCCTCTTTTCTTCGCAGTAAGCACGGAAGAAGCTTGAGAAGCGGAGGGTACTGGCCCCACAGTGGCACTAGGACGATTGCAGCGTCTACCAGAGGAATCTGTGACCTTGCCACGAACCTCGTATCCTGTTGAACCAAACCTGCCAAAAGAGCCACCTTTGAAGGTGGACACCTCCAGGCCCAGAACCGTTATGAAAGTCGGGAGAGAAGACTGTCTGCGTGACAGCATCCAGCGAATCACAGCCTGTGGTTTCTAATGTTTGACCAGAAGAACGACTACCCTGGTCAACATTAAATCCAGAGTCAGACCCAGGTGATTCAATTTCCTGGACGGGGATAGGGGGGACCTTGGGAGTTCAGACGCAAACCAAACCTTTGTAGGAATTATACCTGCACAAGGAGACTCAGGGCCTAAAAACCCCGAAACGGACTAACGATGCCCCCCTTCTTTGGTACCCCCAAAAAGATCATTTTGTGGATCCCCTTATCGCACAGGAAGGAGGTCTACGAGGCCAGAAACCAGCAATGATGTCCCCCCACCCCAGTCATGGATGAGGGAAGACCTTCATGCTGAAGGGGTCTTGTCTGCGGATCCGGAGGCGCTAGCTCTAGGCTTACCAGACCAAGGTTGCTTGGAACCTCCCGCAGAAGACTGGAAAAATCTATTTCCTCGATCAGTCCCGGAAGCACAAAAAATGGATTTTTGTAAGATCTTACCGTAAAATCCTTTTCTCTTAAGCTCATTGACAGACGTAGTCCTCCTTGATTAATATCAACTCGGGTTATACTGCCCTCTACAGGAGTAGGACTAGACAGGAAAGAAAACGTTCTGGCCACACCTTATGGGCAGTCCCAGAGGGTATATCCTCTCACTTCCTGCTACAGGATATCAGTTATGTCACAAAGCAGTGTCAGAGAATTTAACCCAACCCAACTCAAAAACAGAGGGGCGAGTACTACGTCTGTCAATGAGCTTAAGAGAAAAGGATTTTACGGTAAGATCTTACAAAAATCCATTTTTCTCTGTCGCTCATTGACAGACGTAGTCCTCCTTGATTAATATCAACTCGGGACGTCCCAAAGCAGTGCCACAAATGAGGGGTGGGAAAATGGAAATCAAAATCCAATCTAGAAGGCCCAACCGGTGCCGACTAGAAGTCTTAAAGGCTCATCAAAAGATGAGACAACTGAAATTGCAACGGAAAAAAACCCTCGAGGTAGACCACCGGTCTCCTCAAATTGCGGCCTGCATAACGTTGCGGCCAAAAGAGGCATCCGACGATGCCATCACATCAACTTTATAAAATTTTGTAAAGGTATGCACCGACGACCAGGTAGCCGCCTTGCAAACCTGGACCACTGACGCCTGATGGCGGTAGGCCCAGGAAGTACTGAGCGCTCGAGTGGAGTGCGCATTAACAGGGAACGGAGGATTCCGACCCTTAATAGAATAAGCCTGTACCACCATCTGTCTAATCCATCTAGACATGGTCGCGGCAGAAACAGGCAGCCCCTTTCTAGGGTCATCCGTGATCACGAAAAGTGAATCCGTTTTACGAAACGAGTTCGTAGTAGTCAAGTGTACCCCGATTGTCCGAACCACATCCAAGGAGTGTAATGCAACCTCCCAAGGATGGCTAGGCTTAGGACACAGGGAAGGTAACCCAATATTCTTATTTCAGATGAAACTCTGAAACCACTTTAGGAAGGAAGGATGGATTCGGACGAAGAACCACCTTATCCCTATGAACCACCAGATCTGGTGAACAACAAGATAATGCGGCCGGTTCTGACACCCTGCGTGCAGAAGTAATGGCCACCAAGAAGGCCACCTTCTGGGATAATGTAAGCAAGAGAATCTCCCTGATATTTTCAAAAGGAGGTTTCTGAAAAACCGACAACACCAAATTAAGATCCCAGGGTGGTAAGGGCGCGCGCACTGGTGGAGCCAAGTGCCTCACCCCCTGGATGAAATTCCGCACCAAGGAATGAGTAGCCAGAGGCTTCTGGAAGAAGATTGCTAACGCTGAAACCTGACCCTTGATATTGCTCAAGGATAGTTTCTGCTCAACCCCCTTTTGCAGAAAAGCCAAGATTCAGGTCACCGAATAGGTACGTGGGGGAAAACCCAACGATTCACATCACGCAATATAAGCCTTCCATGTGCGATAATAGACTTTGCTGGAAGTGGCTTTCCTTGCTTTAATTAGAGTAGGAATAACTGAAGCTGACAATCCTCTGTCCTTCAGTACCTGGGTCTCAAGGGCCAGGCCGTTAAAGCCAGCTACTGTAAAGCACGATGGAAGATCGGTCCTTGAGACCACAAATCCTCCCTGAGAAGAAGTCTCCAAGGAGCGTCCGCGACTAGTCTGCCCAAGTCGGCGTACCCGGCTTGACGAGGCCAGCCCGGAATTACCAGGATAACTGGAGTTCCCTCCACCTCTATCCTGCGGAGAAATCTCAGCAGTAACCTGAGAGGGGGGAAAGACATACAGTAGCTGATACTGCCCCTACGGGGCGCTCAGCGCGTCTGCTGCGTCCGCTAGAGGATCGCGGGCGCGAGCCCTGTTGAGCCGACATGCCAACAGATCCATATCCGGGGTGCCCCAATGAAGGGACAGCTGGTGAAATACCTCTGGATGAAGAGACTATTCCTCTTGATCCAGAATCTGACGGCTGAGATAATCTGCCTGTCCACCCCCGGGATGAATATCGCGGAGAGAGCTGGAACAACTGTTCCGCCCAATAAAGAATGTTGGCCACTTCTATGGCCGCCAGGGCACTCTTGGTGCCCCTTGGTGATTGACATAAGTCATGACCGTGGCATAGTCCGATTGGATCCGAACCAGGCTGCCCTGGAGCTGCTCAGTCCAGTAAATCGGACAAAGTCTGATCGCTCTCAGTTCCAACACATTTATCGGTAACCTGGAATTTATCAGAAGAAATGACTTCCCCTGGCTGAGCATCGGAGACCGAAGCCACCAGAGCCTCCCTGGTCCGCTCGCTCAATCGAATCCGATTGTCCAGGAAATCGGGATTCCGATTCCATTTGAGAAGAATCTCCTCTCGGAGAATTCGGGTATGAGACTGGGCAAACGGTACTGCCTCTGAGGAGGCGACCATCAGTCCCAGCCAGTTGACGGACAGCAACATCCGAATCATTGACTGAATCTTTTGGAGTTTCTCCGCATGGAGAAACACTCTTGCCAAGGATGTATCCAAAATTAGGCCCAGATAGTTCAGTGTCCTGGTGGGAACCAGCCTGTGAAGATGGGGATATGAAGATAGGCATCCTAAATGTCTATGGATGCCAGGAGGTCCCCCTGATGCAGGGAGGCCACCACTGTTCGGATGGACTCCATCTCTCCCAAGACCAGAGTTGGATGCACCTAGCCCTTTTTCCTGGGCATTGTGAACAGGTTCGACTAGAACCCCTGAAACTCTCCAAGGAATGGGAACTACCACTCCCTGTTGCATCAAGCTGTCCCCCGCAAAGCTTTTTAAGCGACCCGGGGATGTCGAATATTGGAAGGGAAGAATCCCACCGGTGGAAGTGATCGAAACTCGATCTTGTATCCCGACCGTATGACCTCGCGAACCCCTTTATCCGGGATTCTGGAAAGCCATGGATCCGGAAACCGGTGAAGACGTCCCCCCACCCTAGAGATGGGTGGGGGCCCATTCTGTCAATCCAACGGGATAACAGTGGCTTTATTTAGTCTGGAAATCGGTGAGTCCACTATTGGTGGTACCGTCCATCTTATAATGAGGGATACCTCAAACTGATAGCGCCTAGCAATGCGTTTGGAAATAGCAGGGGTTCGTTTTCGGATGACCCCCTTTGGGCAAGGGAAACCCTTCGCCATTTTGGTAGGCTTGCTAATACCAAAAAAGGAATATCAGTCTCAGCTACCTCTGCCGGTGTAATCTCAAGATTTAAGGTTTCCCGGACAGACACAACTAGTGCCTCCACCAACGCTTCTTGTGCTATGGCGGAGGCAGAAGCGTCCTCCTCACTGTCTGAGGAGACCGTACCTGAGACAACAACCCCAGAAAAGGGGCTGCAATGACCAGCTCAGAAACCGTATCTGAAGTATCAGATGAAATAGGGGTAGGCGGGGGTCGCTTTTCTTGACCCCCGTCCCTGATAGGCTACTTCCACCCGGGATACCAAAGACTCCAAAACTGATGATAATGCATCATCACAAGTGGGGCACTGGAGGGTCCTGCGGCCACCTCGAGGGGATCAGGTGGGGATACATGTGTGGCAGGGTTCATGATTAACAAGACACTTGCCAGTAAACACAAAAATTTAATTGCAAGAAAACATTTTTTTTTTTTTTTTTTTTACTTAGTCCCCCAGCGCAATAGCGCCCCTCAGTGTACCTGCTTGGACCCCTCAGAGAGAGAGAGAGAGAGAGAGAGAGAGAGAGAGAGAGAGAGAGAGAGAGAGAGAGAGACCCCAAGGCTCACCTGATGCTCAGAAGTTTCCACACAACCTGCTTCCAGCACTGTCTGTTACACAGTCAGGAAGTCTTTAGGCTTGCTTTCCCGGGTAAAGGAGGCGGCTCCGCCCCTTTACACGCCTTCCGGCGCCTCCCAATTGCTCCTCGAGGTGTTTGGTCACCTCAAACATGGCCGCCCCCATGCTAGAGACACGAGGCTACGCCAAAATGGTGGCCCCGTGCGATCTGCGGGAAAATGGCGGCGGCCTGTGGAGGATAGCGGCGGCCTGTGGAGGATAGCGGCGGCTTGTAAGGTAGCAGCGGCCTGCGGGAGGTGTGCGCTCGGCCAGTGCGGCCTACGGGAGTGTGCGCTCGGCCAGTGCGGCCTGTGGGAGGCTGAGCGGCCTGCGGAGGTGACCGGCTTTATGGAAGGATGGCGACCTGCGGATGCGGTAATCCCGGCATAGGCATCGGCCTGTATACACATTATGTCAGGTAAGATACCTCTATACCTTAATAGTAATGCCTTTTAGCAGTCTGCCACCGCAGTCATCTCCCTTATAGTGTCATATAGTGACTATAGATAGTCAGCTCCCAAACCAAGCTTTTAAGAGGGGGATTAATGACACCTGTTAGGATCACGTCCATCCATCCCAGAGAGGGGCCCGTGTCCACCAACAAACCTGACAGGGGGAGAGGGGGAACATTTACTCACCATACCGGAACCAGGTGGGCGCCAACTCCTGACAGAACCCCTCTCCACCGGAGTGGGGGGGCTGTCGACCAATCTGGACGCCGTGACTCCGTTGGTCATTGGCGTCCAGGCGAGACGTTTAACTCGCAGGGTCTGTCCCCGTCCAGTGGGACTATGTCGCGGCCGACCCAACGCGGAGCTAGGGCCTGCACGCGCTCGCAGGCTGAACTGGGGTGACCACTGGATCTCAACATCCAGCCCGTCGCCCAGTTTCAGCGTACTTGCTTGAAGATCTCACAGGAACACTGGAGAAGAAAAGCTGCCTAAAAAAGTATTTCTAAAAAATCTTGCCAGGACCAAAGATCCCAGCAAGGAACTTAGGTCCTTACTCCTAACTAGATAGAAAAAAACTGATATCCTGTAGCAGGAAGTGAGAGGATATACCCTCTGGGACTGCCCCTAAGGTGTGGCCAGAACGTTTTCTTTCCTGTCTAGTCCTACTCCTGTAGAGGGCAGTATAACCCGAGTTGATATTAATCAAGGAGGACTACGTCTGTCAATGAGCGACAGAGAAATAGATTTTGCATGGGCAGAGGAGGGCCTATGTTTGCGACAAGGCTCCTTCCCTTAGCTAGACTGTGGCAGGAAGGTACGCGGCGGACATGCGACTCCCAGGACCCTTCAGGTACTGAAGTCCGGCAAGGGGGGCCTAGACAGGGACCCCCCCCCCAGGGCATTTACCACACACATTGTGCAAATGGAGCCGCCGTGGCGCGCTCTCTCTCCCCCCTCCAGTCACAGCTTACCTCATCCCACACCAAGTGATAGCGCCGCCACTCCAGAAGGGGGAATTGGTGGTGGTGGGGGGTGTTCGTGTAGTGCCATTAAGGCTTGTGTATGCTAGGCTTCATACTCCTGACTTCACCCACTTTGTAAGGGCATACGTCCTCAGCGAGGAGGTCCTATGAGCTGATGCGCTCTTTGGCAGAGTCCTGGTACAGTCCCAAAATCTCTCATTGTGGGGCACCAATCTGGAAGACGCCATTGTGGCTACAAAGCAGCATGAAAAAAATTCAGTAAAGGATTCAGTAAGTATAACAAATCATGTTCATTGAAGAGGAGATATTCAGCACCTAAAGATACCATCAAAGAACAGAGGGTTTCCAAGGAGCGGAAGAAGTTATGAGTGTCCTCAGTTTTTTATTTCTCTGTCAGTGTATAACCATCTGAAGGTACACACCTCTAACCCAGTCATCTCTGAACCAGCCTGTGTTCTGTACTGTATGAAGAAAAAAAAAAAAAAAAAAAATACTGAGAAGGTGATATCTTCTCTTTACCATGTATCCACATTGCAGCCTAACAGACTGTAGATGATGTGGCTGCATTTTTTTCTTTTATTAGGCTTCCGTTTCCTTTATTTTTTTTTACATGGTGAATCTGCCAGAGACACCTGTTCCAGAATGACAACGTTCAAATGGTCATTGACTGCACTGCATCTATGTCACCCTAGGCTGCTCTTGTTGTGAACTACAAAACACTCCACCCCCCTTCTCATCTCCTTAACCCCCTTCATGCCAAAGCGTTTTTCTGAAATTTGTTGCCAACAAGTTAAAATCAGTATTTTTTGCTAGAAAATTACTTAGAACCTCCAATTATTCTATAAATATTTTTAGCCGAGACTCTAGAGAAAAAAAAAGCTATCGTTGCAATATTTTATTTTCCACTGTTTTTGCGAAGCGGTCTTTCAAATGCAATTTGAAATACACTTTTATTAACCACTTGCCGACTGTAACCCAACTGCGGCAGTCCTGGGTCCAGCGACGTAGACCTACGTCGCTGGACTCCTAGTGGTCTCGGCGGTTTAGACACAGCGGGAGTCAGGCCGGAGGAGGAGAGGCAGGGATCGCCGCCTCTCCCTTCCTCGATCGTTGGGGAAAGTGTGAGAAGACCCGCCTGCTTATGTAAACAAAGCAGGCGGATCTTTTCAGTGACAGCATAGCTAAACCTGCGATCTCTGTGTCACAGAACCCCCCCCCCCTCCCCACACACACACGTCAGTATGCATAAGGCATAAAACCCTTTCATCACCCATAGGGTTAACCCCTTCCCTGCCAGTGTCATTATTACAGTAACAGTGCATATTTATAGCACCGATTATTGTAGTAATGTCACTAGTCCCCTCAAAAGTGTCAAAAATGTCAGTTAGGGGTCCGATCTGTCCCCCGCAATGTGGCAGTCCCGTAAAAAAGCGCATATTGCCGCCATTACTAGTAAAAAAAAAAAGACAAATCTTTCCCGTAGTTAGTAAACGCGATAACTTTTGCCCAAACCAATGAAAATACGCTTTTTTATGTATGTAGCAGAAAACAAATTAGCCTAAAATGTTAAAAAAATTTGATTTTTTAATTTTTTTTTGGGAATGTTCTATAGCAGAATGTGAAAAACATTTTTTTTTTCAAAATTGTCGCTATTTTTTTGTTTATAGTGCAAAAATTAAAAATCGCACAGGTAATCAAAAAGAAACCAAAAGAAAGCTCTATTTGTGTGGAAAAAAAGGACATCAATTTTATTTGGGTACAGCATCGCACGACAGCGCAATTGTCTGTTAAAGTAACGCAGTGCCGAATCGCAAAATAGGGCCTGGTCAGGAAGGGGGGTCAAATCTTCCGGTCTTAAAGTGGTTAATCGTTTAAAAAAAAAAAAAGTAAACCCATTTTTTTTTTTTTGTATGATGTTACGACGAGTAACACCTGTCCTCCATCCAGAATGCATGTGCTTCCACTGTGGAGACTCTTTAAAAGATAGAGGTAGGGACTGCAGGTAACAGGGTGCCTTGCTGGGGGGCCTGCAGCTTACGCATGCATTTGTAAATGTGTGCTACTAAACCTGTTTTTGGCGCATACTGTTAAGACAGGTTGGTCGGTAAGTTGTGCTTGGAAATTCTTTGGTTTTATTTGACATGCCTTTGGCCTTCCAATGCTCCTTGCTGTAAAGACCAGTTATAGGTGGAGGAAGTGACCATTTTTTGTTTTTGCTGAGTAGATACCCAACATGTCATGCTTTAAAAGTGCGCACTCTCGTGGAATGGCGACAAACTACAGTATTAAATCTCCATAGGCGACACTTTAAAGATGTTCTAACTGTTTAGAGTTACAGAGGTGGATCGATCCGCCTTTAAGGCTCCAGTACAGGAAGTGATGTCATGACGTTGCTTACGGGTTACTACATCGGAGACTCGGCGTATGTGCCGGCTGGTCACTCTGGCCTCCCGGTGGGACAGGAGACCCGGGCAGAGCGGCAGGAGTGACATCCCCTCTCGCTGCCAAGTTTGGCTGTTTCGAATGATGTATTTTTTTTTTTAAATCTGGCACCTTTAAGACTGTCATGACATCACTTCCGGGTTTCTACATCGGAATCAGGCTTTGTTCGGATCTTCGGCCAGCCAGCGGACGAACTGGCTGGTTGCTCGGGTTTACCGGTAATAACCAGCCACATTGGTTGTTATTACAAGAAAGCCGACCGTCGGCTCTAAACAACGGTCCAGGGTGATGCCTCTAGCTGCAGGCATCACTCCGGTACAACCCCCTGAAGCCGAGGCCGCATGTTTGCATTCTGTCAGTATGTAGGGGTTAACATGGGGGAAAAGGTTTTTTTTTAGCTCACAGTTTTATTTGAGATTTAAATTCAGTACACAGGAAGTCACACAGGCACTGCATTTCTGGCAGGATCAACAGGTATTGTTTTGTACTTGCAGAAAATGTACTTGGCTTGACTAAAAAAAAAAAAAAAAAAAAAAAAAAAGAAACCCTAATAAAACCACCAGATCTAAAGACTGATAAGCTGCAATATATTACATTTTGTTCTTGGGTTAAGATAAACTTTGAAGAACAGAAAAGGAATTAAACTTTTATCTGTGCTAACAAAAAGTTATAAAAAGTTACCGCTGGCGATCTGACTTGTATGTGGCGGTCAGTTCATCAAACAAAGTGCTGTTCATCTCCATAAACGCTTTTAACACATTGTAGACAAGAGCCACGATAGCCCTGGTGAAAGAACAAACGGAATACAGAGAATTAAAGTAATATACTGAGATACTAATACTTGTATTTACTTCATCTAACCAATGATGTATAATATTACAACAGATTACTATAGTGTTCCTGTATTGCTTGAGGTGCTTTCAAATAAATGATGCACAGGTATGTATGCATGCTCCAAAGACTTAACAAGTACACAAGGTAACTTATGAAACTTTCAGCTGCTGTGACCAAGCAGCAGTTATGATGAAGGTCCTCCTATGTGGCTGGGATACCTGTTAAAGTGTAAGTGAACTTTTGCCTTACCCACCCACCTTGTCATCATAGGTACCAGCTGTGCTCAAAAGTTGCATTCCCTGGCAGTAATTGTGAAGTTTTGGCACAGATAATGATAATATGACTGTTCATGCCAAGAAACTGTCTTTTATTTAAGGAAAATGGTCATATAAAGCCATTTAATATTACATAGTAGTTTGGCTCTTTAAATCATAACAGAAATCACCCAAATGGCCCAGATCAAAAGTTTACATACCCTGGAATGTTTGGCCTTTGTACAGACACACAAGGTGACACATGACAATTAAATGTTTAATTGCAATTAGTGTCTGTGTATAAACAGTCAATTTTTTTTAGCTCTCATGTAGTGGATGCACTGAGTAGGCTAGATACTGTGCCACAGCTAGCAGAAAAGAACTGTCAAAAGACCTGCATAACAAGGGAATGAAATGTTATAAAGATGGAAAAGGATTTAAAAAGATATCCAAAGCCTTGAATATGCCAGTCTGTACGGTTAAATCACTTAAGTGGAAAATTCACAGATCTCTTGATACCAAGCCAAGGTCAGGTAGTGCAAGAAAGACTGCAGCCATAACTGCCTGATAAATTGTTCTGGATGCAAAGAAAAATCATGTTTTTCTTTGGTAACCTCAGGAGACCTTGGGAGAAATACAGGCTGCTCTGGAAAAAGATGGTGTGGTTGTTGCAAGGAGCACAATATGACGATACTTGAACAAAAAAGCTGCATGGTCAAGTTACTAAAAAGAAACCTTTTACTGCGCCATAGCCAAAAAAAAGCCTGGTTACAATATGCCCAACACCTTGGCATGCATCACCACCTCTTGCACACTGTAATTTGGAGTGACAAGACGAAAATAGAGCCTTATGGTCACAATTATAAGAGCTATGTTTGGAGAGGGGTCAACAAAGCCTATAGCGACAAGAATACCACCCCCTCTGTGAAGCATTTTTGGTGCCTCACTGATGATTTGAGGGGGCGTGAGCTCTAAAGGCAGGGAGAATCTTGTGAAAATTGATGGCAAGATACAGCATGTTACCAGAAAATACTGGAAAACAATTTTCATTCTTCCGCACGAAAGCTGCACATGGGACGCCACTGAACTTTCCAGCACAACGATGACCTTAAACATAAGGTCAAGTTGTCCCTTCGGCGGTTAAGCAAAAAAAGAAAAAGGTTCTGGAGTGGCAATCACAGTCTCTTGACCTTAATATCATTGAACCACTCTGGGCAGATCTCAAATGTGCAGTTCATGCAAGATGACCAAAGACTTTGCATGACTTGGAGGCATTTTGCCAAGACGTATGAGCAGCTATACCACTTGCTAGAATTTAGGGCCTCATAAACAACTACTACCAAAGACTGCATGCTGTCATTAATACTAAAGGGGCAATACACAGTATTAAGAACTAAGGGCATGCAGGCTTTTGAACAGGGGTTATTTAATTTGTTTACTTGTTGCCATTGTGCCATTCTGTTATGACCTACAGTTCAATAGGATTCTCATAAGAAATGAAAGAAATGTGTTTTTCCTGTTCATTCAGGTTTTCTTTAAAAATGGTACATGCTGTATAGGAGATTAGCAATTCTCCAAGGGCATGCAAACATTTGAGCACAACTGTGCACGTGAAAAAAGCAGAAAAAAATAAAAATAAAAATGTATACAACAGCTCCTTTTATAGTATGACTCTAGGGCTTTAATACGTTGCACATTAGTAATATGGTGGTTCTGCATTCATACAGTGCCTTGAAAAGTATTCATACCCCTTGAAATGTTCCACATTTTATCACGTTACAACCAAAAATGTAAATGTATTTTATTGGGATTTTATAGCACAGACCAACACAAAGTGGCACACAATTGTGAACTGGAAGAAAAATGATAAATGGTTTAAAAAATGGTTTAAAAATAAATACCTATAAAGTGTGGCGTGCATTTGTATTCAGCCCCCTTGAGTGAATACTTTGTAGAACCACCTTTTGCTGCAATTACAGCTGCAAGTCTTTTTGAGTATGTCTCTACCAGCTTTGCATATCTAGAGTGTAAAATTTTTGCCAATTCTTCTTTGCAAAATAGATCATGCTCGATTAGATTGGATGGAGAGCATCTGTAAACAGCAATTTTCAAGTCTTGCCCCATATTCTCAACTGGACTTTGACTGGGCTATTCTAACACATCAATATGCTTTGATCTATGCCATTCCATTGTAGCTCTGGCTGTATGTTTAGGGTCGTTGTCCTGCTAGAAGGTGAACCTTCACCCTAGTTGAAGTCTTTTTCAGACTACCTTTAACAGGTTTTCTTTTAAGATTGCCCTGTATTTGGCTCTATCCATCTTCCCATCAACTCTGACCAGCTTCCCTGTCTCTGCTAAAGAAAAGTATCCCAACAGCGTGATGCTGCCACCACCATGTATCACGGTGGAAACGGTGTGCTCAGGGTGATGTGCAGTGTTCGTTTTCTGCCAAACATAGCCTTTGGATTTTAGGCCAAAAAGTTGAGTTTTGGTCTCATCTGACCACAGCCCCTTCTTCCACATATTTGTTGTGTCCCCCACATGGCTTCTCACAAAAGGGACTTCTTATTGCTTTCAACAATGGCTTTCAATGTGCCACTTTCATAAAGGCCAGATTTGTGGAGTGCACAACTAAAAGTTGTCCTGTGGACAGATTCTCCCACCTGTGCTCTGGATCTCTGCAGCTCCTCCAGAGTTACCATGGGCCTCTTAGCTGCTTCTCGGATTAATGCTCTCTTTATCTTGCCTATCAGCTTAGGTGGACGGCCAATGTCTTGGTAGGGTTGTAGTTGTGCCATTATCTTTCCATTTTCGGATGATGGATTGAACAGTGCTCGTGAGATGTTTAAGACCTCTTTCACACTCATGCGACTTGTTCTGTGACTTGGGACTGCAAAGTCGCATTACAAGTCATACTCCATGATTTCCAATGAGTACCGTTCATATCTGTACAACTTCAAGTCGCTGCGACTCCAAAGTAGTCCCTGCATACTTTGGTCTGACTGATGCGTTTTAAGTCCATAGACCAAGGGCTGGCCCAAGAATGAAATGCTGCCCCCACCACCTCATAAAAAAAAAAAAACACACCAAAAGGCTCCTAAATCCATTATTTTATATAAATCTAAAATGTAGAAAATATTATATATACTGTTATCTTCCATAACTCACCACCGGACCGCTTCACCAAACACCTACTTGTCTGTCCTCCTGTCTCTGCCACGGCCACCGCCCTAGAAGATCCAGCCTGTCCTGCGTGAGATGAAGTGCGCTGATGTCATTGTGCACACCACGATCACGTGAGGGACGTTCCCTGGAGGAAACATTCCACTTATACTAATTTTTGTGCACTACGGGCAGCAGTGTGAGATGGGGAAATGCCACCTGTAGCGTGCCGCAAACTGATGACACAAAACTGCTGGGAAAAAAAATAAAATCTTGGCCATCAATTTGTTGCCCCTCTCAAAGTTCTGCATGGGTCCAATGGACCCAGCGGGACCCACCGTAGGACCGGGCCCTGCATAGACCTGAAGATTCACTGGCATTGCTTCAAGCCCAGTCAAAATTGCACAACTTTTAGGTTGCACAAGTGTGAAAGGGGCCTAAAGCTTGGGATTTTTTTTTTTTTATAACCTAACCCTGCTTTAAACTTCCTGACCTGTCCAGTGTGTTCCTTAGCCTTCCATGATGCTGTTTGTTCACTAAGGTTCTCCAACACACCTCTGAGGGCTTCACACAACATCTGTATTTATACTGAGATTAAATTACATACAGGCGGACTGTTTTACTAATTAGGGAACTTCTAAAAGCAGTTGGTTCCACTAGATTTTAGTTAGGGGTATCAGAGTAAAGGGGTCTGAATACAAATGCATTATTGTGCCACTTTGTGTTGGTCTATCACATAAAATTCCAATAAAATAAATTTACATTTTTGGTTGTAACATGTTCAAATGTGGAAAATGTCAAGGGGTAGGAATACTTTTTCAAGGCACTGTACACAGGGTATGACCATTACACTCTATAGAAGTGCCCAGGTCACTGTGCAAGGTCAAGTGTACAGTCTGTAGAATATGCAGGAGCTGGAACTGAATATAAAAATAACAAAAACACATCTGCCCAGTTCTGAACAAGGCAAGTAATGTGCAGCATTCAGGCCAGCTTTATTTTACAGGTCCCCATACAGCTCCATAGAGGGTGGGTGCTGTGTCCCTCAATGAACATCAGAGAAATGGATTTTACAGTAAGTCAAAAAAACTGGATTTTTGACTTACCTTAAAAATCCTTTTCTCTGAAGTTCATTGACAGACGCAGCTCTATATTCTTCTTAACCATTGGGTTATGCTGCCCCCTAAAGGAGTAGGACACTAGGCAGGAAAAAACGTTACGCCTATGGGGCAGTCCTTGAAGGCATTCATCCACTCACTCTGCTATAGGATTCAGTTTTGTTGCAAGCAGTGTCAGAAGTAAAAAACCCCAACCCACTCAGAAACAGAGGGGCAGGTGCTGCGTCTGTCAATGAACTTCAGAGAAAAGGATTTTACGGTAAGTCAAAACTCGTTTTCTCTATCGTTCATTGACAGACACAGCTCCATATTTTTCTTACCCAATGGGACGTCCCAAAGCAGTATTTGCATGAGGGGGTGGGAAAAAAAAAAAACGCAGAGAAAGAACGCAATTCCCCAAAGGCTAAACTTAACCAACTAGGTAACATGGCGTTCAACCAGGAACAACTGGAGCTCACCTAGAAACAACACACACCCTCAAAGAGAAAGATTGCTCTTTTAAAAAACAGCCTGCAAAACCTTGCAGCCAAAAGAAGCATCCAAGGATGCTAACACATCCACTTTGTAGAATTGAGTGGACGTGTGCACAGACGACCAAGTTTCCCACCTTGCAAACTTGTATTACTGTCGCCTGATGGAAAAAGACCTAAGAGGAACTCCGCGCCCTAGCAGAATTCGCCTTCACAGGGAAAGGTAGAACCTGACCTTTAAGTGAAGACGCCTGTACCTCTGTCTGCACGATGCATCTAGATATGGTCGCAGCAGACGCAGCCAATGCCTTCAGAAGTTGTTCCATGAGGACAAAAGGAGAGTTTGATTTCCTGAAAGACTCAGTAGCCGCCAGGCAAACCCTAATTGCCTGAATCACAGCCAAAGAATGCAAGGCATTTTCCTTGGGATGCTTGGGCTAAGGACAGAGTGAAGGCAACACAATGTTTTCATTCAATGGAAATCAGAAACCACCTTAGGAGGAAACAAAGTACCACTTAATCTCTGTGGACCACCAGAGAAGGAGAACGGCAGGACAGTGCTGTCAATTCAGACACTCTGCGGACAGAGGTAATAGCCACCAAAAAGGCTACCTTCTGTGACAGTGTAAGCAGAGGAATCTCCCTAAGTTTTTAAAGGGAGGTTTTTAAAGAACAGACAGTACTAAGTTAAGATCCCACGGAGGTAACGGGGACCGTATCGGAGGTGCCACATGACAAACTCCCCAAATTAAAAGTGTGAATCAAAGAATGCATAGCTAAAGCACCAAAGCCGACACCTGGCCTTTAATAGTACCCAAGGCCAACTGCTGCTCAACCCCTCTATGGAGGAAAGCCAATATCCTAGCCACTGGATGTACCTTAATCGATTCACACCATGAGATGTACGATTTCCACGTACGTAGATTTTGTAGCCTTCAACGGTGTAGGAATCACTGAGTCAGAAAGACCCCTATCCTTCAAAACCTGGCTTTCAACAGCCACGATGTTAAAGCCAGCGACTATAAAGCAGGATGGAAGATCGGCCCTTGAGACAACAGATCTTCCCTGAGAGGAAGTCTCCAAGGAGCATCGGCGACCAACCTTACTAGATCTGCATATCAAGACTGGCGAGGCCAGTCTGGGGCCACCAGAATGACCGGAATCCCTTCCACCTCTATTCAGCACAGGAGCCTCTGCAGAAGTTTCAGTGAAGGAAAACGCATAGATAAGCCGATACTGACCCAAAGGAGCCACCAGTGCGTCTGTGGCATCGGCCAGAGGATCCCGAGACCCAGCTACAAACCTCTGTACCTTCTCGTTGAGCCGAGAAACTAACAGGTCTACACCCACCGGACACACAACAGATGAAACACCTCCGGGTGCAGGGACCATTCCCCCTGATCCAACACCTAACAACTCAAGTAATCCGCCTGCCAGTTCTCCACTCCAGGCATGGCGGAGAAGGCTGAAACAATTTTTTGCCCATATTAAGATCTTGGGCACCTCCCGGGCCGCCAGGACACTCTTCGTGCCCCCCTGATGATGGATGTAAACCACAGCTGTGGCATTGTCTGATTGAATCCGAACTGGACAACCCTGCAGACGATTTGTCCAGTGACTCAAGCATACTCTTTCAGAGTCCAGGTCACCTGGACACACAGCTTTCCAAGTACACCCCACCCAGAGAGGCTGGCATCCGTGGATACCACGGTCCAATACAATGGAGGGAAGGGCTTGCCCTGACGCAGGGCCAAGGAATGGAGCCACCAATTCTTTGGACAATCTGATTTGGTTGAGTCAAAACGCAAGATTTTGGTTCCTTGTTCCACCTGACAAGAATACCCCTTTGCAGAAGTCTTGTGTGGAATTGAGCAACAGGAACCGCCCCAAAGGTAGACACGATCAGGCCTAGAGCTCGCATGCAAGTCCAAAATGAGGACAGAGTGCTGGATAACAGCAACCAAATCGCCCCTCTGCAACTTTTTGCAGCTTTTCCGGGGGGAAGAAACACCCTTGCAGAGGCTAAGTCCAAAGTTAGTTTCAGATAAACCATTTTGGAGGCTGGAACCAGAGCAGATTTTCTGAAATTGATGGTCCAACTGAACTCTTGCAGAGTCTGTACAGTGATTTACAGATCACCCACCAGAACTGAGTGGAAGTATGCTCTTAAGATGAGATTGTCCAGGTATCCTAGGACCGCAATTCCCCGCTGTCACAGTAATGCCAATACCGGAGCCAACACGTTGGTGAAGACCCTGGGGGCGGAGGCGAGACCAAAGGGTAATGCCATTGAATTGATAATGTTCCTCTCCTACAGCGAAGCGAAAAAAAACGCTGGTGTCCAGCGTAAATAGGGATGTGCAGAAGATATGTGTCCTCAATATCGATAGGGGCCAAAAAGTCCCCTTAGTGTAGGCACGCCACTACCATGCAAATGGACTCCATGGGGTTTATGCTGAATTCTCTGCCCTGGGACCCCCACCAGACTCTAGGTCCAGACAGGGGGGGAAGAGAGTGGGGAGGCCCAGCTCACTGAGGGATTTAGGGATGGGAGGAGGGAACATGCAGGCAGGTCCGACCATCCCTGGAAGTTACCCGCGTCCACCCCAAAGAAAACCATCAAAAGGGGAGAGGGGGTACTGTATTTACCCTTCCATTGGGGCGGGTAACGCTCCAGACAGAACTCCTTGCCACCGAAGTAGGGGAGTTGTTGGCCAAGAGACCCAAGCCCAGTTATATGCGACCTTGCAAGACGTTTTACTCAGGGGCAAGCCTCTGTCCGTGAGGCTATGTCGTGGCCGACCTAGCGCGTAGCTGCGGGGGGGGGGGGGGGGGGGGTCTACTGGATCTAGATTATCCAGCCCGTCGCCCAGCCCGGCAGTTTGTAGATCCCCCAAGAGAAAAACAAAAAGAATGTAAGGGAAGGAGAAAATTGCTAGGACCAGAGATCACAGCTGGGAGCCTAGGTCCTTACTCCTGACTAGACAGATAAAAACTGATTACCTAGAGCAGAGGGGGGGGGGGGTTATATACCAAGCTGAGGACGGCCCATGGGTGTAACCAAGTGTTTTCCGTTCTGCCTAGTCCTACTCCTGGAGGAGGCAATATAACCCAGTAGTTATGATTTATGGAGCGCTTTGTCCGTCACTGAAAGAAATAGAACTTCCTGTGAGCCAAGGACAGGCCACATCCACGACGAGGTTCCTTACCCTTACTAGCCTGCGGAAGAAAGGTGCTCTTCCTCCCTGTGAGACTCTTAATGATGTCATCCAGGGTAGCTCCAAACTGGCGATCTCCTTGAAAAGGAAGATCAGTTAAGGCTTTTTTAGAGATCTGGTCCGCAGAACAACTATTGAGCCACAAAACACGTCTAAGGACCACTGCCAAAACAGACGGTGTAGAAATCATGGGACCTGCATCCAAAGGAGCATCACAGATACATTCTCCATTATTAAAGTCTCATGCACAGACACAATCAGTGTGTCCACCAGCGCTCCAGACAGAATCTCCTCGCCATTGAAACGGGTGGCTGTCAGCCAGGAGGAAAGCTGCAACACGAGCAGAGGCCCGGTCCTATGTGGCCTCGCAAGACGTTTAACTCGCAGGCCAGTCCCTGTCCGGTGGGGCTATGTCCCAGCTCAGCTAGGAGCGTGCTCGCGTGCAGACCTCAAAAATCTATCTAGAAGAAAAAATTGCCAGGACCAGAGAGATCCCAGCAAGGAACTAGGTCCTTTCACCTGACTAGGCAAAAGAAAAAAAAAAAGAAAACCTACCTATAGCAAAGAGAGGGAGTATACCTCCCAGGAGGCGTAGTCAAGTTTTTTTCTGCATAGTGTCCCATTCCTGTAGGGGGCAGTATAACCCAATAGTCAAGAAGATTCTGGAGCTGTGTCCATCAATGAACGAAAGAAACAGGATTTTTGTACTCACCGTAAAATCTAAATCAGCTGCTTATTTTCCATAGGGTTATGCTGCCCTCTACAGGAAAGCGACTAGGCAGACAACACAAAAGCTTGGCTATGCCCTGTGGGCCATCCTCAGCTGGCGAGGGGACAACCCTGGAGGAACCGACCAGCCCAGGGAGTACTCGTGCCGTACACCTGCATCTAGTGAAGGAGAGGAGGGGGCCCTTACATAGCAATCCAGCAAAGAATGCGGGTAACACTGCCAAGACAGGAACCTCCTAGTCACCGAAGTGGGGGGACCTGTCGACCAGAAGGAATGCTGCGACTCAGGCAGAGACCCGGCTGTATGCGACCTTTTTAGACAGTTAACTCGCGGGCCAGCCCCGTCCAGTGGAGCTATGTCGCAGCCAACTGAGCACGGAGCTATGGTGTGCGTGCGCTCACTGCCCGGGCTGAGGGGACCACTGGAACTTCAATAGTCCAGCCTGTCGCTCAGCTCGGCAGTTGCTAGAAGATCTTCACAGGAAAAAACTGAAAGAATTCAAAAACAAACAGCAAAAAAACAAAAATACCAGGACCTAGGGCCCAGCAGGGAGACTAGATCCTACTCCTGGAACTAGACAAACAAAAACTGAGTATCTCTAAGCAGAGGGGGATTATGCCAGTTGAGGACGGCCCTGTAGAGGGCAGCATAACCCTATGGTAAAGAATATGGAGCAGTATCTGTCAATGAACGGAAGAGAAAGTAATTTAACACTTTAATCATTATAGGTGGATAAGAATATATTGAAAATACCATTCATCAAATAAGCATTTCATGAAACGCTTTTGGATGAAACGAGCTCGAAGCAGGTTGAGGGACTAAATAAAACCCCTTATGTAACAAAAGACTAATATACAGTACTGGTCATAACTAAGTACACAGGGTTGTATTCTTTGACTGCCTCAAACTCTGTCCAGGTCGTAAAATGTACGTAAATTCAATTTTTTTTTTTTTTGGATAGAAAGGAAAACCGTTAAACTTTGTCAAGTTTTTACTACAGTCTATGTCCCTGAGGTGGAGATCCCTCATTTTTGTCCTGGTAACCATTGTCTTGCAGACAGGAAAAACATGGGACACCCTACATTTCAGAGTGGTCATGAAAACAAATGAGGAGAAACATGACATGCTCTGTTGACAATTGCCTGAAATGGGACCAATGAGTACACTTTGAAGATCTAAGCTGGCCATACATTACTCAGTTTTTTTCGTTCAGCCAGCCTGCATTAATTCAATATAAATGTGTGCTTTCTGAATCTCTTCAACTGCTGCATGAAGCTCTCTCCCATCAGATAACCAATCAGGGGGGGGGGGGGGGGGGTTTGACATAAACAGGTCAAGTCCTGCTTCTCCTCTAACATGCCTCAGCACTGAGTACAAGGCAACATGCTAAATCAGTAGTAGGGAAACAATCAGCAAAACTAGTGATGAGTCATTTGCACTCTTCCACAGCTCAGATGCGGTTTAATAGTTATATTTATAAGAAATCATTAACTGTCTGGAATTTAGCTTTAAAGCAACAAATGTGTAATAACCCAGTGGGGCCTCATTAAAGTAGAATTATAGGCAAAACCTTTTTTTTTGGATAGAGCAAGGGAGGATTAAAACCCGTTCGTTATTTTTTTTTCACCATTTGTGTCCCTTTGCAGAGATTTCCCTTCATATCCTGTCCTACAGCCAAATAGGAAGTGAGAGACCATCCCTGCAAATTGAGGGAATTCCTTGGGGACCAAATCAAATAGGAAGGGTGAATCTCCCTAATGAGGGCACAGACAGCAAAGAAATCTGACAAGCGATCTAATTCCGCTCCACGCTAACCAAAACTAAAGAAAAAGTTTTGACTTTAGTTAAACTTTAAATTATGGTAAAGAAAAAGTTTAGACAGGACTCCTAAGACCACAAACCTCAAGCTATTGCAAGCCATCTGAACTATAGTACTGTTCCAGCACCTGCAGTTCTAACCAAGAAGCAGCAATTTCCACTTACGGATTCCAGTGTTCTTTAGAAATCCTGTAGAGGCTTGCAAACATGATGGGAAGGATCACATTCGAATTCTCTTCTATTAAACTCATTATGTATTCATTGTTCCAATAGTATAAGGCCCGCTCTGCCACCTATTATAAAGGATAAAAATACATACATTTATTTTGGTTTTTAACTAGCAAATAATGTCTGTCTTGGGCATAGGGGGAATTCAGGAGGATTAAAGCATTTCTATTATCAGGTGATTGTATTGAAATCTAGAAAATAAAAGTTTTATACACTAAACTTGTATATTGCATACTTTTGCACTGTGTTATATCTACTTCACACTGTCCTTCTCCCTATACACGGAGATAATTATATACTACCATTTGCTTCTCTATATAAATTGTGCTGTATGTACACTTTATAATCTGCACTGCTTGGCTTTATAAACTATGCCGTATATGACAGACTCTTGATGATATGATAACTCCAAACTACATTATGTTCCTAGTTCTACTCCACTGCACAGTCTATGGCGTCCCATCATATACCCCTGCCACTGCATTGGTTTAGAGAAATAATCATTTACAGTTATGTGCACTGGTAAATTAGCCAAGGCATATTCTCTGACCTTCTGATAGCAATGCATAATATATGCTGGTTACATCTCACTGAACTGCAATATGCATTCTCTTTGCTTTAGATGGGGGGGTCACCAGTGTAGCAAGTGTGCCCCCTTTCAAGAACCAAAGTAGATTGCATTACAGTATATAATGTACAGCATAGTCTATAAAGTCAGTGTACAGTATACAAGAGTACAGTACAGTGTATAAAACCAGGTCAGTGAAAAGCACGTTGTATAAAATCACAAGTATGCAGTGTATTTAAACCATAACACCAGGCAAACAGTTAAAACATCATTAAATTAAATGTATGCAAGACATTTTACCCACCAAAGGTCATGTGTGTTAGCACAACACTTAAATCCATTAATAAAAAAATGTAAGAATAGGAATGTAACTGCCTACAGAAGTTAAGCTTCCAAAACTCAATGAAAATTCAGTACAAGGAAGGCATAACTCAGAGAACAAACCAAGTGTTCAACTAGGAGGGAGTTACAAATAAACATTACATACTAAAGGCAGCTGAAAGTCAAGCCTATGCATGGTATGAGATTTGAATCTTTGCTCAGCCAAAAGATTTACTGATTTTTATTTATTTTATTTCAAGCTTTGAGTTGAGTGGGGAATGATTAAAATCCTAGTAACAACTACCGTTTGTTACGTCGCCCCTAACTTCCATCTGGAACCTTCTCATTCTACTGGGCTCTTTTGCTCGTATCACCAGCTTGGAAGTTATTCTGACTAAATCCAGAGTCATGAATATTACGCTATCAGCAAACACATATCAACTGTTACAGAAGTTCTTTCCCTTTCAATGGAAGGAGATTACCTAGCAGTGAATTTCATTTGCTACCCAGACTCATCACTTTTGCACAAGGTTTTGCACTTTGCACAAATATTGGGACTATTGGATGATACACGTTTTATTTTCTTAACTTGCATTTTTATTATATATTTATTATTTGATGACCACATCAATTTATGATCTGTTTTAATATTTTTTAGCACTGTATTTTGCATTTATCAGATCGTATAATTAGGTTTTATCGTACTTATTAGCACCTAGCACTTTATTTCTATTTACATATTACATTTTTTGTATGGTCACACCTGAGCACATTTTTGCTTTGCATATGTGATATTTTACCTTTAGGGTCCTTTCACACAAAAGATCCGATCAGATCCCCCGGTCAGTTTTTTAGGCGGACCTGATCGGATCCTCCATGCATCCCTATGGGGCGGTGGATGTCAGCGGAGACATCTCCGCTGACACCCGCTGCTATCCAATTCAGATCCTGTCCGTGAAATCCGGATGGATGGAAACCCGCAGGTCCGTTCTCATCTGATTCCCCCATAGAGGAGAGCTGTCACCTGTCTGTGCTCAGCGGGGATCAGCGGATCGATCCCCGCTGAGCAGAGAATGGACTGCGCCGGACGGTGCATCATGTGAAAGGACCCTTAGGCAGTGCCACCATGCCTTTCCTTTTTTCACATTGTGCATTCGTTACCTTACTCATAGTTACATAAGTTATGCCTGGTCCTTGTTACTCCCCTGGCTATGGCGGACCATACAGTTGTTGGCTCTTTTTGCTTCCTCTAACCTTAAACCTCATTGCTACACCAAAGTTCATCCCTTAGAGGAGGAATAGTATTCTGATCTGAACTGTCAGCAGCACATACTTTTGTTTATCTCCCTGTGTGGACAACTTTAATACCTATATTTCCCTGTTGAAAAGCTTGCGATTGTCTTTAAATCATCTAATAAAATGTTTGAATTCAAAATCCTTGGAAAACCATTCCACATACAAATATTTTTGAGTGACAATGCTGGGAACAGTTTACCAAATATTTAAAGCGTAACTCCACTTTTGTTGAGAAAAAAAAAACATTCCCCTCTGGGTGATCTCTGTACATTACAAGGATTTTAACAAATTTTGTTCCAGATTCCTACCTTTTGTTATTCTGAGGAAATCATTGTTTGTTCCTCTGTGGCTCTGTGCTAAGTGGGTCTATAGGGAGTGGTTTCATTATTATCTGTCAGCTGAGGCAGCTGCAGGGCTCTAAAGAGGAAAGTTGCTGGGCCTGCAACCCTTTAGAAGTGCTCCTATTGGGAGTATCTCACCAAAAATGAAATTTTTGTTGCAGGGGATGCCAGAAATCTGACTTGTATCTTAAGCAGACTTCTGGGAAAATTGGTGAGCCAATCACACAAGCAGGAAATGATGTTTCTGGGGTGTGGTCAGTATACATTCTGTGTACAGAACAGCTCCAGGTAGCCAAATTGCATTGCAATTTCAGAAAATTACAACAGCTGCACATTGAAAAGGAAAGGTCATTTTTTAATAACATTCAATTACAATATGATTTGTGTCACAATTGTATACGCTATAATGTTGTTTCTTTACTATTTTTTTTCCCCCCACGAAAGTGGCATTACCCTTTAATTCTTGTTTCCTATGAGCGTACTTCTTAATTGAAATTATTATGTATATGGCTCCCTCTAGTGATTTATCTGCCACACTGTATGCCATTAAGTTTACCAGAAATTGAAAGTAGCCAATCGGAAAAATTAAGGAAACAAATAATTTAAATAGCACATTGTGCATTAGTTACCTTACTCCTCAGTCTTTATTTCAAACACCTCTTCCTAAGCCACCCCCTGCAGTGTAATGGATCCAGATCACAGTTTCCTCTATGAGCAAAGCTAATATCCTCCCCTGGGGAACAAACATTTTTGCCTTCTTGTTTTCACCAGAGTGGTAAAGGGGACCAGTGCCCCAGAAGATTTCTCCTGCCACTGGACCCTATGGGAGAACACCCAGCCACTGGAATTGATGCCTCCACCAATAGAAAGTGTGCACAAACAGTGACGTGGACACCAGAAGAAGGACCCAAGGAAGTAAACAAAAGAAGAGGGAATGATCATCATGTGATCATGATTATTTTCTGATGCAGAGACTATTTTTACATTTTGGTTTAACTTTTAACAGCATAAGATGAAAAACTAAAATAAGTTTCAAGTGTCATCCTCTTGTCTAAGCAACATGAATCACAAGAACAGCTAAACAGTAACAGTACTACACTGATCCAACAAGGATGTTGAAGTCCTCGGACTTGACTTGCTGCATGCTTACAATGGGTCAATAACCTGAAAAATACTACAGCCAAAGACATTTTCTTGAGGTGGCAAAGATATATACAACATTCAGCCATATCTTTATGACCAACCAACTAATAAGGAGTAGGTCCCCCCTTTTGCAACCAAAAATGCCCCCCCACTTTTCTTCCGAAAAAGCCCTGACCTGTCAAGGCATGGACTTCTCAAAGTATGCTATGTTATCTGGCAACTAACAGTAACAGATCCTTTAGGTCCTGTCAGTTATGAGGTGGGGCCTCTATTAATCAAACTTATATTTCCAGCACATCCCACAGATGCTTCATTGGACTGAGATCTGAAAAAATGTGGAGGCCAAGTCAAAACATCAAACTCATTGTGTTCCTCAAACCATTCTTGAACCATTTTTGTAGTGTGGTAGGGTGCATTACCTTGCTGAAAAAGGTCACTGCCATCAGGGAATACCGTCTCCACGAACGGGTGTACTTGCTCACCAACAATGTTCAGGTAGGCTGTACATGTTAAGTAACATTCAGAAATGGCAGGATCAAAAGTTTCCTAGCAGAACATTGCCCAAAGCATCATACTGCCTGTGCCAGCTTGCCTTCTTCCCATACTACATCCTGGTGTCATCTCTTGCCCTAGGTAAGCGGCAGATCGCACCTGGTCAATCAGATGATGTAAAAGAAAACATGATTCATCGAGACCAGGCCATCTTACACTCCAAAAGAAAATTGTGATGCAAAGCATCTAACTCCTGCACTCAGATACAAGGCTCCCACTTCACTCCTATCACGGGACTCCTACTTGGCATCCTCAATGGCAAGGCATTGCTGCCCACTACGACCTGGGTGGTCGACCACAAGCTACAAACAAAAACAGAAAGAGGGCGCACTTGCCTAGCGCATTATCCTCAATAGGGTTTTATTAATATGGTTTACAATCGCCACATTAATAAAGTATGCAGGTCTGTACTGAATCAGGCACTGCCTGCTGGAGCTTTGTGGAAATGCTGGCTGTTGGTGTAGGTAAGGGCTAGGGAGAGATCCCGGTGTCCTGGAGTAGTATACATGGCTAAACAATCTATTAGACTTGTATTGGTTGGTCCGATACACAGGAAAAGCTTAATTCCCCCGCTGTGTTTGGGGAGTGCACACTGTGGTGACAGTAGAGGTGAAGAGCGGAAGTGATGTAGGCGGAAATTACGCTGCTGGCTCGGAAGGGCGGAAGGGACGTAGGCGGAAATTACATTGTCGCAGTGGAATGCATGTCGCCAAGGTACCTCCAGGAAGTGAACGGCGGCTTGCGTTCCACACTGTCATCGCTGTGCGCTCTGCATGTAATCCATGAGAGGAACAGGATCGAACCAGCCCCCAGCCAACATCCAGGTAGATCGGGGATAGCACTGTAACACAACCTCTTTGTACACATCTATTTATATAGGGGACCCTAAATGCACAATACAAGTGATTATACAGTCTGTGGTGACCCAAGACGTTCCCACTATCATAAGGTGTCATGATCCTCAGTGTCAGCATTTCCTTGCAGGTATATGGGCAGGCTGTGCTCTGATCTATTCCCCCTTTTCTTGTATTATAGTTTTTAATTGAAACAGTGTTCTATTGGAAGGTTTTTGTATGAGCCCAAGTGTTTTTATTACAATGCATGGACAATCAGTATGGAAGTATGGATATATATTTCATCATATGTATGCTACTCCTAACTGTATACTGTACTGGCAGCACTAGGATGTATATATGATATTGGTTCTAATCAGCACTTATAGGTTGATGAAAAGGTGTATAGGTATGAGTGTGGCTAGGGTTAACTTTTGGTGTAACCACTCCCATGAGGGAGGAGCCCCTCTCAAATTTCATAGGCCCAACATGAATCACTCTTGCTTTATAAACCGGTGGTCTACGTAGGGTCTTTTGGCTCTGATGAAGAGGCGAAGCCTCAAAACGCGTTAGCCGTCAATTATCTTGACTGCGGATTGTCATTTGATGGATTGTGTCATATGTATCTGATATGCTGGCTTACAACCCATGTTTGTGAGTATTTATATTTTTACTTGATATTAATAAAGCCCTATTCAGGATAATGCGCTAGGCCAGTGCTCCCTCTTTTTGTTTTTGTTTCTAGCACATCATCTTACACTGCTCTGAGGTCAAGTTCTGATGCACACAGGACCACCATTGTAGGTACTTTTGGATGTGGACACGGGTCGGCATGGGCATCCTCACTGGTTTGTGGCTACGCTGCCCCATACACAAAAAACTGCAATGCCCATTTTTTTCTACTTTCAACACATCAACTTTAGGGACAACATGTTTACTTGCTGCCTAATATATCCCACTGACTTTTGTATGCCATTGTAATAAGATGTTCAGTATTATTCACCTAACCTGTCAATGGTCAAAGTTACAGCTGATCGGTGTAAGTCTCTCACTACAGATTTCTTTTAAGAAGCATTTAGCTATAGTTACAAAATTGATATTGCGCATGTAAAAAAAAATGGTTGCAGTTCCTAAAATTTGTACTTGATTTATGTTCAACCCCTTGAATCAAAGCTTAAAGCGGAGTTCCAGCCACAAAAAAAAAATGTCAACATACATACCCCCGGGACAGTCAGGGCTAGTACATTCCACAATGGCTAGCCTCTGATCTGTCCCGGTTCGCACTTACCTTTTAGAAGAAATACTTACTTTTAAAATTTCTTCTCCAGCGCTGCCATCTCAGGTGTGGTCAGCTTGAAGCCAGCGCGATCCTCTTCTGCGTCCTCTTCCGTCCCAAGATGCACTGCACCGGCCCCGCCATCACTTCCGGGTCTGCAGCGTCATCCCTGCACAGCTTCTGGGCATGCCCAGAAGCTGTTTAGCAAGGTATGACGGCGCCTGCACAGGAACTGACGTCGGGGCCGGTGCAGGCGCATTGATTCCTGGGAGCGATGACGTTCAGCTCCCAGGAATCATTGCAAAGCGTAAGTGACGGCGCGGGCCGCGGGAGGAAGTGGAAGAAAGGGGAGTATGTTTTTGTGCAATTACATAGTAAGTAAAAAAACAAAAAACAAATCAGAACTACCCGTTTCTTTTTCAGGTGAGCTATAGCAAGCGGATGGCCCAAAATCGACTATGTCCGCTTTAAAGTCTGCACTTTTGGATGGTTTCATTTTAAATGTATTCTGGTGGCATACAGAGCCAAAAGTATGAAAATTGTGCCTGTGTCCAAATATATATGGACCCATTTGTAAATCCTAGAACACAGACTACCCTTTCTTGATGTAGTACAGGATCCCAGATACATGTACCCATGTACATATGAATCAAACTCTTTTACCAAATGTGAGGAGAAAAGCTCACCTGGAAGTGAGGGCTGGAGACACACTTGGAAATCTGTTTAAACAAAGGCTCCTGGATTTTAACAAACTGTGATGGTTCAATGACATCCAAGATCTCTTCAAGCTCCCCTAGAAACATAACCTAAACAAAAAAAAAACCCAAGAGAGTTAACCATCTTAAAAGGTTATAATTACAGTTACATGCAACAGAGTACTTTAAAAATATAGAAGTTGTAGTGTAGTATTATAGTAGCCACAGCAAACGTATAAAAAAACTGCCCCAACTTATGTAGCCAGTTACATTAAACATTCTCTCGTGCTGGCTCAGCACTTTTTTTTTTTTTAATGCACTGCCAGTCTGGTTCTTTTTTAAACCAGCATTAAAGCTGCACAAGTATTGTGTGCTGTGCAGGCCGCCCGCCACATGCTAGTAACCATCGGTTGCGAAGGATGTGCCTGGCTTCCACATAGCTTACTGGGACCATTGCACCACAGGTGTGTATTGTTCAATCCACCTCCTGTGAACCTCCAGAGTATAAGGAGATGGTCATAGGGAGTAAAGATTAAAGCCAAGTGAAAAGAAATGAACTCCGCGCTAAGGATATCTAAAGGAATGTATAGGCTGCAGCCTACCCTGAACCTACAGTCCGAAGACTGTGTAAAAGTGAGATAAAAACTGGGGTGATGGCGCTGCCTTATGTAAAAGGTATAGTGTGTCAGCAGTAATAAATAAATAAATGTATAAGAACACTGTAGTGTATATGTGGGAATTGGTGATCAATATCTTGACAGTGCGACAAATGAATAAATATATAGAATCAACATACGAGATATAAATAAATAGTAAAACACAGTGGCTGGTGTGTGACAATAGCCCAGTGATAAAGTGCAATCAAGGTGATAACGTGTATGTACCAGTAAATTTATGATCAAACAATAAAAAATATAATAAATATAGTGCACTAAAACTTGGTAAATACAAAAATAAAATGGATAAAACAAAATATAGTGGCAGTGGTGAGCAAAAGTGCAATAAAATGCACTAAAAATATATAGAAGGCGTCTAAACTCTCAGAGAAATTAAAGTGACAGTAGAAGAAATACAGTGCAGTAAAGTGCACAAAGGTGAATATTGCATATAATGGGGTGACTGGCTAAGAAGAGTCCTTGTAGCCAATAGTATAGTGGTGGTGTGTAAATAACCAGATTAGTCCATAACCAAAATGGATATATAGGTGCCTTCGTGGGTAAATCTTAGGGTGACCCCCGTGGTGGGTAACTGGTGAGCTGGGTGACCACTAAGGTAAATATCCTACTAACCAGATATACCCACCCCACACAGGGGTATAGGGCGGGTATTAGATGCAGGTGAAGGTCGCTCCATGGGCTCCCATCTCCTTTCCGTAATGGGGGGGATGTTGGGGGTCACCCCTGGGGATCCGTGGTAAATAGCGTCCCAGAGAGGGGGTTCAGGATCCTGTGGTCCTCTACTTTGGGAGCAGTAGTATATCCAGTGGTCCGTGGGTGGACTCCGGCCAGACAATAATGTGTAGGGGCAGGAGGGTCATATAGGGCAGAAAAGAAGGCTAATAGTGTAATTCCGTAAAGCCTTTATTGGTAAATCATAAGAAATAGGTACTCACAATATTACGATCAGTAAAAGCAATGAACAGCGTCCTGGAACGCAAAAATGGAACGCCTGCATCTAATACCCGCCCTATACCCCTGTGTGGGGTGGGTATATCTGGTTAGTAGGATATTTACCTTAGGGGTCACCCAGCACCTCACCAGTTACCCACCACAGGGTCAGCCTAAGATTTACCCACGAAGGCACCTATATATCCATTTTGGTTATGGACTAATCTGGTTATTTACACACCACCACTATACTATTGGCTACAAGGACTCTTCTTAGCCAGTCACCACATTATATGCAATATTCACCTTTGTGCACTTTACTGCACTGTATTTCTTCTACTGTCACTTTAATTTCTCTGAGAGTTTAGACGGCTTCTATTTTTAGTGCATTTTATTGCACTTTTGCTCACCACTACCACTATATTTTGTTTTATCTATTTTATTTTTGTATTTACCAAGTTTTAGTGCACTATATTTATTATATTTTTTATTGTTTGATCATAAATTTATTGGTACATACACGTTATCACCTTGATTGCACTTTATCACTGGGATATTGTCACACACCAGCCACTGTGTTTTACTATTTAGATTTCATATGTTGATTCTATACATTTATTCATTTGTCGCACTGTCAAGATATTGATCACCAATTCCCACATATACACTACAGTGTTCTTATACATTTATTTATTACTGCTGACACTCTATACCTTTACATAAGGCAGCGCCATCACCCCAATTTTTATCTCAAAGATTAAAGCCACCCTAGGCTTACAGGAAAATGATACAGAGAACAGCACCCACATTGCAATACTGCATTGTTCTCTACATGCGTGGTCTCCAAACTGCGGTTCAGGGGCCAGATGTGGCTCTGTTCCTCTTGCTGACACACTTGCTGGCACTATCCACCCAATGATACCAAAATAGGGTACTACCCCCCCCCCCCCACACACTTATACCAAGAATGGGCACTACCCCCCCCCCCCAATAACATCAACAATAGAGCACTATCCCTCCAGCTGATGCAAATGATGGGGCACCATTCCCTCCCCCCACTGATACCAACAATGGGGCACCCCCACACTGATACCAACAATGGGGCAGCACCCCACACGGATACCAACAATGGGGCACCCCCCCCTACACTGATACCAGCAATAGGGACCCATCCCCCCACTGATAGCAGCAATAGGGCACCATCCCCCCTGATACCAACAATGGGGCACCATCCCCCCCACTGATACCAACAATGGGCAGCCCCCCACACTGATAATACATGGGCACCATCCCCCCCCACACTAATACCAATAAATGGGGCACTATCTCCCTCACTGATACCAACAGGGCTCCATCGCCCCCATTGATACCAACAATAGAGCGCCACCCCCCCCACTGATACAACAACCGGGCTCTATCCCCCCCCCACACACACACAGATACCAACAATGGGCACAACCCCCCCCAATTATACCAACAATGGGGCACCATCCCCCCTACTGATACCAACAATGGGGGCACCATCCCCCC
Source organism: Pelophylax lessonae (assembly GCF_965119305.1). Lineage (NCBI taxonomy): Eukaryota > Metazoa > Chordata > Amphibia > Anura > Ranidae > Pelophylax > Pelophylax lessonae. Next base: position 149,029,847 of record NC_138780.1, read on the forward strand.
TACTGATACCAACAATGGAGAAACTATCCCCCCACTGATACCAACAATGAGGCACAATTCCCCCCCACTGATACCAACAATGAGGCACAATTCCCCCCCACTGATACCAACAATAGTGCACCACCCCCCCCCCCCGATACCAATAGGACACTATCCCCCCCCCCCCCCCAACACACTGATACCAACAATGGGCACCATCCCCCCTACTGATACAACAATACGGCACTACCCCCCCCCCCACCCCAACACACTGATACCAAACAATGGGCACCACCCCACACTGATACCAACAATAGGGCCCCATCTCCCCCCACTGATAGCAGCAATAGGGCACCATCTCCCCGATACCAACAATGGGGCACCACCACCCCCACTGATACCAACAATGGGGCACCATCCCCCCCACTGATACCAACAATGGGGCACCATCCCCCCCACTGATACCAACAATGGGGCACCATTCCCCCCACTGATACCAACAATGGGGCACCATTCCCCCCTACTGATACCAACAATGGGGCACCCCCCACGCTGATATCAACAATGGGGCACCCCCCCCCCCACACACTGATACCAATAAATGGGGCACCATCCCCCCACACTGATACCAATAAATGGGGCACCACCGCCCCCCCCCCACTGATACCAACAATGGGGCACCATCTCCCTCCCTGATACCAACAACAGGGCACCATCCTCCCCATTGATACCAACAATAGAGCGCCAACCCCCCTCCCCCCCACCACTGATACAACAATAGGGCACTATCCCCCCCCCCCACACACATACACACCGATACCAAAAAAGGGCACAATCCCCCCCAATGATACCAACAATAGAGAAACTATCCCCCCACTGATACCAACAATGGTCACCATCCCCCCTACTGATACCAACAATAGGGCACCATCCCCCCCACCCCAACACACGGATACCAACAATGGGGCCCCATCCCCCCCCCCCCACTGATCGCAGCAATAGGGCACCTCCCCCCCGATACCAACAAAGGGGCATCATCCCCCCCCTTGATAACAATGGGGCACCCCCCCCCACACTGATACCAACAATGGGGCACCCCCCCACACTGATACCAACAATGGGGCACCCCCCCACACTGATACCAACAATGGGGCACCCCCCCACACTGATACCAACAATGGGGCACCCCCCCACACTGATACCAACAATGGGGCACCCCCTACACTGATAACAATAGGGGAACCTCCCTACACTGATAACAATAGGGGAACCCCCCAACACTGATAACAATAGGGGAACCCCCCTACACTGATATCAATAGGGGAACCCTCCTACACTGATATCAACAATAGGGGAACCCCCCTACATCGATATCAATAGGGGAACCCCCCTACACTGATATCAATAGGGGAACCCCCCCTACACTGATATCAACAATAGGGGAAAACCCCCTACACTGATATCAACAATAGGGGAACCCCCCCCCTACACTGATATCAACAATAGGGGAACCCCCCTACACTGATATCAACAATAGGGGAACCCCCCTACACTGATATCAACAATAGGGGAACCCCCCTACACTGATATCAACAATGGGGCACCATTCCTCCCCCATACCAACAATAGGACACTACCCCCCTCAATGATACCAACAATAGGGCACTATCCCCTCCCCCACACACAGATACCAACAATGGGCACCATCCCCCCCCCCACTCCACTGGTGCCAACAATGGGCACTATCCCCCCTACTGATTTCAACAATGGGGCACTATCCCTCCAACTGACACAAATGATGGGGCACCATATTTCCCCATGAAAATCTATGATGGGGCACTATTCCTTCCACTAATACCAATGATGGGCACTATTCCTCCTCCTACTGACCAAAGGCACTATGTAATTTCTTTACTCCCACTGACTACCAAACCCGAGGCATGGTTTACTCCAATGGAATACGGGACATTAGTCTAAAGGACAGTAAACTGGGCAGTTGTTTAGAAAGTTTAGAGACCCTTACTCTAGAGAAATCCTAAGCACAACTCTAGGACAACCGGTGGCTGAACCAGACAGCTTGAAAAAAAGTATGAACAAAAAAATAGAAAAAAGGCAAGGGGTGGATCTATCCAATTTGTAGGCTTTACAGTATATCATTAGTTTCCTACATCACTCGGAGGGAGGAAACACTGCACACCTGCCACTGCCATTGCAAAGGGATTCAACTATCTGAGACCTATTTTATTTTTTTTTTATGTCGGGGGAAACATGCACTGGTAACACTCCAGGTGGGAAGAAAGAGCATGGCCCAGGTGGCATACCAAACAGATCACCTATAGCAGGATTATTTTTGGTAGGACGGACCTTTTAAAGCAGTCATGTCCATAACTCATTTTTAAGATATTGTAAATTTATTTTAAATAAGTAATACATATAGGAGCCACCATAGCTGATCACCTTTGGAAATTGCCTGTCTGTTAAGCTGAGCCACTGGTTTCAAAACACCAAGTAACTCGATATTAAAACCAAAAATGTAATATATTGCAGCTTACCAATCATTAGATGTATTGGTTGCATGATTTATTATTATTTTTTTTTTTTTTTTTTTTTAGGCTTTTTTCTTCCTTTGTTTTCATCTGGTTATCTGGCCAGTAACACAGCTCTTGTATTATAGTGCCTACACTCTGGATGAAGGAGCACAGGCACACTTTTGGACGGCAGTATTGTTAATCTGGGGGGAAGGGAGTGTTAGATGTACTAGCAGATTTAGATACATTACCAATTTGCAGTTTCAGCAAACTTTTTTCTTTTTGGGGTAAATGTTTTCTATAACTGAATAAAATCTGATAATTGTAGGCACGTCAGTCAGTGGTAAATGGTTTGTCTCAATCCTGTAACTGCTACATCTGTAGAACAGCTTGTTCTGTTGAAAAACAACAGACTTTATCCATATCACCATTAAAAAGGAAGGAAAATGCTAAAAAAAGAAAAGAAAAATAATGTAGCCATCGCGTCTAAGAAGTGGTAAGCTGAAATATAATAAATGTTTGCTTTTGGATTTAACACTGCTTTAATGACCTGGAAGAGGGTAAGTAGATCTGAAAACTCAGAGCCAGAAGTCAAGTCCTTATCCAAGTCTGTATATCAGGAGGGTCAACATGACAGCTTAGACAGAAAGCAATTTAAGACAGGGTACTATGCAATACTCTGTACTCTGCACATTTATTTTTTTTTCCCCAAGCTAGGCCTCCATTATAAGCCGACATCCCAAACGAACACATCTAAGTTCATAAATTGTTCGCATTCATTCCTAGAAATATACTATATTATTTCTTGCAAAAAAATATATGCCAACAATCAAATGCAATAAAATATCAAATACACTTCTGATTTAAAGAGAAAGGTCTTAGAGGCCATTTACATCACCACCTTGAGCCTCACAAATGCAGATTGAGTCGCACATAAAGTTATTTATTTGAATGGGCACGTGCAGCCATAGTAAACATGCTGCGTGCCACAGCCTCAGCTTTTTCTGTCAGCCGGGTCCTTAAAGCGGTAGTATACCGATTTTTGTGACTTACCTACAGGTAAGCCTATAATAAGGCTTACCTGTAGGTACAATTAATATCTCCTAAACCTGCATGGTTTAGGAGAAATTTGCACTGCATGCAGCAGCTGACGCGAGCAGCGTATGCGCTCTGAAGGTCCGGCGGACCTTTATAGTTCCTTGCCAGAAAGTTAATCCCCCGCACGCATGCGCGGGATGAGGTCATTGCGGCTCCGGCCACTCACAGTGCCGGAGCCGCCGAACCCGGAAGAGAAAAAGTTATTTATTTGAATGGGCTATCTAGCACACCGGAAAAGACACGTGCACTATTTTAAGCAACGTAGTCCATCACAACACAGTTACGTTTTCAAGTGCATTGCAATCCAATTCAAGTGCTTTTAGGGGGTTATTGAGAATAAATAGTACCGCAGCGCACCAACACATGTTGCTACAATGTTTTCAAAAGGCAATTGTGTCAATCTGTCTTCAATGTTCTAGCTGCTCCTAACAAGGTAACTATTCTGAGACAATACTGAAATCAATGTGACAGCTTTTATTATACCAATTCCTGAATTAAAAAATAATCTATAAACAAAAGATATTATGACCATCTGTTTGACAAACTCCTAAAAATTAATTACCTCTTTTTGACTACATGTTTTTGGCCAAAATTTCATCAGTCCTCTAATAACCTAAAAAGTGGGGGAAAAAAAAACACATTTAAAGCAAAAACTGTTTTTTTAGTTCTCAAATCTTTTTCCCTGATGTTCACTGAAGGACACAGCACTGTAGACTTTATACACACATGGGTATATTGCCCCCTACAAATATACAGGAATCTGTGGTGCTGTGTCTTTCAGTGAACATGGAGAAATGTATTTACAGTAATGTACAAAAGTCAGCAATACTTACTGGTTCTGTGAGGGTGGGGTCTTTTTCCAGAAACTGTACTATACAGTATGCCAGCTACAAAAATAAAAAAAAAAACAGTTTATTAATAGATTTTGAAAGAAAATTACAGACAATAAGCGAAAATTACTAGAATGCTAATAAAACACAAATATATTCTTATGTATTTCTAAGAAAAAAAATACATATACAATCAATGATTGCAAGAGCACTTGCCAAATCTTGTTTCTTCTTTCAGAAATTACCTGGTGATCCTGCAAGCCCTTAGGTCTTCCTCCAGAAGGAGGACAATACTGCAGGGAAAGCAGTGAATTCACTGTAGCGTTGTCACCCTCAGCAGCCACACAGGGCTGCAATGCTATGAATAGTTATGTCATGGATGATAACACTCCCTGCTCATCGGCATCTGATATGTGAGAGGGGGCCCTGCATCAGAAGTGATGTCACAGGGGCAAAAAAAACAGGACCTTGTGCCACAGACATCTGCAAAGGGACCACTGCTTTGAAATAGAGAGCAAGAGTCCTTTTCTGTGGCATGATGACAGGCGACGGGCTTTTTTATTTTATCCAAGCTCTGGCTGCTTTCTAAAGAGTCCTGTTTAATGTCTTTGAAATAGATTTATAACTGGAAGTTTGTTTGGGCTTTACCACATGTATTCTAGTGTGAATGTGCCCCAACTGGTTCTTTAGCAGTTACAAAAATATTCTTTTGCATTACCGGGAAAACATAGGCTTCTTTCACACGGGCGCTCAGTTTATTTCATCCGTTCAGTCACTTTTTTTTTTTTTTTAACGGACACGGATGACACTTGTTTCATCCGGTCCGTATGTCCGCATATCATCCCATCCGTTTGCAGATGATATACGGACATAATGTATGTCTATGGGATTGCGGATGTCAGTGGATGACACCGCTGACATTCGGTTTTGCGTCCTGTTTTTTAAACGGAAGAAAAATAGGGTTCTTTTCCGTTCCAAAAAACGGAACAGAACTGAAAGGACGCAAATCGGATGTCAGCGGATGGTCATCCGCAATCCCATTGACATGCATTATGTCCGTATATCACCCCGCAAACGGATGGGGTGATATACGGACATACGGATCGCCCGTGTGAAAGAGACCTTAAGCTGGCCATACACAGTTACAATTGTATCAGTTTCCTGCCAAATTAGACAAAATTTGAGCCATGGGTGGCCCCAGCAACAATATTCTACCCATGGAGAAATGTCAGCTGCAGGTGTGGCAGATGCTTTGGATAAGCTGGCAGCATGTATAGCATGAATGGAGGGATCAATTAAATGTATCTAATTTACTCAGTTGTGGGATGAATGAGAGAAATCTATGCATGTATGGCTAGCCTAAATCCATATGTGGCTACTGTGGTTGAACAGAAGTCTTCCTACCGATCGATTTCTGTTCAACCAACTTGTCTGTAATTATTTGCTTGATTAGTGTTGCAGGCTATAGACTGCAGCTTTGATCTGTTTATTCTGATGGCTGGGGAAGTTTCCCTGCTGTCAGAATACGATTAAGCAATGAGGGTTTCCGTATCTGCATGGAGTTTGTGGATGGGGCAATTGAGTCATTTTCTTTTTTCGTTCAACGTGCTGGTTGAATGAAAAAGAAAAAAATGACCCATCTATGGTCAGCTTTAATCTAGGATAGTGTAGGATAATATTTCCTTTGTAGGCAGCTAAGCAAACAAGGGTATACTGGAACAGAAAGGGGAGACAGTTAAGGAGCATATCATCACAGTTCCATAGAGTTAGTTAAGAGGTTTACCTGTGCGTGGAAGAGAGATAAACTCCTGACAGTATGCAGGGGAATAAGCACTTTGACAAGGAACTGTTTATGCTCCGCTTTCAAAGGTAATGCAAAGCCATTTATTATACTGAAAGAGAAAAGAAACCACAAGTGTCAAATGACTTAAATAATACACTAATAACAAAAAATTGTCTTGTGAGTACTGGACTGCTCAGTCCAAGAGAAGGGCTAAATGAGGATGCCAATTACAGCCCCATTCCAGGCAGGTAATAAAAGACCCTTGAAGTGGGGGACCCTCACACTGCATGGGTTAAAATGTTTGTGAAGCCTCTTCCCTAAGCGTTCTGTCACATTAAATACAATGAAGAACCAACACTCTTACATTGTTCGAAAGGACAAGTGCCTGACTGTAACCCAAAGCATCAAAGAAAAAATGGGAGCTTTGTACTTCCCATGAAATCAATTTTTCCGAGTTTAACAGACACAGCGCTCCATAAATCATAACTACTGGATTATATTGCTTCCTCCAGGAGTAGGACTAGGCAGAACAAAAAACACCTGGCTACGCCCATGCGCCCTCCTCAGCTTGGTATATAACCCCCCTCTCTCTGCTCTATGTAATCAGTTTAGTAGCAGTATTAGAAGTATCAGAACTCCATAGAGGGGTGGGTGCTGTGTCCGTCGATGAATTCAGGGAAATGGATTTAACGGTAAGTACAAAAATCCCATTTTCTTTTGTTCATCGACGGACACAGCGCTCCATAAAGCATAACTACTGGCAGGTCCAAAAGCAGTGCCAAAACGAAAATAAGGGGTGGGAAAAAAACCTAAGGCGAAACACAAGTGCCCTTAACCAGGACACAGGAGCCTTTACGGGGTCACCCGTCTTAAAAAAATAAAAGTTTAAAGAAAAACTTTGCGGCTAAAAGAAGCATCCGCAGATGCCAAAGTATCTACCTTATAGACATTTGTGAAGGTATGTACCAACAACCAAGTGGCCGCCTTGCAAATTTGCGATATTGATGCCTGATGACGGAAGGCCCAAGAAGCACTCAGCGCTCATGTAGAATGTGCTGTGACAGGGAAAGGTGGAACCTGAGCTTTAATGGAATAGGCCTGAGGACACAGTCTGTCTGATCTATCTGGAGATGGTAGCCGAAGAAGCGGTCAGCCCTTTTCTTGGTCTGTCCGTAACCACAAAAAGCGAGTCTGACCTCCGAAAAGACTCAGTAGCTGCCAGATACACCCTAATCGCACGAACCACATCCAAGGTATGCAAACCAAATTCCTTAGGATGAGCCGACTTGGGACACAAGGAGGGCAACACAAAGTCCTCATTCAAATGGAAGTCAAGAGACAACTTTGGGCAAGAATGATGGACAAGGGCGAAGAATCACTTTATCCCTATGGACCACCATATAGAGACTGCGACAGGATAATGCCACCAAGTCCGATACCCTGTGGGCCGAGGTAATAGCCACCAAGAATGTCACCTTCTGGGATAACGTGGATAAGGGAATCTCCCAAAAATTCTCAAATGGAGGTTTTTGTAGAACCAAAAACACAATTTAAATCCCATGGCGGCAAAAGAGACCCATACAGGTGGAGCCACTTGTCGAACCTCCCTGAATTAAGGTACGAACTAAAGAGTGCGCGGCTAGGGGTCACTGAAAGAAGATTGCCAAGGCAGACACCTTGCCCTTGATGGTACTCAAAGCCAACTTCTTATCAACGCCCCGTTGAAGAAAGTTTAAGATCCGAGCCACAGAAAAGATCAAGGATGAGTGCCAATCGACTCACATCAAGAAATGTACGCTTTAGATGTACGAAGATATATCTTGCTGCAAGACCACTTCCTCGCCTTCAACATAAAAGGAATCACTGATCCAGACAAACCTCTATACCTCAGTACCTGGCTTTCAATAGCTAAGCCATTAAAACCAGCGACTGTAAAGAAGGATGTTAGATTAGCCCTTGGGACAACTGGTCTTCTCTGAGAGGAAGTCCCCAAGGTGACATTTACGGCCACCAGGATGATTGGAAGATCCTCGCTCTTGGTTCCTCACAGGAACTGCGGAAGAAGCCTGAGCAGAGGATGATACTGGTCTTAACCTGGCACTTGGATGCCTGCGGCGTCTGCCAGAGGAACCCATGATCTCGCCACAAACTTCTGTATTCTCCTGTTGAGCTGACCTGCTAAAGGAGCTGCATGCAAACAGAACTGTCTTGAAAGTGCATACCCACCAGACTCAGAACCTGTATGCAAACCGGGAGAGAGAACAATCTGTGTAACGGCAGGCGGTGAATCACGGCCTGTGGTTCCTGAAATTTGTCCAGAAGAAGGACCCCCCGGGCCAGATTTAAAACCAGACCTAGGTAATTACCTGGACAGGGAAAGGGGGGACTTTAGGTAGTTTGGACATTACCTGAACCTTTGCAGGAATTAAATCCACACAAGGAGACTCAGGGCCTAAAAAACCTGAAAAGAATAAGCTTTGCCCCCCTTTCTGGGTACCCCCAAAAGCAAGATTTCACGGATCTCCTTGACACTCACAAAAGAAGTCCACGGGGCTGGAAACCAACGAAGATGCCCCCCCCCCCATCCCAATAACGGATGGGGGCAGACCTTCATGCAGAAGGGGTCTTGTCTGCGGGTCTGGAGAAGCTAGCTCTAGGCTTACCAGACCAAGGTTGCTTGGAACCTCCTGGGGAATAGTTGAAAGACCTATTTCCCTTATTCTCAGTCCAGGAAGCACAAAATAAATTTCTATGGGCTACGAAGGAGGGCCCCAGTCTGGGACGAGGCTCCTTTGCTTTCCTGAATTGTGGCAGGAAGGTACTCCCCCCCCCCCCCTCCCCCAATGAGAGCTTTCTTAGAGGCTTGGTCTGAGTTAAGCCACAGCACGCGCCTAATCACCACCGCTGAAACAGAAGGTATGGGCAGCACAGGAGCTGTATCCAAAGCTGAATCACAAACTGCAGCCCATGTACCAACTGGTCTTCCAAATCAACATAAGCAGCGGGGACCTGCTTACCCCCCAGGCCCTGGCACAAAAGCTTGGCCCATTCAGTTAGGGTCTAAGACACCAGGTCTGAGGCAAAGACTGGCCGCAATGTCAAACCAGCCATAGTAAACCTGCTGCGTGCCACAGCCTCCGCTTTCCTGTCAGCCGGGTCCTTAAAGGATGGGGATTCCTCAACTAGGATTACGGTTGCTTTATTCAACCTAAAAACAGGAGGGTCCACCACTATTGAACTAGTCCACTTTTTTAAAAGGGACTCCTCAAAAGGGTAACGTACAGCAAAACTTTGGGGACCACAAACGGTCATTTTAGTTGTTCCCATTCCTTACAGGAAAACGTGTCAAAATAAGGAACATAAGAACACACCTTTGGAGTACGAGGTGACTTATGGGTACCAAACGACACAGCTACATCAGCCGCATCCTCCATTTTTAAAGTCTCACACACTGCAGTGATAAGTGCATCTACCAGCGCTTTTTTCCTTCGCTGCTGCGACCATGGAGGAATCATCCTCACGATTAGATGGATCTGGGGGTGTGATATTAAGTCCCCCTGGACAGGCCCGCTTCCATGGTGGCATCAGGCTCAGAATCAGATGAGACAGACTAAGCAGGGGAAGGCGGGGGGACGCTTCCTCCTGGGCCTTTGCCCACACGCCACTTCCACCTGGGACTGCAAGATTGCCATCAGTGCAACCATGGGAAGCTGGGGTTCCAAGTAACCTGCCACCTCCATGAGGGGGGTCAGTGGGAGAGATGTGACTCTGAGGCTCCATAAGGAAAGGAAGACCTTTCTATCTTTTGGCACCACTAAAGGATCCCCTCAAAGCTCAGGGTACCTATCAGCAGAGAGAGAGAGAGAGAGATAACAGGGACCCATGAGGACTCACCCTAACGACCGCGGAGGCCCGGGAATTCAAAACCACCATCATCGTGGATGCCATTCCTGTTCATATGTCCCGGGCACAGGAAGAGGAAGAGATTCAGCTTCCCCAAGAGGCTTCGGCCATCCCCAGCCTCTTCCAGAAAATGGCCCCCGTGACATCGGGCTACACAAACATGGCCGCAACTGGAGACCAGCCAGACTAAGGCAAAACGGCCACCATCAGCTACAAACCCTGAAGCATGCTGCCAGGATCTTCCCCGCGCCCTCTGCAATGTTATGCCCTCTGAAAGGGGAAACCCCCCGAAATTAGGACACACGTTAGGAGAGAATCTGCTGCGCACTCTGCACCGGGACCCCCCTGCACTATAACCCCACTGCAAACAGTAGGGCATGCACCTAAGAGTCTCCTACACTGGGACCCCTCCAAACTACGAGGGCAGGATGCACACTATCTCAGGACCCTTACAGAGTGAGGTCTCTGCTGCATTCTCTGCCCTGGGACCCCCACCAGACTCCAGGTCCAGACAGAGAGGGAAAGGGAGCAGGGGAAGACCAGCTTACTGAGGGATTTAGGGCTGGGAGGAGGGAACCTGCAGGTCTGACCGTCCCTGGAGGTTACCCGCGTCCACCTCAAAAAACGGTAAAGGGGGAGAGGGGGCTGTAATTGCCCTTCCATGGTGCGGGTAACGCTCCAGACAGAATCCTCGCCACCGAAGTAGGGGAGCTGTCGGCCAAGGGACCGCTGTGACGTATGCGACCCTGCAAGACGTTAAACTCGCGAGCCAGCCTTTGTCTGCGAGGCAATGTCACGGCCGACCTAGCGCGTAGCTGTGGCCTGCACGCGCTCGCTGGCTGGGCGGACCACTGGATCTAGATTATCCAGCCTGTCGCTCAGCCCGGCAGTTGATTGTAGATCTCCCGAGAGAAAAAAACAAAAAAGATGTCAGGAAGGAGACAAAAAATGCTAGGACCAGATATCCTAGCTGGGAGCCTGGGTCCTCACTCCTGACTAGACAGATTAAAACAGATTACCTGGAGCCGAGAGGGGGGTTATATACAAAACTTAGGACGGCCCATGGGCGTAGCCAGGTGTTTTTTGTTCTGCCTAGTCCTACTCCTGGAGGAGGCAATATAACCCAGTAGTTATGATTTATGGAGCGCTGTGTCCGTAGAACGAAAGAGAAAAAGCAGGTGACTGGGGAAATGAGGAAAAATCAAGTAGTAAAACCTTTTTCTGTCTTAGTTAAAGTGGAACTAAAGGCAGAGATACTTCCCTTTCCAATGGTCCCTCTGGCGTCGGCATCTTCTCCTGTGTTGGCTGGTGCAGGTTGATGTCACTACAGCACATGTGCAGGAATCGTCAGTCTGACACACAGAATCAGGCCAGCCACTGTAAGATGAGCTGTGCATGCTGTGATCAGGTGTAATTTATTGCAGAAGAAACATTGCATGTCCCTTCTGCAATAAAAAGCCTGCCTGCTCACAGTGAGTTACAATGAATCTTTAGTTCCACTTTAACAAATCTTTGACCTTAGCAGTGCAGGGAGGGGAGCCACTGCAAGGGTATTTGTTTTTACCCTGGAGTTTAGCTTTAAAAATAATTCTGGGCACTGTAAAAAGACAAGTTGCTGGTAAACACAGTAGCCCACTTTAATTGTGGAATAGTGGGCTTTAGTGCCGGTTCACATTTGTGCGATGCGGGAACGTTGCCGGGAATATGCAGCGTGATCCCGCATCGCATCCGCACCTCTGGCAGTTCACACTGCCATATGCGATACGCAGGAGGTGTCAATTTAAAAGTTAACGACACCCCCCCCCCCCCCGTTGTGATCACATATCGCAGTGCGATCTGCAAGTTTGCACAGAATCGGATCGCACTAGTGTGAACCACTATGCAATCCGATTCTGCTGCGGATGAAAAAAAGCCTCATGTGCGTGTTTATTGCGGATGCGGTGCAAATTCAGCCATACAAAGTGTATGGCTGAAATTCGCACCGCACATGAGATCGCATGTAATTTAGGAGCAGTGCGCTCCGAAGTACATGCGATCTCCGCAATTGCACAAATGTGAACCAGCACTTATGGTTACAAGAACTTTACGGTTACAATTCACGTTTTTAAAAAAATAAATGCACATTTTTTGCAGGTATAAAAGAGGAGCCTGCAGAGCACTGCACCCATGATCGGCAAATGTCCAGCTTCTGCAGACTCCCAGCATAGCTATCTGTTCATACGGCCCGGCAGTTACCTGAGAACAGGAAAATCAAAGGACTGTGAATGAATGATGCAGCCAACAGGGGAGAGCCCACATGGCCGTGCTGTTTTCAAATAGTGAAAGTGGGTGCGGAGGGAAGATCTCCGGCCTGCTGTCACGAGGAGGGGGTTGGGGGTTTATGGGCTGCAGCATTGGGAACATGTTACCTATTTCACCCTAAAAACAGGTAAAACATGTAACATGTTTCAAAAGTGAACTTATCCTTTAAAGAGGGTCTCAATTACAGGTAAAAAAATGGATGAATCAGGAGCATTTTTGCTAACAGTATGTAAATCTTTACACAGGATGTTCCATGAACTTCCAAAAAAGTACCATTCCTCATTGTTCACATACCTTCCTAATATTTCCAGCAGTTCTGCTACACCATTAAAGTGTTCAGTTTCATAAACAAATCTGAAAAAAATAAAATACAAATAAAATCACAACACAAAATCTAAATAAACATTTTCTATATACACTCAGGCTATATTCACATCTTGGCGTTGCTATTACAGGCGTTTTTATGGGCGCTTTTTCAGGCGTTTTTTGTGCAGGCGTTTTTAGATTGACTAGCGACCAATGGAAAACGACTGTAATCTGCCCAAAAAGAAGCTCATGTACTTTTTTGAGCGTTGGGCGTTTTGCTCACGGCGTCAAAACGCTCAGATGTGAACAAGGGCCATTAAAAATGAATAGGGTTGGTCTTGTTGGGAGCTGATCCTAGAGCAGAAAAACACCTCCAAAACGCCTACATGTGAACGTAGCCTTATGGGGGGTCACCCCAGCTAGGATAATAGTGTAGAAGAGTACCTTTTTTTTCCCTCACTTTTAAATCAAGTAAACATTTTAATTAATTTGCATCTACCATCTCAAAAGTAATAACTGTACAGCTCACTTCAGTGGTCAGTCCTACAGAAGGCTTACCAATGGTTAGGAGCTGATGTTTCTCTAGCATGGGGTACACTATGAAGGGATTACTGAACAAATCCCACCATAAATCCATTGCCATGCTGTTCATTTTTTTCTTTTTTTAACAATTCATTTTTTGAAGCCCCAGACAATATTACTCGGGTGGGGATTTAAAGAGAAACCATACTTTGCCCATAGTAAGAAATGTAGCATACTTATAAACAGTATGGATTACCCTTCCCCACAAACCATTACATTAAGGGTAATACACAATGTCACCAGGGCTTCAGGCATAGATACTGGCTGCTCAGAGAGCTGAGCTGTAGGGAGAAGGGAAGCGCGCATGCTCCTCTATGCTCATATGTACCAGCGATTTCTTAGGAGATCTTGAGGGAGATCATGCTGACAGTGGAGCATGGGGGAAACAATTATTTGTGGTACCTCCTAAAAATTATATTGCCTCTTATCGGCAAATCTATAGGTTCAATTTAGAGTGGAACATAAGCTAAAATTTTCCTGGAAGGGAAAACGAGAAAGTGAAGGGAAATCTAGGGAAGGGGGAGATTATTGATATCCCTAGAAAGTTGGGAAGGGGGAGATTATTGCTGCCCGCATCCCTGCTGCAGGTATTATATATTCACTTCCTGTGTTGTCACCAGCACATGAAAAACTGGATTTTTTACTTACCGCAACATCCATTTTTCTGATGTTCATTGACGGACACAGCACCCACCCCTCTGTGGAGTTGTAATTCTGACACTGCTTGTAACAAAACTGAGTACCTATAGCAGAGAGAGGGAGTATACCCCCTGGGACTGCCCATAGGTGTAGCTAGACTTTTTTTTTGCCTAGTGTCCTACTCCTGTAGGGGGCATTATAACCCAATGGTTAAGAAGATCAGGAGCTGTGTCCATCAATGATCATCAGAGAAATACATTTTACGATAAGTCAATAACCCCATTTTCTTTCGTTCATTGACGGACACAGTTACTGATCTACATAACCATTGGGACGTTCCAAAGCAGTGTTAAACATGAGGGATGGGAACAGGAAAAAAATTCCCAAGGTTAAACAGCCAACCAGGCAACAGGAGCTCAACCACAACAAAAACAGGAGCCCAACTGAAAAAAAAAAAAAAAAAATAATTACACCCTCAAAAGAGGACCAAGTACTCTAAACAGCAGCCTGTAAAACCTTGCGGCCAAAAGAAGCATCCGCCGATGCCAACACATCCACTTTATAAAACTTTGTGAAAATGTGCATTAACAATCAGGTGGCCGGCTTGCAAACCTGCGTCACTGACGCTTGATGACAGAAGGCCCATGAGGCACTGAGCGCCCAAGTAGAGTGCGCCCTGACAGGGAAAGGAGGAACCTAAACCTTGATGGAATAGGCCTGAATCAATGTCTGTCTAATCCTTTTGGAAATGTTTGCAGAGGAAGCGGACAATCCTTTCCAAGGCCCATCCATAAGCCCAAATCATGAGTCTGATTTCTTAAAAGACTCTGTAGCTGCCAGGTACACCCTAATCGCCTGGACCACATCCAAGGCATGCAAAGCAATTTCCTTCGGATGTTTTGGCCTGACACACAGGGAAGGCAACACAATGTCTTCATTCAAATAAAAATCAGAGACAACCTGAGGAAGGAACAATAGACAGGGGCGAAAAACCCTGCAGGGGAATCTCCCGAAGATTCTCAAAAAGAGGCTTCTGGAGGACTGACCACACCAAACTGAAGTCCAAAAGCGGAATCAGAGACCGCACTGGAGGGGTGAAGTGCCTAACTCCCTTCAGAAAAGTACGCACCAAGGAGTATGTGGGCAAGGGCCATTGAAAGACGACCGCTAAAGTCGAAACCTGACCCTTAATGGTACTCAAGGCCAGTTTCTGCTCAACCCCCCGTTGAAGGAAGGTCAAGATCCGAGCCACCGAAAAAGAGCGAGGATGAGACTCACACCACGCAATGTACGTCTTCCACGTACGATGGTAGATCTTCCTAGAAGTAGATTTCCTAACTTAAGAGCGTTGTAATCAACGACTCCGATAAACTTCTATCCATCATCACCTGGCGTTCAACAGCCAAGCCGTCAAAGCCAGGAACTGTAAAGCAGAATGGAAGATTGATCCTTGGGACAGCAGATCCCCCCTGAGAGGAAGCTTCCAAGAAACGTCGGAGACCAGCTGCACCAGATCGGCGTACAAAGCCCGGCGAGGCCAGTCCAGGGCCACTTAGATGACCGGAATACCTTCTTTCTCGATCCGGCGTAGAAGTCTAGGCAGAAGCTTGAGAGGAAGGCGTAAAACACACGATACTGACCACACAGGGCACCAGAGCATCCGTGGCGTAGGCCAGAGGATCCCGTGATCGAGCCACAAACCTCTGCACCTTTCTGTTGATCCGGGAAGCCAACAGATCCATCTCCGGATGCCCAAACAGAGACACAACTGATGAAACCCCTCTGGATGAAGGGACCATTCCCTTTGGTCCAACGCCTGCTGACTTAGGTAATCTGCATGCCAGTTTTCCACCCCAGGAATGTGTACGGCGGAGAGAGCTAGAGCGAACTGTTCTGCCCAACTTAGAATGCCGGGTACCTCCAGAACCACCAGGACACTTCTTGTGCCCCCCTGGCTACGGCCATGGCATTGTCCGATTAAATGCAGAATGGACATCCCTGAAGATGATCCGTCCAATGTTCCAGGCACAGTCCGATCACTCGGAGTACCAAGATATCGATCAGTAGTCTGGACTCTTCCAGTGTCCAGACCCCCTGAGCAGAAATTTTGTCGAGGACGCCTCCCCAGCCGGACAGGCTGGCATCCGTGGTGACCACTGTCCAATATAAGTGAAGGATTTGCCCAGCCGAAGCACCGAAGAACAAAGCCACCATATCAGGGACTCTCTTGTTTCCTGGCTCAGCCAGATCGAATTGTCCAGAGACTATGGATTCTTGTCCCATTTGGCCAGAATCTCCCTTGCAGGGACCTCCTATGGAACTGTGCGAACTGAACCGCCTCAAAATGTAGACACCATCAGGCCCAGCACCCACATGTAAGTCCAGAGGGATGAATATCTGCTTGACAAATTGCAGCCTGCAGTCCAGAGTCAGACCCAGATAGTCCAGCTTTGTGGACAGAACCAGCGCAGAATTCTGAAAATTCTGAATCCAGCCAAACTCCTGCAGAGTTCTTATGGTGATCTCCAGGTTTTCACCCAAAGCAGCAGGAGACTCCGCTCGCAGAAGGTGGTCATCCAAGTAGCCCATTCCCGCGATTCCCCTTTGGCTTAACTAAGCTATCACCGGTGCTAACACTTACGTGGAGACCCGAGGAGCAGAGGCGAGACCAAAGGGTAACGCCACAAAACTGATAATGTCCATCTCCCACGGCAAAGCGAAGGAAGTGCTGGTGACCGGCACTTACCGGAATGTGAAGGTAAGCATACTTGATGTCGATAGAGGCAAGAAAATCCCCCTGACGCAGCGATGCCAACACCGTGCAAATGGACTCCAGTCTGAACTTCTGCACCCACACAAAGCAGTTCAGCGCCTTGAGGTCCAGGATTGGACGCACCTTGCCTTCCTTCCTGAGAACTGTAAACAAGTTTGAGTAAAATCCCTAAAAAGATTCTGAAATCGGAAACCGGGACAATCACCCCTTGAAGTAACAGGTCTCGTAGCACCCCAAACAGATCCTGTAAGTGGTCTGGGGACATGTGTAAGTTGGAAGGAAAGAACCTTGCCAGGGGACAAGAGCGAAACTCGATTTTGTAGCCGGACCGAATGACTTTGTGAACCCACTTTACTTGTACCAGGGAAGTCCAAGGGTCAGGAAACCAGCTAAGACGTCCCCCAAACCCCCGATATGGGTGAGGGTGCATCTTCATGCTGAAGAAGTCTTGTCCGCGGGTCTGGAGAAGCCCGCTCTTGGCTTGCCAGACCAGGTTCGTTTGGATCCTCCAGAGGAGGCCATGAAAGGCTTTGAGCCCTTGTCAGTCGACCCCGAGGGACGAAAAAAACTTCATATGGAGCTGAGAAAGAGGGCCCACGTCTACGAGGAGGTTTCTTGCTCTTAGTAGCCTGCGGAAGAAAGGTACTCTTCCCCCCTCCGTGAGACCTTTAATAAAGTCATCCAGGGTAGCTCCAAACAGGCGATCTCCTTGAAAGGTTAGATCAGTCAAGGCCTTTTTAGAAGTCTGGTCCGCAGACCAGCATTTGGGCAAAAAAACACGCCGAAGGACCACTGCCAAAACAGGGAGCCGAACCACAAGGGGAGCCGTATCACAGATAAACTGCAGCCCCTGGACCAGCTAGTCTGCCAGCTCAACAAAGGCAGGGGGAGCGGTTCTCCCTCCAGGTGTCGGCGTAAAAGCTTAGCCCACTTGGTCAGTTTGCAACACCAGGGCAATGGTGAATACCGGCATCAGTGCTGAACCAGCCAGAGTGTACATATTGCGGGCCACAGCCTCCGCCTTCCTGTCAGCCGGATCCTTAAAGGACTCTTAACCGGAATCATGGTTGCTTTGTTCAATCTGGAAACCAGAGGGTCCACCACCAGTGGAAAAGTTCACTTCTTAATAAGGGAATCCTCATAAGGGTAATGCCTAGAAAAATCGCTTAGGGACCCCAAGGGGACACTTTAGTCGTCCCCACTCTTCAGGAACAACTTTGTCAAAATAGGTGGGGAAAGGAAACCTCTTTGCCGCACTGGATGGCTTGTGAGTGCCAAAGGGAACCACCCCCCACCTGTTCCTCATGGTGTAGGGCACTCAAATCAGCACTACCATTGTATAAAATAATGTATGAAAGCAGAAATTGTCCTAGGAAATATGAAAAGATATGGTCCAACTCCATAGAACAGTTATTAATGCATTGACAATTACCCGTGTTATCCATATCACTCCTTTCCGCTCTTCAATCTTACCCCTTTTTTAATCTTTGTCTTCTCACCTTCAACCATTCCCCCACCGGCCTTTTTTTTTCCCTTCCCCTCCTATTACTCCCCCCCTCCCCTGCTTGACCTACTTATCTCATACTGGTCCGGATCACCACCTATGGTCTAGGCAATGCCGACGATGATCCTAGTACTGTAGTGTGCAATAGTAATTCCTCTTCAGTCAACAACGATTTATCTGCACAAGATAAATGGACATATTGTATGTACCTTCCTCTCACTTGTTACCTTGTTCCGCAAGAATCCAATGTACGGACCCTGTTAACTATTGTTTCATCTATCAATAAAACAAGTTTTCTGTTAAAAAAAAAAAGTCTCACGCACAGATGATACAATCAGTGCGTCCACCAGCGCCTTTTCATGCACGGTTGCAGATGTGGAGGAATTAGCCTCACTATCAGAGGATTTCGGGCGCGTGGTTGCAGACTCAGCAGGGTGACCCACGTCCGCGGATGCCAAATCAGATTCAGGATCTGATGAGGCAGGGGGTGCTTTTCGCTAGCCGTGCATTGATGGATGGTTGAGACCCGGAGGGCCCTGCAGCCTCAGAGAGGGGATCAGGTGGGGAGATGTGCTTCAAAGACTCCATGAGTCACCTGGGGGACCCCGAAAAAAAGGTATAAAAACACTGCAAGGGACAACCCCCACCGCGCTGGCAGTACCACCTGGTCGCCAGGCACAAAGCGATCCTCAACAGAGAAGGAGAGAACCCCACCAGACTCCCCACCCAGCAAAAACAGCCACCTGCAGCCACCAGGATAATCTGCACTCCACGTGCGGCGATTAGGAAGTGAAAGGATACAGGAGTCAGCACCAGGGGATGAGAAGGGGCTCCCGCCGTCTAAATCGCCACCCACAGTGCTCCACTGTCATGGCCACAGCTATTTTCAATGGCAAACCACCTCAAAATGGCCACCGGACTACACAAACATGGCCGCCGTACATAGAAACACATAGGCTACAACAAAATGGTGGCACCACGAGGCTTCCAGGGACCCAGGAGGGATCCCTAGGCCTTAAGGACAGACACAGGCAGGACGGGGGGCACTGGCAGGAGCCCCCACCAGGTACCCCCCCCCTGCCCACAAAGCCGATCATCTGGTCGCCGGCGGCGCAGCCCCCCTCACCAGTATAGCACACTGCCCCCACCCCAGGAGGTGGACCAGACCACCCAAACAGCCCCAGACTAAGTGGAGCGGGGGGGTAAGTTGGGGGACAGATGAACGGGAGGTGTCTCCTGACGGGAAGAAGGGGAACCCGGGGTACGACCCAAGGAGAGGGGCCCACAACCACCCCAAAACCCTCCAGGGGGAGAGGGGGGGGGACGGGACAGCTACTCACCATACTAGGAACCGGGTGGGCACCGCTCCAAACAGAACCCATCGAAATGAGGGGCTGTTAGCCAGGAGGAACGCTACGATTTGGGCCGAGACCCGGTCGTATGCAACCTCGCGAGGCGTTTAACTCGCAGGCCAGCCCCCGTCCAGCGGGGCTATGTCGGGCGGAGCTGAGGTCTGCCCGCGCTCGCTGGTCAGACTGGGATGGCCACTGGATCTAGATTATCCAGTCCAGGAGTTGATTGTAGATCTCACAGAAAAAATCCAGGAGAAAAAAAAAATTTCCAGGACCAGAGATCCCAGCAAGGAACTAGGTCCTTTCTCCTGACTATGCAGAAAAAAAAAAAAAACTGAGTACCTATAGCAGGGAGAGGGAGTATACCCCCTGGGACCGCCCATAGGTTTAGCCAGATTCTTTTTCTGCCAAGTGTCCCACTCCTGTAGGGCACAGTATAACCCAATGGTTATGAAGATCAAGAGCTGTGTCCGTCAATGAACGAAAAAGAAAAATAGCTATGATTAAAATTACAGCCTATACAAGTGCCACATAAAACATTTCAATATTGAGAGGGAAAAATATTAGAACAGAAAACACACTTACCGTAGAAAAATATTGTTAATCTGTTTACGAATAAATGCTCTAAGTCCCAGGAATTTGCCATAAATTCTGTGTAAGACTGTTTTTAAATAGTCCCTTTCCCGAGGGTCTTCACTGTCGAAAAGCTCTAAAAGCTGGGGAAAAAAATGCAACATCAAAATAAGTTATAGTAGACAGGCCACTTCTGATTTTTGAGCTACAGTAAAAAAAAAAAAAAAAAAATGCCAGATTAGAAAAACTGATTCATTACTTGATTCTTTACAACAGCAAAACAAGCACAGGTTCAGTATTCTAAATAAGCCAACTTCCACCAAAAATAATATTTCATAGCCCCTTTGTTGCTGGATGTGCTTCTAAATCCAACATCCATGGTTTATTAAACCAAAAGAATCTGGGATTATTAGGCTTACAAGAACCAAGACAAATACCATGTTTGGGTGAGGTTGCCCCTTTATACTTTACCACACCACACTACAAGGGGTTGACATCATCACATATGACAAATAGATTCACCTATAAGTAGAACCTATGAGCAGGGAATGTAAGGAAGAACAAGCAATAAATCCATCTAACATTTTATGCATATTTTCACCCTACATGTAGCCAAAATATAAGCAGAAAAAAGGAGAATAAGGGACATAACTTACAGTCAGGAGGATGTATCCTTTGTGCTGATGCTTCTTTTTGTCAAAATCCTCCTCTACCTTGCCGCCGATGCCACCTCCCCCCCCCCCTCCTCCAAATCTTCCAGTGCAGTTGGGGGTTAATACAACTACCACCCTTTACGTCCAGCTGCTCTTTTTAAATAACCTTTACTACAGCTTCTATGAATAAAAACACAATCTATGAGGATGGACAGATGGTTGATGGGTCTGCCAGCTCTATTCATAGATCATGTTTCATTTATGAAAGCTGGGGTAATGTTGGGGGTGTGGAGGCATGGATGGACGGAGGAAGAATTCAACTAAAACAAAGCAAAATCAGCACAGGGGTGTAACGCTCTGGGGTTTGATTTAGTGAACTGGATTTGCAGCTGCAGAATTTCCACTCAGTAGTCTTGTAGAGATGTGTTGAATCACCTTATCCAACTCTCCTGACTCATCATAGTGGCTCAGCCCGCTTCAGTATGCACATACACAAACACTCAGATAAGATGTTGCTGGAGTGAGAAGATATCTATGCAATAGTATTGAGGTGATATACTGAAGGAATAGGCTTGAGTAGTGATAGCAATTAATGATAGGCACTCAGGTAGTAATGTTGCAGGAGCGGTAGCAGATGGTGATAGATAGTATGCAGGAGGGTTAGCAATCATGTACAAGTAACAGGTGGTAGGGGATAGCAGATGAAGTGTACAGGCGATGCCAAGTTAATGCAAGGATATAAGTTACAGGTGGTAGTAGGCTCAAGAGCTAGCAATCTAAGTAACGATGCAGGTGATAGATATTGTAGTGCATATATCCTAGAGTTTAGCAACAGTTCTTAATATGCAAGAATAGATAGCATGTGACTTGATAGGAAGGGATCCCCTGCGGGGTACTTATCACTAGCTGGTAAGCGAGGTAAAGGATCAGGTAGCGAGGTAAAGGATCAGGTAGCAAGGCTCCGGTCAATCCAGGTATAGGAAGATAGCTGGAGGATTCGGCAGCGTCAGACAGGGATTTATAACGAGCGGTTGCACGAACACCTTGTGAGTGCACAGCGTCGGTTGAAATAGCCGCTCAGAGCGGCGCCTAGTGATGACGTCATCAGATGTTAAAGAGACATGCAGCTATATGCGTTCCACCTACCTGAATGGTGGAACGCAATGCGGAAGTAAGAGGCTAGAAAGGTACTGAAAGTACCAGGATCTTACAAGGGGACACATCTTACCGACTGTAATTTACATCCCTTGTGCTGATTTTTCGGTTTTGTTTTTTTTTTTTTTTTTATTTTGGCTGCATTTATGCCTCATACACACTGTGGGCTGAATGAAAAAAACGGAGGGAGCTTGCTGTACTAAATAAGCGACATTCGTACAGCGATCTCCGCGCTGAGCTATTGGCTGCCTGTGCTGATCAGATGCTGGTTTTCCACCATGCCTGTTTGACAGAAGCTGGCCTGCTGATGTACACATGGGCTGAATGTCGGACGTTTTTTGCTGAACCAGCCAATACCGGCAGATATTCAGCCTATGTGTACAAGGCTTTAGGCATTAAAACCCAACTTGACCTTTCATTTTATACCAGTTAATTACATTCCTGGTACACCAAAACAAAAGAGGTTAAGAGAAGTTTTATAGTCCATTATCTTTTAAAAGCAAAATCAGAAAAGCTTGCCCCCTACCAGCATGCAGTGGAGAAGTTCACTTTGCTCTCTGTGTGAAAGCAGTGGTCTATCTGCAGAGGCTAAAAACAACCCCTGCAAAGTCCAAGGTGGACCAATGTAACTATCCAAAAAAAAAAAAAAAAATACCCGGAATTCAGCTTCACACTGAAAGTTCAGTTGGGTATTTAGAGATTTAAATCAGGCCCATATTTTTGTTGGACACAATTTTGATAGCTTTTAGTATTTGCCCCTCTGGTGCAAAGATAGATAAGTAGAACAAATAGATCAGATCTATAAAGTGTCACAAAGATGCTTCCATAATAACCTAGAGACTGACCAAATTTCATAGATTTAAACATTTATGTAAATGTCAAAATCAAAAATGTTGCTGGGCTGTGCTGCTCTTCTAAAATGTTTTAAAAATGTGATGTCACTGGGATGAAGCACTATAGAAGTAGACTAAAACAATATTTTTATCCAGTTATAATGAACTCCAAACTACAATGTTCGCATCAATATAAATGCAACCAATCAGCAAACTAGTGTGGACAAGCAGACTATTTGGTTGAACTAGATGGACTTATGTAATGTAACTTTCTAACAAAATTAGTTAAGGTAAGTTGCCACATCTGAACAAATGCTGGCATAGAAGCTGCTAAAATCTCATTATTTCACCAACTGGATGTTTCTAACACTTTTGTACACTAGATGGCAGACTGAACCTAGATGTTAGAGCTGAAATCTTCCTAGAAAGAGATACCATATTATTTTCCAGGAAATATTGTCTCCAGAAAACTTTATGAATGTGTCCCTGTGGCATAACATCGGGTACAGGTGTTTTCTACAATTAAACCTACATACAAATGCAATCATTAATGTCTACTATGTTGCTTGGAACCCACTATAGTACAATGATGATCAATACTGGCTTCACATTTCCTATATATTACATGTTCACAAAAGTTTCTTCCAGAGGGGAGACACTAAAAAAAAACAAACAACAGACATGGGTAACATCTATTTGCTTTACAGATGAATTACTTTATACTGAGTGCCGCCTGGAGTTCTACAGCCGTGGCCAAAAGTTTTGAAAATGACACAAATCATTTTCACAAAGTCTGCTGCTTCAGTGTTTTTAGATCTTATCGTCCAATGTTACTATGGTATACTGAAGTATAATTACAAGTATTTCATAAGTTTCAAAGGCTTTTATTGACATATACATTACGTTTATGCAAAGAGTCAATATTTGCAGTGTTGATCCTTCTTTTTCAAGACCTCTGCAATTTGCCCTAGCATGCTGTAAATCAACTTCGGGGCCACATCTTGGATGGCATCCCATTCTTGCATAATCAATGCTTGAAGTTTGTCAGAATTTGTGGGGGGTTTTTTCGTTCACCCACCTCATGAGGATTGACCACAAGTTTTCAATGGGATTAAGGTCTGGGGAGCTTCCAGGTCAAGTTTTCTTCCCCAAGCCACTTAGTCATCACGTTTGCCTTATGGAAAGGTGCTCCATCATGCTGGAAAAGGCATCGTTCGTCACCAAACTGTCCTTGGATGGTTGGAAGAAGTTGCTCAAGGCGGATGTTTTTGTACCATTCTTTATTAATGGCTGTGTTCCTAGGCAAAACTATGATGGAGCCCACTCCCTTGGTTGAAAAGCAACCCCACACATGATCGTAGCGCTGATCTTTTCTTCTCTGGTTTTTTCCGGATGCATCAAAAAAAATGACTTTACCCAGTCCTCAGAAGCCCAATCCCTGTACCTTTTGTAGAATATCAGTCTGTCCTTTATGTTCTGGGGAGAAGTGGCTTCTTTGCTGCCCATCTGGACACCAGGTCATCTTGCAAAAGTCTGTGCGTGCAGATGCACTTACACCTACCTGCTGCCATTCCTGAGCAAGCTCTGCAGTTGTGGTGCCCCGAACCCACAGCTGAATCAACTGTAGGAAACGGTCCTTGAGCTTGCTGGACTTTCTTGGGTCGCCCTGAACCCTTCTTCACAAATGCAGTGGAAATGTTTTTTTTATGGGATTAAGTTAATTTTTATGGCAAAGGGCTTTGCAATTAATTGCAATTCATCTGATCACTGTTCATAACATTGCGGAGTATATGCAAATTGCCATCTTAAAAACTGAAGCAGCAGACTTTGTGAATATTAACATTTGTGTCATTCTGAAAACGTTTGGCCACGGCTGTATATTAAAACAGAATTGTGATACCCACAACATGTTTCAATAAAACGTTCACCTTAATTATGTTGGTAAATCTTTAGAGCTTATTTGCTTTAAAATGCCTGCAGCATGTCTAATATATTTACAGTAGAACTAAAGGCAAAAACATTTTTTTAGAGAGAATAACAAAGGGTTATTACCCCATTTTATTTATTTTTTTCTATCTGTGCCTTGCTGGGGAGATTATCTCCTTCACTTCCTGTCACCAGAACTAGTGTCCCCATTGGAAGATTTCACCTCTAGTCCTGTTTTGGTGGAAAATCAAAATTTGGGATTTTCTTTTCACTTTTGGTGATAACTGTAAACAGAACCATTAGGGTGAATCTC
Source organism: Pelophylax lessonae (assembly GCF_965119305.1). Classification (NCBI taxonomy): domain Eukaryota; kingdom Metazoa; phylum Chordata; class Amphibia; order Anura; family Ranidae; genus Pelophylax; species Pelophylax lessonae. The sequence continues at coordinate 149,054,878 of NC_138780.1, forward strand.
CCTAATGAGGATACAGAGAGCAATAAAAATCTAACGGGTATTCTATAATCCCTCTCCCCTATATCCAAAACAAAAAAAGTTTTACCTTCAGTTATTAGTTTAAAGTATAACAAAAGCCAAAACTATTAGGGGTCAACCGATAGTTTTCTCAGGGCCAATACCGATTTTCCAGCCACCCTTCAGGCTGATAGCTGAAAATCTTGCAAATTTAAAGTTTTTATTTTTACACTGTCCTTTCAATTAATATATTTTTTTTATTATTGCTGTCACAAGAAATGTAAACATCCCTTGTGACAGTAATAGGCAGTGACAGGTACTCTCAATGGAGGGATACTCCATTGAATACTGTAATTTTTAAAAAATCTGGCGCCTTTAGGGCTCCAGGACCAGGAAGTGATATCATGATGTTGCTTCAGGGTTACTACGCAGCGTATGTGCCGGCTAGTCACTCGGGCCTCCCGGTGGGATAGGAGACCCGGGCAAAGCGGCAGTAGTGACATCCCCTCTCGCTGCTGGTAATAACAGCTGAGCGGCTGCTTAGCCGTATCGGATGTTATTACAAGAAAGCCGACCGTCCCCTCTAAAAAACTGTACCAGGGTGAGATCTTTATCTGCAGGCATCACTCCAGTACAACCCCTTGAAGCAATATTGGCAAGTTTGTGTCCGATACTTAAAAAAAAAAAAAAAAAAAACAATTGAAAATAGGTCTCCAATAATCGGCCCCACAGATAGTCTATATAATTTTTTTTAGTTTGAAAGTGGTGGTAAAGGGTCAGAACAACTTTTAGGTTTGGATTGCAATCTGTGGACCCACAGGGGCAACTCCCGACTTATCCTGGTGACAGAGAAATTGATGAGCAACCCAAAATGTGGCAATTGTCACCAAGACTAAAGGGCCAATCTTCTAATGGGGACATTTGTTGCAGTGACAACTGTCTAAGAGGGTTAACCCTTGATTTGAAGAGGTTTTCTTCCTGTCGTATCTCCAGAACAGGAAGTGAAGGGAAATCTCTCCAACTAGAAAAATCCAATTTTCTCTTCCGTTCATTGACAGACACAGCTCCATATTTTTTAACATAGGGACGTCCCAAAGCAGTGCCAAACATGAGTGGTGGGAACAAACCCAAGGCTAAACACAAGCCAATCCAGGTAAAAGTAGCTAAACTAGAACAGGAGCCCAACTTGAAATACACCCTTCAAGAGGGAAAAATAGACCCAAATCGCAGCCTGCAAAACTTTGTGGCCGCAAGAGGCAACCGCAGATGCCAAAACATCCACTTTGTAAAACTGTGAAAAAAAGTGCTCACCGACGACCAAGTGGCCGCCGTGCACACCTGCGCCACTGACGCCTGATGATGGAAGGCCCAAGAAGTATTAAGTGCCAGAGTAGAATGTGCCATCACAGGGAAACGGGGGAACAGGATCCCTAAGCAATTAAGCCTGGGTCACCACTGTCTGTCTGATCCATCTGGAAATGGTAGCAGAGGAAGCAGGTAGCCCCTTCCGCAGACCGTCCATAAGCACAAAGAGCGAGTCTGACCTTCGAAAGGACTCTGTGTCTGCCAAATAGACCCGAATAGCTCGAACAACCTCCACAGTATGCAGGGCAAATTCCCTGGGATGAGCCGGTCTGGGACACAAGTACGGCAGCACAATGTCCGCATGCAAATGAAAATCAGAGAAAACCTTCGGGAGGAACGACAGCCAGTCGCAGGACCACCATATCCCTATGAACCACCAGATAGGAAGAACAACAAGACAATGCCGCCAACTTCGACACCCTGCAATCAGAGGTGAGAGCCACCAAAAAAGCCACCTTTGTGGCAGCGTAAGTAAAGGGATTTCCCGTATGTTTTCAAAGGGAGGTTTTTGAAGAACCGACAGAACAAAGTTCAAATCTCACGATGGCAGTAAAATGACGAACACCTTAAAGGCAAGTATGCCCCAATAAATGGGAAGCCAAAGGGCTTTGAAAAAGACTGCCAAGGCAGACACTTGCTCAAGCCAGTTTCTGATCAACACCCTATTGAAGGCCAGAACCTGAGCCACTGCAAAGGAACGAGGATGGACTCCTTAAACCTCACACCAGGAAATGTACGTCTTCTACGTCCAATAAAGTTTTTGAGATGTAGATTTTCTTGCCTTCAAATTGGTTGGAATCAACGAGCCAGACAAGCCCTTGTCCTTCAGCACCTGACTCTCAACAGCCAGGCTGTCCAACCAGCGACCGTAAAACAGGATGGAAGAACAGCCATTGAGCCAACAGATCGTCCCTGAGAAGAAGCCTCCAGGGGACGTTGACTAGTCGCACCGGGTCGACGTACCCAGATCCGCAAGGCCAGTCTAGAGCCACCAGAATGACCGGATTTCCATTTGGCCTCAATGCTGAGTAGAAGTTGCGGATCAAAGGCATAAATCAGATGGTACCGGCTCCATGGAGCCACCAGGAGTGTCCATGGCGTCTGCCAGAGGCTCTCGTGACCTGGCCATGAACCTCGGGATCCTTCTGTTGAGCGGAAACACCAACAGATACACCTCAGGGGTGCCCCACCGCAGGCAAATCTGATGAAGCCCGTCCGGATGAAGGGACCAATCCCCCTGGGAATTTTCCAAGCCGGAAATGTGCACGGCGGAGAGGGCTGGAATGAACCATTCTGCCCACCAGAGAATGCCAGACACCTCCAGGGCCGCTAACACTCTTTGTGCCACCCTTGTGATCCACATAAGGTAAGGCCGTGGCGCTGTCTGACTGAATCAGCACTGCGAGCCCCCAGAGCTGATCCATCCAATGATCAAGGCAAAGCCTGATCGCTCGAAGTTCCAAGACATTGATAGGCGTCTGTAGCAAGGTCAGGGAGCGCAGCCACCAGACCAGAGAACGCTTTGTCACGCAACTGAAAAATCACCTTGTCCAGAGAGATGGGCTTGTCCCATTTGACCAGAAACTCAGTTTGAAGGCGTATCATGTAAAACTGTGCAAACAGAACTGCCTGAAAGGTGGACACAATCAGGCCCAAAACTCGCATGTACGCCCGAAGGGACGACCACATGTGGGCTAGCAACAGTTTAATATCCTGGTCCGAACCAGGGCAACTCCCGAAAAGAAACCACTCGGTCTCCCACAAAGTCTGGTTAGTAATTGCCACATCGTCCGTCAGAGCCGAGTGGAGGTCGTCCAGTTAACCCAGCACAGCAATCCCCGCTGTGCAGCAGCAACACTAAGAGCAGGGCCAACACTTTCGTGAAAAACCAAGGAGCGGAGGCTAGACCGAAGGGTAAAGTCACAAACTGATAGTGCTCCTTTCTCACGCTGATGCCGGGTGCAAATAGGAATGTGCAGGTAAGCATCTTTGACGTCTAAAGAAGCCAGGGAACCCCCTTGGTGCAGGGACGCCACCACCTTCCGAAAGGACTCCATCCTGAATTATTGCACCCGCACAAAATTGTCCAGAATCAGAAGAACTTGCCCTCCTTAATGGAAACCATGACAGGGTATGAATAAAAACCCCCAAAAATATTCTGATACCGGACCTGGGACGATCATGCCCTGGAACAACAAGTGTTGCCTTGCCCACAACAGAGCTTACAGCTTATCTGGGGGCAGGTGCACAGTGTAAGGAACCATTCCGGAGGACAAGAACGGAATTCTATCCTGGAACCGGATAAAATCACCTTGTGGACTCACTGGTTGCTGACCCAGGAGGTCCATGGCCCCAGGACTAATGAAGATGTCCCCCCTATGCCAGATATGAATGGGGGCAAACCTTAATGCCGAAGGGGCCTTGTCAGCAGGTCTGGAGAAGCCTGCTCTCCGATTGCAAGATCAAGCCGCTAGAAACCTCCCGAAGAGGCTTTGAGGAGCTTGGAACCTTTTTCTGAAGTCCCTAAGGGGCCGAAAAAAAGAAAAAAATTCTTATGGGCTGAAAAGGAAGTTCCACGCCCCAACGAGGCACCTTCCCCTTCGCAGACTGTGGAAGGAAGGTACTCTTACCCCTGTCCCCCGTCAGACTCCAATGACGTCATCCCGGGTAGCCCGGAATAGGCGCTCGCCCTGAAAAAGCAATTCGGTCAGGGCCTTCTTGAAGGTTTGATACGCAGACCAACACTTTAGCCACAAAATACACCTAAGCACCACTGACGAGACAGATAGCTTAGAGACTCATGGGAACCCGCAGCCAAAGATTAATCGAAGACAAACTGCAGACCCTAAACCAACTGATCCACCAGTTCGCCATAGGCATCCCCCCATGGCCAGATGCAAAAGCGTCGCCCACACCGTCAAGGTCTGAGACACCAGATGGGAGGACAAAACAGGCCGCAATAACCAGCCATAGTAAACAGATAACGAGCCTTAGAAATTCTGCCTGCCTGTCAGCCAGATTCCTGAAATCACTGGCTGACAGGCAGGCAGAATCTGGAAAGCTGGATAAGAACACCACAACCGCACGGGACGGCTTGTGAGTGAGAAACGAAACAGATATGTCCGCAGCCTCGGCTGCATCCACCAACATAAATGTCTCCTGCTCGGACGCAATCAGTGCATCTACCAATGCCTCTTTTTGTGCAACGCAGCAGCCATGGAGGAATCATATTCCCTGTCTGATGGGTAAGGAAAACCTGGACTTAGACCCCGTAGGGTGGTCTCACCTGCATCGACCGAACCAGATGAAGGTTCTGATGAGACCGGAGAGAACGGGGAGCACATTTGCTAAGCCAAAGCCCAATGCCATCCTTACCACTCACAGGGGGCGCCGACTGAGGCCCACAAAAAAAAACGTGGGGCCACTGACAGGACCCCGCGGGTCACCTTCCAAGAAGGCCGCAAAACGGACCCCCCCAAGGTCGGCTGCCCGCCGATGTTGTGGGAAGCCCCGCAGACAGGCTACCCCGACAGGGGAAAGAAAAACCCTGGAGTGACTGACCGCCCCACAATGCATCCAGGAAGGAGAGGAGGGGGCCCGATCCAGCAAAACGTGCGGGTAGCACTACCAAGACAGTGACCTCCTTGCCACCGAAGTGAGGGAGTTGTCGGCCAGAACTAACGCTGTGACACAGGCCGAGACCCGGTCTTTATGCAACCTTGAGAGACGTTTAACTCGCTGGCCAGCCCCATCCAGTGGGTCTATGTCGGGGCTGACCGCGCACTGAGCTATGGTCTGCACGCGCTCATTGGCTGGGCTGAGGGGACCACTGGAACTGCAATAGTCCAGCCCGTCACTCAGCCCGGCAATTGCTAGATGATCTCCACAGGAAAAAAACAGGAAAAAATCCAAAAACAAACAGCAAATAGACAAAAATGCCAGGACCTAGGGCCTGGCAGGAAGACTAGGTCTTACTCTTGAACTAGGCAAACAAAAACTGAGTATCTCTAAGCAGAGGGGGATTATGCAAGCTGAAAAGCACCCACGAAGCGTAGCAAAGCTTTTGTGTTGTCTGCCTTGTTCTATTCCTGTAGAGGGCAGCATAACCCTATGGTAAAGAATATGGAGCTGAGTGTCAATGAACGGAAGAGAAAGAACTTTGTACCTGCTATACTTGTAGAAGCATTGGCTAACTGGTTGTAGAGATTGTAGCAGCCCTAAGGATTGTGAATTGAGGCAAAGAAGTGGCTGACCAAGTCTAATTGATTTTTTGTATACAATGAGAGTCACCAGCGTATGGCCAGCTTTAGTTACAACATTAGAAGACATTAATCCAAATATAAGCAACCAGCAATACCAAGCCTAAACGTGAGAATAAAGCAAAAGTGCTAAAGACAAACATTTTTTCAGCATGCTGCATCTCAATGATGTAGCCAAGAAGGTTAATTTAATGAAGAAAATCTGTCCTCTCAAACAATACTTGATGACAGATTCATAGAAACCCAGCGGCCCACCATTCCAAAGGTTATTTTTAAGATGACGGCTGAAGAGTTTACATAATTTACATACTTATTACAGTTTGCCAAGTAAAAACTGGATACAAAAGTGAGCGCTGGTTACTCAATCTCTAGAACACTAGACGAGATTCTTCAAATGTTTGTCTCTTAGCAACAAATGTCTCATGCTGGATCTCCAACAAACTCAACTGGCTTGGCAGGAGGAAGCCCATTTAACCTGCCTAATAATACGAGATCGCTATCTACCACTTGACAATGAACACACTTGGAGACAGAAAAACACTTACTAGAGCCATGTTTAGAGAAGAAGTGCTAAGAGATCTGGCTTTCTGGTCTGCAAACATCAAAGTGTCTGCAAAGCTACATATTCAGAGCATAGGTTCTCCTGCGAACACAGCAATTTTAACGCCGCTTTTAGGGGTGTCTTGTGTTTTTATTTTCTGCCTCTAAATGCCCCTCCATGTTAACCTATGTGTCCATGCACACACAGGAGTTTAGAGGCAGAAAAAACTCACTGCCAGCACGTCCAGAAGCAGCTTCATCTTGGCAGAAAAAAACGCTTGATTAATGTAAACATGTCTAAATGCGCATTAACACTAAGCGCAATATTCGCTTGAGCGTTAATTCATTTTAATTGCCAGAATTCTGGCCAATGAAATGAGTTGGCACCCAAACGTCTAAATGCCAAATGCCTAAACGCATCTAAATGTGTTTACACCCATCACGCATTTTTGCAGGTTAGCCAACGCCCTGTGTGCATGGGCATAAGAGTACAAAGATTTTCATTGATAATTACATAGCTTCAAATCCGATAAGAAGCAGAACAGGTTTAACATTCATCACCAAACAGACATAACTGGCTCAAGGGGAAGCTATAGTCCTGTTTTTAAGATATACATTAAGGTTAGCAGCTTACTGTCAACATTCTTATCAATGTGTGTGCCTTGAGCATAGTTCGCAATTCCAGAGAAACCATTTTTACTCATTACACATGTAGTCGCTTTCTGCTTGCCAGTGTTGCACAGGGACTGTGCCCTTCACTGCTCCTCTCTCAAACCACGTTTATGAGTAAAGTCTGACCAACTGAAAACAAGACCTGCTTTAGGGTAAAGCCCAATTGAATCAATGGGACCAATGTAACGTTGTATATATCATACCTGTCTAATGCCACTGGAAGCTGGAAATCACTGAATACCACAACAGTGATTTTAAACTTGCTTCCAGGGTCCTGCGCAAAGCAGCTTCACTTCCGCTAACTGAACACAAGAGGAGGGCCGCTAGATACAGGCGACATTCAGAAACACTCTGCATTTTCTGAATGCATGCAAAGCGTTGTCTGACTGGACAAGGTCGAGAGAAAATGTGGTGCCACTGAAGGTGGCCTCCTCTACTATCCACCATCTATTACAGATTGGAATATTTAAACACCCCTTCCCCCCAATCATTCCTCTTTCCACATGTCTCTATTCACCACCTATTTACTCTAGCAGAGCGCCATGATATACTGTTTGTAATGTGGTGACGTTGCACTCTCCAGCTTTTCCAATTTAGAAAATGCTCTGCATTCATTCCGCAAATACAAAGCATTCTCTGAATGGTGCCCATGCTGAGCAGCCGACCTGAAAGCAAGTGGAGATCACTGGAGCAGCGGTCTCTATTTCAGTGATCTCAAGTTTCCGGGGCATCAACCAGGTAAAACTGAGATTGGAATGGGAGTCATACTCAAAATTCATAATTCAGTAATCAAATTAATAAACTCAAGCAGGCTATAAAATTCTATCAAGGCAATTTAGGCTAGAACAGGGCAGTCAATTAGCCATGAGGATCTGGAAAACCTCTTAGACCCCCCTTTCACACAAGAGGTCCGATAGGGTCCAGCTGTCTGTTTTTTAGCCAGACCCGATTAAACACTCCATTCTTTTCTATAGACCGTTGGATGTAAAACGGACATGCGTCTCGTTTACACCAAGCTACCTCTGGGTCCAAACCAATTTAAAAAAAAAAAAAAAAAAACACAGAAGGGGATCTGGCTGGCAGGATTGGATCAGGGGTAGTCGGGTGTAAACAGACAGCCAGTCTGTTTACATCCTGCTTCCCATAGAGCAGAGCGGGCTTTGTCTGTTCTGCATAAGCAAAACAGACATGAACCGGTCATCCCCTGCTGAGCAAAACCCAATCTGGCTCATGAAAGGGGGGCCTTAAACTAATGTCAAAAAGCATGCTGCATTCGCCCTTAAATATAGGCCCTAACTGACTAGACATACTGCACAGCTCCTGTAACAGGAAAGGGTCAGTTTTTTTAAGTTTAGTATGGGATTTGAAAAAAATATTCAAATAAAAATGGGATTTTTGATTTACCGTAAAATCCATTTCTCTGAGGTTCATTGACGGACACAGCTCCTGTCATTCTTAACCATTGGGTTATACTGCCCCCTACAGGAGTAGGACACTAGGCAGAAAAAACTTCTGGCTATACCTATGGGCAGTCCCAGGGGGTATACTTCCTCTTCCTGCTATAGTCACTCAGTTTTGTTACAAGCAGTATCAGAAGAATCATAACACCACAGAGGGGTGGGTGCTGTGTCTGTCATTGAACATCAGAAAAATTGATTTTACGGTAAGCTTTCAGACACAGCTCCTGTCATTCTTGGCCATTGGGACGTCCTAAAGCAGTGTCAAACATGAGGGGTGGGAAAAAGCAAAAAATTCCCAGGGCCAAACAGTAGCCAACCAAACAGGGGCTCAACCAAAACAACTGGAGCCCACCTGAAAAAAAAAATAAAACAAAAAACAAAAACACCCTCGAAGAGGACCAAGTCCTCTTAATAGCAGCCTGCAAAACCTTGGAGCCAAAGGAAGCATCCGCAGATGCCAACACATCCACTTTATAAAACTTTGTAAAAGTGTGCACCAAAAAACAGGTGGCCGCCTTGCAAACTTGCTTCGCTGACACTTGATGACGGAAGGCCCAGAAGGCACTAAGCGTCCGAGTAGAGTGCGCCTTGACAGGGAAAGGAAGAAATTTACCCCTGATGGAAAAGGCCTGAACCACCGTCTGTCTAATCCATCTGGATATGGTCGCAGAGGAAGCAGACTACCCTTTGCGAGGTCCATCCGTGAGCACAAATCGAGTCAGACTTCCTGAAAGACTCCGTAGCTGCCAGTTACACCCTAATTGCCCAGACCAAATCCAAGGCATGCAAGGTAATTTCCTTCGTATGATTAGACCTGGGACACAGATAAGGCAACACTTTGTCTTCAAACAAATGAAAGTCAGAGACCACCTTAGGAAGGAATGGCAGACAGGGGCGAAGCACCACCTTATGCTTGTGAATCATCAGATAAGATGAGCGACAGGATAACGCCGCCAGTTCCAACACCCTGCACACAGAAGTTATAGCCACCAAAAAGGCCACCTTCTTGGACAGCGTAAGCAGGGGAATCTCCCGAATATTTTCAAAGGGAGGCTTCTGTAGAGCTGAAAGCACCAAATTAAGATACCAAGGCAGCAACGGAGCATGCACTGGAGGAACCAAATGTCGGACACCCTGAAGAAAAGTACGCACCAGGGAGTGTGTGGCCAAAGGCTGTTGGAAAAAGACTGCCAAGGCTGACACCTGACCCTTAATGGTACTCAAGGCCAATTTCTGCTCAACCCCCCCGTTGAAGGAAGGTTAAGATCTGAGCCACCGAGAAGGAGCGAGGATGTACCCCAAAAGACTCACACCACGCAATGTAGGTCTTCCATGTATAATGGTAGATCTTCCTAGAGATAGATTTCCTAGTTTTTAACAATGTAGGAATCACTGCCTCAAACAAACCTCTATCCTTTGGCACCTGGCATTCAACAGCCAAGCCGTCAAAGCCAGCGACTGTAAAGCAGGATGGAAGATCGGTCTTTGGGACAGCAGATCTTCTCTGAGAGGAAGCTTCCAAGGAACCTTGGTGACCAGCCGCACTAGATCGTCGTACAGATCTAAAAATGTTGCCAGGACAAAAGATCCCAGCAAGGAACTAGGTCCTTACTCCTGACTAGGCAGAAAAAAATCTGAGTACCTATAGCAAGGAGAGGTAGTATACCCACTGGGACTGCACATGGGAGTAGCCAAAAGTTTTTTCTGCCTAGTGTCCTACTCCTGTAGGGGGCATTATAAACCAATGGTCAAGAATGACATGACCTGTGTCTGTCAATGAACGAAAGAGAAATTATAATTACCTAGGTGGATGCAGCATCTTGCATCTGTCAGCTCCAGACCAAAAACTGAGCGATCAAAAACTGCTGATTTTTAGGGTTCTTGATCTTTAAGCTGCAAAGGGCTGGTGACTAAATCACCTGCTCTCTGCTCTGCCCCTCCAGTGCGCAATGGAATGCTTGGCTGTGGAGGGGGCGGGAGGGAGTTGCTGGTCCAGGCATCTGGGCAGGTTCCGACCATATGGTCAGGATCTTTCAGGACTGGCTCTGTGACATCAGCTGTCAGAGGGCTTTAGCCTGCTGTCGGCTGAATATGGGTCACAGGAGTGAAGAACAAACTGCACTCCTGTGATCCATAGAGGAAGTACAGCCAAAAAAGCTTTGGCTATACTTATCCTTTAATACAAAGTTTGCTTGGCTGCTTCAATCAAATTTGTTTTAATGTAAAACAAAGAAGGGCTCAAGCATCAGTATTTGTTTTATATCTGTCTGTGTCCCATTTGGAAAAAACCCTCGCCTCCCGTCCATTGACACCTGTCAACAGGAAAGAAGCAAGGGGAAATCTCATCAGGAAGCAAGGAAGGACTGTTATTCACTCCAACCAAAAAGAGTTTTGGCTGGATTAGTGCTCAAACAACAAGTCCAAGAGGAGGGGCTCTTTCTGAGCTATTAAACTGAAGAGTTTCATGCAAAAGTATATTACAGTAGAATCCTTTCTCTGGACACAACACACAAGGACGCAATGGCAAACCTAACTAGGATATCCTTATTTTCCTTGGCACCAACTCCAGTTGAGCTACAGATTATGTAGCTGAATCTGTCTGCACTTAAAATATATCTATCTTTCTTGGAACCTATATCGTGGCAATGGATAAATCTTATAGCAGACTAATACTAGCCACCTTCTTCTACACTTCTGCTTTCCTCCCCACTTTATAACTACATTAAAAGGTACGGTATCATTCTGCATATATTTCATATTCAAGAATTTAAAACAGGCATTTCTTTTTAAGTCAGATAAACAAAATGTGGATGAATATTACACATTTACTTGCAGTTAGCATGTAATGTGAGTGGTTTACTGCTATGAAGTACATTTCCTGAACAGTCCATGGTATTTGATCTACTGCTGTTTGGGTCCACACATAATATACACAGCTGAATAATTTAGAGGAGGACACACACCCCTCCTGTCTTCTAGCAAATATGGCCATGGATGTTTGTTTTTTTTTTTTCTTTACACAGAGACAATTAGGCTCCGTTCACATTTAGGCGTTTTGGGGCATTTTTGGGGAGTTTTTCTGCTCTAGGATCAGCTCTCAAAATCCCCAACAAGACAAATCCTATTCATTTCAATGGCCCCTGTTCACATCTGAGCGTTTTGACGCTGTGAGCAAAACGCCCAACGCTCAAAAGTACATGAGCTTCTTTTTTGGCAGATTACAGGCGTTTTTCATTGGTCTCTATTCAATCTAAAAACGCCTGCACAAAAAATGCCTGTAAAAACGCCTGTAAATCACTGTAAAAAAACGCGCGAAAACGCTACGCTCCGGTGTGAATGTAGCCTTAAAAGAGAACAAGCCAGCGCTGGGCTTTCTTATTATAAAGCCTAGTATGACAAGGAAGTACCTAAGAATAATTTTTTATTTGGTAAATAAAAAAAAAAAAAAAAAAGTTTCAAAACAAAAAGGAACACTTTTAGTCCCCGTTCACACTGGAGCGACCTGGTCGCCTGACAGGTCGCCGTGGGGCACCTTCCATAGAGAAGCTGCGGACCCGTTCTAATAGGAGCGACACAAGTCGCTCCGACTTAGAAAAAGGATCCGGAGCTTCTTTGGGGCGACCCGGAGCGACCTGCATAGACTTCAATGTTATGAAGTCCGTGCCGGCCGCTCCGAGGTCGCGGTGCGAGCAGCGCGCCGCGACCTATGAGGTCGCCCCGGCAAGTAGCGTCGCCCCAGTGTGAACGGGGCCTTAGAAAGGCACCCAAGTGTCCCAGAACCAGGAAAAGTACAGGTTACAACAGGCTGGGAAATTGATATTCACTATGAGATTTTCTGTTTAAACCCCTGCCTTGTAGTAGTTCTGCGCCATCTTATCGGTGTGTACACGTCTGTCATGTTCCCCTATATGACTCCCACCATAATGCAAGTTATATTTGCCATGTTTTCACACACGTCATGCTACATTGTCTTGTTGCATACCTTAAAGAATTAAAAAAAAAAAAAAAAATCCATCTTCAGAAAAGGACATATCTTACAGTGTAAATAAATAAAGATAAACTTACCTGTAATACAAATTTTTGATCTATGTACTTTTTGGCAACACTGGGCTGAAATTCTTGGCTTTCCAAAAATCTTATGAAAAATTCATATACAAGCTGAAAAGAGAAAAATCATTAAATCAACTTGTATGTTTACCATGCTGACTAGAATGCAACCAATACTACTGGGGAAGGGTTACAGGGGAAAGTATTTAACAGAACAGTAGCTGTACAAAATATAAATACCACTGCTAGTTAACCAAATTGCTATTTATTAGACCCCCATTCACATCTGAGTGATCTTTAGGGATTTAATACTCATCTTTAGGATTCCAATAATATTCAAATGGTGCATATTCACCCCTGAGTGTCATGTCACTTAAAGCGACATGGATATCCTTATTCTCCAAAAAATAATCAAATCTATACACATCCACTACTTAAAGCGGAGCTCCAGGCTCCTTCAGAAAAAAATAAAAGTCAGCAGCTACAAATCTTAGGACACTTACCTGTCCACTAATCCAGTGGTATCTTCACTGGAGCAGATTTTCGAATCGGCTCTCAGGTGCTGCCACGGCCACCTTGGGTAAGGGAAACCGGCAGTGAAGCCTTGCGGCTTCATAACTAGTTTCCTACTCTGCATGCGGGAAGCGAACTGCACTTTGTGAATGGCCCAGCGGAGGGGGGCCTGAACTTCTGCATGAGTTTGCCATGGAAGTAGGAGCGGTACCTGTCAAAACCCCCCCCCCAGAAAGGTGCCAAATGTGGCAGTGGGAGGAGGCAAATAAGTGGAGCTTCCCTTTTGGGTGGAGCTCCGCTTTAATGGCCCACTATATTATTTTTTATACTGTGTTTTTCTGCATTCTTGTAACATTCTCTGTGAGCTTCCAAACCTTTCCTCCTCCCTAAATACAGTAAGAAAAAAATGTAGCCAACCTCTAACAAAATGTCTAAACACAGCAACAACAAAAAAAATTAATTTTGAATAGGCAATAATAGGTACTTTGAGTTAAGAATACATACTTGAATAGACAGATACATATTTTTGTCGCACAAACATAAAACAAAAGTAAGAGCTTCTTTGGGACAAAGTGGCTCGTTCTTGGGCACTATAAACTTCAATGGGAGAGCCTAAAAAAATTGGATTTTTGTCTTACCGTAAAATCCTTTTCTCTGAGGTTCATTGAGGGACACAGCTCCTGGTGTTCTTAACCATTTGGGTTATACTGCCCCCAACAGGAGTAGGACACTAGGCAGGATAAAAGTATGGCTACGCCTATGGGCAGATACAGGGGATATACTCACTCTCTCTGTTATAGGCACTAAGGTTTAGTTACAAGCAGCGTCAGAAGAATACAACTCCACAGAGGGTTGGGTGCTGTGTCCATCAATGAACATCAGAGAAATGGATTTTACAGCAAGTCAAAAATCCAGTTTTTTCTTTCGTTCATTGACGGACAAAGCTCCTGATATTCTTAACCATTGGGACGTCCCAAAGCAGTGTTAACCATGAGGGGTGGGAACAGCAAAAAAATTCCCAAGCCTAAACAGTAGCCAACCAGGCAACATGAGCTCAACCAACTGGAGCCTACCTGAAAAAAACAATACACCCTCAAAGAGGATCAGGTCCTCTCAACAGCAGCCTGCAAAACCTTGTGGCTAAAAGAAACATCCGCAGATGCCAATACATCCCCTTTACAAAACTTTGTGAAAGTGTGCCTCGACGACCAGGTGATCACCTTGCAAACCTGTGTCACTGACGCTTGATGACGAAAGTCCCAGGAGGCACTAAGCTCCCGAGTAGAGTGCACCTTAAAAAAGGGAAAGAAGGAACCTGACCCTTGATGGAATAGGCCTGAATATCTGTCTGTCTGATCCATCTAGAAATGGTCGGGGAGGAAGCAGACAACCCTTTACAAAGCCCATCCCCGAGCACAAATAGTAAGTCTGACTTCCTGAAAGACTCTATAGCTGCCAGGTACACCGTAAATGCCCAGACCACATCCAAGGCAATTTCCGTCAGATGTTTAGGCCTGAGACATAGGGAAGGCAACACAATGTCTTCATTCAAATGAAAATCAGAGAAGAACCACCTTCACCAGGTAAGGTGAACAACAAGATAACCCCGCCAGTTCCGACACCTTGCACGCAGAGGTGATCGCCACCAAAAAGGCCACCTTCAGGGACAGCATAAGCAGGGGAATCTCTGGAAGAGATGTATGATGGTAGATTTCCTAGCTTTTAACAACGTAGAAATCACAGACTCAGACAAAACATTTATCCTTTAGCACCTGGCATTCAACAGCCAAGCCGTCAAAGCCAGTGACTGTAAAGCAGGATGGAAGATCGGCCATTGGGACAGCAGATCCTCCCTAAAAGGAAGCTTCCAAGGAACGTCGGCAACCAGCCACACCAGATCGGCGTACCAAGCCCAGCAAGGCCAGTCCGGAGCCACAAAGATGACCGGAATCTCTTCTGCCTCGATCCTACGTAGAAGTCTAGGCAGAAGCTTGAGAGGAGGTGAGGTAAGGTAAATCAGACGATGTCAGACTGTGCCACCAGCGCTGTGGTGTCTGCCAGAGGATCCCTTGATCGAACCAGAAACCTCTGCACCTCTCTGTTGCGCTGAGATGCCAACAGATCCACCTCGGGGATGCCCCACCGGAGACACAACTGATGAAACACCTCAGGATGAAGGGACCACTCCCCTTAGTCCAATGCCTGCCGACTGAGGTAATCCACCTGCCAGATTTTAACCCCGAAATGTGTATGGCGGAGGGGCCTGGAACGAACCGCTGTGCCCACCTTAGAATGCCGGCTACCTCCAGAGCCACCAGGACACTTCTTGTGCCCCCTTGTTGATTAACATAAGCCACGGCCGAGACATTGTATGATTGAATTCGCACTGGACAACCCTGAAGATGATCCGTCCAATGGTCCAGACAGTCTGATCACTCAGTTCCAAGACTCTGATCAGTAGTCTGGACTCTTCCAGTGCCCTGAGCAGAATGCTTGCCGAGGACGCCTTACCAGCCAGACAGGCTGGCATTTACAGTGACCACGGTCCAATACAAAGGGAGGAAGGATTTGCCCAGTCGAAGCGCCGGAGAATGAAGCCATCATATCAGGGACTCCTTCGTTCCCTGACTCAGCTGGATCTGATTGTCCAGAGACTGCGGAGACTTGTCGTATTTGGCAAGAATCTCACTTTGCAGGTACCTCGTATGGAACGGTGAAAACAGAACCGCCTCGAAGGTAAACACCATTAGGCCAAGCACCCGCATGCAAGTCTGGAAGGATGACCATCTGCTGGACAGCAGGAGACGAATTGCAGCCTGCAATTTCTGGAGTTTGTCCAGAGGAAGGAGCACTCTGAACAAGGCAGAGTCCAGAGTCAGGCCCAGATAGTCCAGCTTTGTGGACAGAACCAGCACCGACTTCTGAAAATTCAGATTTTAGCCAAACTCCTGAAGAGTTTGTATGGTGATCTCCAGGTTTTCCACCAGAGCAGTAGGAGACTCCGCTCGCAGAAGGAGATTGTCAAAGTAGCGCAGCACCGCAATCCAGTGCGAATGGACTTCATCCTAAACTTCTGCACGCGCACAAAGCAGTTCAGCGCCTTTAGGTCCAGAATTGGACACACTTTGCAGTCCTTCCTGAGAACTGTAACTCAGCTTGAGTAAAATTCCTGAAAACATTCCAAAGTTGGAACCGGGGGAATCCCCGCTTGAAGAAACAGGTCTTGTACCGCCCCAAACAGACCCTGTAAGCGGTCCGGGGACAGACGCAAGTTGGAAGGAAAGAAGCTTGCCGGAGTACAAGAGCGAAACTCGATCTTGTAGCCGGATCAAATGACTTTGTGGACTCACTTGTCTTGTCCAGAAAAGTCCACGGGCCCGGAAACCAGGGAAGACGTCCCCCCCACCCCCGATACAGGTGAAGCTGCACCTTCATGCTGAAGGAGCCTTGTCTGCAGGTCTGGAGAAGCCCGCTCTCGATTTGCCAGACCAGGTTCGTTTGGATCCTCCAGGAGGCCCTGAAAGGCTTCGAGCCCTTGTCAGTCAGAGGGAACGAAAAATCTTCTTATGAGCAGAGAAGGAAGGTCAACCTCTATGACGGCGTTCCTTGCCCTTAGTAGCCTGCGGAAGAAAGGTACTCTTCTCCCCTCCCCCCCCCCCCCGTGAGATCTTTTAGGATGTCATCCAGGGTAGCTCCAAACAGGTGATCTCCTTGAAAGGGAAGGTCAGTCAAGGCCTTTTTGAAGTCTGGTCCGCAGATCAGCATTTGAGCCAAAAGACGCCGAAGGACCACTGCTGAAACAGAAAGCCGAGCCGCTAGGGGAGCCGCATCCAAAGAGGCGTCACAGATAAACTGCAGCCCCAGGAACAGCTGGTTCACCAGCTCAGCAAAGACAGCTGTTCTCCCTCCAGGTCATGGCATAAAAACTTAACCCACTTGGTCAGAGTTTGCAACACCAGGGCAGAGGTGAATACCGGCCTCAGTGCCGAACAGCCAGAGTGTACATATTGTGGGCCACAGCATCCGCCTTCCTGTCAGCCAGATCCTTAAAAGCCAGGGACTCTTCAACTGGAATCATGATTCCACCGGTGGAACAGTCCACTTCTTAATAATCCTCATAGGAGTAATGCCTAGTAAAGTGAATAGGGACCCCCAAGGGGACGCTTTGGTCGTCCCTAGACTTTAGCGACAATTCAGTCAAAATTAGTGGGAAAAGGAAAAACCTTTGCCGCTCTTGATGGCTTGTGAGTGCCAAATGGAATCTGCGCCTCCATCGCAGCTGTGTCCTCCATCTTCAAGGTCTCATGCACAGATACAATCAGTGCTTCCATCAACGCCTTTTCATGCACGTTCGCAGATGTGGAGGAATCATCCTATCAGAGGATTCCGGGCGAGTGGTTGCAGACCCAGCAGGGTGACCCACATCCACAGCGGCCAAATCAGATTCAGGATCTGATGGGAAAAAATGAGGCAGGGGAAGGCAGTGGGCGCTTTTTGCTACCCAGTCTCCCGAAAGCCACCTCCACCTGGGACACAAAGGACTCCAGAACCGTCATCAGTGCATCGATGGATGGTTGGGACCCGGAGGACCCCGCAGCCTCAGTGAGGGGATTAGGTGGGGAGATGTGCTCCAAAGACTCCATGAGTCACCAGGGGAACCCCACAAAAAAGGTGTAAACACTGCAAGGGACACCCCCACTGTGTTGGCAGTACCACCCAGTCGCCAGGCACAGAGCACCAAGCAATCCTCAGCAGAGAAATAGAGGACTCCACCAGACTCCCCACCCAGCAGAAACAGGCACCTGCAGACAGCACGATAATCTGCACTGCACGCGTGGCTTTCAGGAAGCAAAAGGATCCAGGAGTCAGCACCAGGGGATGAGGAGGGGCTCCCACCACCAAAATTCGCCGCCCACAGGGCTCCACTGTCATGGCTGCCGCTATTTTAAATTGCAAAGCAGCGCAAAATGGCCACTGGACTACATAAACATGGCCGCCGTGCATAGAAACACACAGGCTACAAAAAAAATAGCGGCACCATGAGGATTCCACGAATGCCTAGGCCTCAGGGACAGACCCAGGCAGGACGGGGGCCCTGGCAGGAGCCCCCACCAGGTACAACCCCCCCCCCCACTCCGCAGGCGATCGTCCGTTTGCCTGTGGCACAACCCCCATCGCCAGTATAGCACTCTGCCCCCACCCCAGGAGGTGGACCAGGCCACCCAAACATAAGTGGAACGGGGGTAGGATGGGGGACAAATGAAAGGGGGGTGCCTGACGGAAAGGAGGGGAACCCAAGGAGGGGCTCACGTTCACTCCAAAACCCTCCAGGGGGAGAGGGGAGACAGCTACTCCCCATACCAGGAACCGGGTGGGCACCGCTCCAGACAAATCCCTCTACATCGAAATGGGGGGCTGTCCGCTAGGGGGAACGCTGCTACTCAGGCCCCGTCCAGTGTGGCTATCTCACAGGCCGACCTAGCACAGGGCTGAGGTCTACGTGCTCTCGATGGCCAGACTGGAGTGACCACTGATCTAGATTATCCAAGCCCGTCGCCCAGTCCGGCAGATATTGTAGATCTCACAGGAAAAAGCCAGGAGAAAAAATTTCTATCTAAAAAGAAAAAAAAATTCCAGGACCAGAGATATCAGCAAGGAACTAGGTCCTTACTCCTGACTAAGCAAAAAAAAAAAAAAACTGAGTACCTATAGTAGAGAGAGGGAGTATATACCCTGAGCATGCCTATAGACATAACCAGATTTTTTTATGCCTAGTGCCCTACTCCTGAAGGGGGCAGTATAACCCAATGGTTAAGAATATCAGGAGCTGTGTTCGTCAATGAACGAAAGAGAAATGTGCATGATTTCTTGCCTCTCCCCCTCCTAGTAACTGGCTATCAGCTAAAACAAATCTTGAGCTTGAAAAACAGAAAAGTGACGACATGAAAAAGTGATCCATTGAGTCTGCCCTCCCTTTTTTTCTTTTTTCATTTTTTTTAAATCATACATAATTTTATACATGCTTTTTTATTTTTTTTTTGTTAACTTATTGTCCGAGTATAGATCTAGGTTTGTCCCAAGCATGTTTGAAGCCACTTACTGTTGACTGACTCACTACCTCTGCATCATCAACTACCCTTTCAGTAAAAGGATACTTTCTAAAATTAGTTTTTTCCTTTCCTCCTGCTAGTTTGAGGTCATGTCCCTGTATTCTTTATAAAACACACAGAAAAAAAAAAAACGCTCACACTCAAATGAGTGAGCAGGCCTTCACTTCAAAACTCAAAGTTTGCATTCATTCAACCTGTGTACCCCCCCCCCCCTCCAAGTAAGAAACTGGCTTTTTTTTTTAATAAAAATTCGCCCTAGTCCACATCCTGTCTCTATTGCCACCTAGGTGAAGATGAAATTCACTACTGCTGCAGCCTCCTGGAATATCTAATGTACAGCAGACAACCCAGGGGGCATCAGCATCCATAAAGCAACAAAAGGATTGCAGACCTTGCAGCTGCATTATCAAAAAGACCGACTGTAAGAATCCGGTAGAGACAGCAGACTTCCCGAGGACATAAGAGAAAATGATTGCAAAGCAGGACCTGGCAAGAGGTGCAGAGTTTCAGCAGGACAGTGCTGGATTTGCAGGGCAGGCGAGTACGCAAATTGAAGCAGCATGACAGGCAACAGATTAGAAAAAAAAAAGTGAGCAGGGAGAATGAAATTCCTCTTGAAGTTAAGGTGAGGCAGAACAGTTCCTCCTGCCTATAGGTAGTAGATAAACTCCAATCATTCTTTCAGTGCACTGAATAGATCTTCTTTCGGTAAGACATCATGCATTGGCCATAGAAGTTGCAGGGCACAGGATTCAAGGAAGCTGGATGGGTGAACATGGGAGGTTCTCTGAAATCCGACTGCAGTGGCTTACAGAGATTTCAAACAACTACGAGCAGATTATGGCTTTAACACAGCTGCGGTGTTGCTGGACAGCACTAAACGCACACTGACTGGTTTCACTAGTAAGGGCCTTACAGCCAGCCCAAAATGCTTTGGGGTTTATTTACTAATACTAGAGAGTGCAAAATCTTGTGCAGCTGGGCATGGTAGACAATCAAGACAATCAGCATCTAACTTCAGCTTGTTCAATTAAAGGATAAGTTTACCCATGGGAACATGTGCCACATGTTTTTAGGGTGGAACATGTTCCAGTTTCTGCAGCGTCTCCCTGATTCAGTGACAGCAAGCAGGAGATCATCTTCCCCCACTCGCTGTCACTATTTTTAAATAAGTTCTGTGAATGAGAAACTACAAGTGCCGACAGCCTTTGTGGATGTCTGCTTGTAGTTCTCAATGACGCTGTTGAGCACACTGGTAGTTCATTGCCTCTTCCTGACAGTGTTCATCTGCCTGCAGGTACCTGATATGAGCAGACAGATACACAGATGTCTGCATGAGTCCTGCATCATGGCACCCCCATTATACTGACCATGGGTGCAATGCTATCAAGTCTCATTGTAAATAAAAATAATAAAAGCCTCCCCCTCAGCTCTAAGACTGAGAACCGAGCCATTCAACATTACCGATCAAGCAAAACAAGCTCTGACTGTACATCTCCTTTAAAGCTTACTAGTCTTTAGATGGGATTCGTTTTCTTTTTAGGTTTTTGTTTTTTTTTTTTTATTTCACCCGATAATGCTAAAGCAATACTGTCCCTTAGGTGGCTACACTCCATTGTATCTATGGATATCAAACATGTCTGCCTTTTTAATCGCCATTACAAAGGGGGAGATGTTGGAATTAGTGGCATTTTCTATAATTGTTAAAAGTGTTCTAACCTACAAAAAGAAACAAATGCAGTTTCCACATTTTATTACATTTTTGTTCTTAGGTTTAAGCTCAGCCGAAAATAATTTGCTTACATTTAATTTTGCAGAATTTTGTTAAGAATGTCCATAAATAAAACAGTAATAAATGATGCATACAGCTATAGACCCATCTTTGTGCCACTCTATTATAGGGAGTTCAATTCATCTTCCTGTTCAGCACTCAGCAAAGTGTATGGCAATGTTTAGACTTAAGTCAAAGTCCATACAAGGAGCTTTATGTGGCAAAAGGCTCTTACTGGGAACAACGATTCCTGCTCTACTTTTACCTTCATTTCTATACTGAATAAACTTGACAAACTGCTATCCATGTACTGTATCATTCTGCCTATTTAAACAGTAAGTGGCTAGCTAAGCAAAGACCTTAAGCAGTAATGTTCTCTTTGTAGCCGGTGGATATTCTGTGTCTTTGTGCCGAAATACCACCAACAGGGCTGTAGCTGGATTTTTATTTTTTCCACAGATAGTGGAAAGTGCACAGGCATAGCCTAGAACACAGTTACTATCCCTGCCTGCTAATGGTAACAGACAAACGAAGACAGACTTGCTTTTGCAACAGTGTGCCCCAAAAAAATGTTAATTCTCCAAATATTGCACTGCATAGAACATTCAAGTCTCGGCCACACTGAACATTTTAAAAACGCCAGTGGCTTTGTAGTGAGTTTTTCAGCTTTTTTGCATTGGCGTTTTTCAGCGTTTTTAGCTAAAAACAGCCTCTCTGCTATTTTAGTAACTCCCACTTTCCCACAATTCATCTCTGCATAGCCTTTGTTAATTGTTTAGTCGCCATTTTCAGAGCAG
The DNA here is from genome assembly GCF_965119305.1 of Pelophylax lessonae. NCBI lineage: Eukaryota > Metazoa > Chordata > Amphibia > Anura > Ranidae > Pelophylax > Pelophylax lessonae. Next base: position 149,076,409 of record NC_138780.1, read on the forward strand.
AGAGAGCACTAGAGGAGAGAAGAGCACTAAGCGATTAGGTGTGGAGAAAAAAAAAAAAAGGGTCCCAACAACATTTTGGTGCAAATGTGATACAATTTGAGCCATACAAAATATATGGCTTAAATTGCATTGCACAGACATTGCGTAATGTGCACAGGAATGCGGTGCGTTTTTGGTGCAAATCACATGCGGTGTTCAGCATGCACCAGTGTGAACCCAGGCTCTGTTCCATGAACGACACCTCACAACAGAACCCAGGCTTAAAAAAAACAATGGAATCAAAAACGTCAAAAACGCAAGTTAGCAGCGTTGTTTGGCATTTATCGATGTTGGAGCGTTTTTACAGCTGAAAAACGCCACTCAAAACCCACTTTTTTTTTTTTTATAGCCAGACAACGCCCCTGCCAAAAACTGCTGAAAACAGCCTGTGTGTGCATGGACACATAGGATAACATGCTGGGGCGTTTATTGGCTGTAGAAAAAAAAAAAAAAAACACGTTTGACGCCAAAAACAGCAGCTGTAAAAACGTCCAGTGTGCATGATGCCTCAATCTGCACATGTACAGTGCCTTGCGAAAGTATTCAGCCCCCCTGAACTTTGCGACCTTTTGCCCCATTTCAGCCTTCAAACAAAGATATAAACTGTAATTTTTTGTGAAGAATCAACAAGTGGGACACAATCATGAAGTGGAACAAAATTTATTGGATATTTCAATCTTTAACAAATAAAAAACTGAAAAATTGGGCGAGCAAAATTATTCAGCCCCCTTAAGTTAGTACTTGTAGCGCCACCTTTTGCTGCGATTACAGCTGTAAGTCGCTTGGGGTATGTCTCTATCAGTTTTGCACACCGAGAGACTGAAATTTTTGCCCATTCCTCCTTGCAAAACAGCTCGAGCTCAGTGAGGTTGGATGGAGAGCGTTTGTGAACAGCAGTTTTCAGTTCTTTCCACAGATTCTCGATTGGATTCAGGTTTGGACTTTGACTTGGCCATTCTAACACCTGGATATGTTTATTTGTGAACCATTACATTGTAGATTTTGCCTTATGTTTTGGATCATTTTCTTGTTGGAAGACAAATCTCCGTCCCAGTCTCAGGTCTTTTGCAGACTCCATCAGGTTTTCTTCCAGAATGGTCCTGTATTTGGCTCCATCCATCTTCCCATCAATTTTAACCATCTTCCCTGTCCCTGCTGAAGAAAAGCAGGCCCAAACCGCGATGCTGCCACCACCATGTTTGACAGTGGGGATGGTGTGTTCAGGGTGATGAGCTGTGTTGCTTTTACGCCAAACATAACGTTTTGCATTGTTGCCAAAAAGTTTGATTTTGGTTTCATCTGACCAGGGCACCTTCTTCCACATGTTTGGTGTGTCTCCCAAGTGGCTTGTGGCAAACTTTAAACGACACTTTTTATGGATATCTTTAAGAAATGGCTTTCTTCTTGCCACTCTTCCATAAAGGCCAGATTTGTGCAGTATACGACGGATTGTTGTCCTATGGACAGAATCTCCCACCTCAGCTGTAGATCTCTGCAGTTCATCCAGAGTGATCATGGGCCTCTTGGCTGCATCTCTGATCAGTCTTCTCCTTGTATGAGCTGAAAGTTTAGAGGGACGGCCGGGTCTTCGTAGATTTGCAGTGGTCTGATACTCCTTTCATTTCAATATTATTGCTTGCACAGTGCTCCTTGGGATGTTTAAAGCTTGGGAAATCTTTTTGTATCCAAATCCGGCTTTAGACTTCGCCACAACAGTATCTCAGACCTGCCTGGTGTGTTCCTTGTTCTTCATGATGCTCTCTGCGCTTTAAAACGGACCTCTGAGTCTATCACAGTGCAGGTGCATTTATACGGAGACTTGATTACACACAGGTGGATTCTATTTATCATCATTAGTCATTTAGGTCAACATTGGATCATTCAGAGATGAACTTCTGGTGAGAGTTTGCTGCACTGAAAGTAAAGGGGCTGAATAATTTTGAACGCCCAATTTTTCAGTTTTTTATTTGTTAAAGTTTGAAATATCCAATAAATTTCATTCCACTTCATGATTGTGTCCCACTTGTTGTCGATTCTTCACAAAAAATTACAGTTTTATATCTTTATGTTTGAAGCCTGAAATGTGGCAAAAGGTCGAAAAGTTCAAGGGGGCCAAATACATTCGCAATTTTATAAATTCCATTATATGCTGCCCAAAGTGTAATCCAACTCTTAATCTCAAAAATGGTGCTATATTTATGAAATACTTATTTTGCATTTAACTCCTAATGCAATGTGTCAAATACACAAAGTGAGCAGTCACTTAAAGCCACGTAAACAGCAAGCTTTTAGCTAAAAAAAATAAAAAATTGCAAAACTAAGGAGGATCATTTACAACAAAGAGTGGCTATCCCTTCATGCTCTCTATACTGCAGGGATACTCCAAACGGCAATCTACATTCTACAGCGGCAGCCCATTCATAAAAAAAGGCTGCAGTAAGGAGCCTACAAACAAACAAGCAGAGCCTCTCCTTTTGGGTGGAATTCCGCTTTAAATAGACCCCTTAAATGTTTCTTATAAATGGTGAATGTTGTCAACCCTACGTTCCAATCCTCTTACCACTCTACCCATTGTGGATCTGTGTGTTCAGTAGCTGTAAAAAGGGGGCTGTTTTATCCATGTGCCCATACACATGGATAGGTCGAATGGTTGGTTTCCATGTGTATGTCCCTACATGAGAGCACACATTGTGTCATCGACATTTCACATTGGGGATTATTCACTGCATACTTATTGTGTTTTTAACATGTTAAATTACATCTCTGAGCAGTGCAAAGTGGGATACCTAAAAGCAGACATGTGCAAAGTGAATGTTTTAGCGCATTAAGAATGTGTACTGATACCTGTAAATGAGGCCATGATGCTTCGAGAGTTGGTTCATCTTCCTCAGGATCAAATTCATTGCTGTCACTTGGAGGGAGGGTCCTAAATATATTGCAGGATACCTTGAGAAAAGAAAGAAGAAAAAAAAAAATTAAAATCAGTTTATTTTTCCAAATAAAGTGAAACTGTTGTGCACTTTCAGTAAGCCTTAATTTTGTCACTTCACCAAATGACCTTTTAAATTCTAATAATGGTGCTTCAGGTGCACATCATTAAAATGACGACCACTAGATGCATCAGTATTGTCAGAGAATGCCAAAACCACTTAAAGCAGTTGTAAACCCTTAGGTAAGCCTTTAATAAGGCTTACCTAGAGGTACTGTAAAATATCTCCTAAACTTGCACCGTTTATGAGATAGTTACACTTCAAGCAGCCGATGACATCATCGACACATGCGCTCTGAAGGAACGGCCATCCGTGCCGTTCCTTCAAAGCCCTGTGCCGTGAACGCCGGTTCCCGCGAATGCGCATGAGTGATGTCATTACGCCTCCGTCCAATCAGATGGCAGGAAGACACGAAACAGGACTGCTGAACAGGTCAGCCTGGTCATCGGTGAGCGGAAGTCACTGCGGAGGCTTCGTTCTAAGGCAAGTATTTCATAATGAGCTAGTATGGCTTTGTCTTACAGGGTTTTTATTTTTTTTTGGGGGGGGGGGGGGGGGGGTTACAACCTCTTTAGTAAGGGAATTACAACCAATATATAAATACGTACATATGGCTCCTTTTTGTAGTTTTTCATGCTTTCTTTTGCAGGTTTATCATTGTGGGTCTACATACTTCACAATTCACAGTCACTAACTTGTAAATGACAGTCTGCTTCAAAATCTCTCTATTTTTATTTTTACCTACAGGTAACCTTAGAATAAGGCTTACCTATAGGTTAAACTATCTCCTAAAACGTGCACGGTTTTGAAGATATTTCAGTGAGCAGCAGCTGGTAACATCACTGATGCATGCTCTGTGTAGAAACAGCATTATCCATGCATGCTGTTCTTTAAGAGCTCCGTGCCGTGGGCGTGACGTCATTGCAGCTCAGCCATTCAAGGGACCGCAGCCCGGGAACCCAGAAATAAAAATGGGTGAAGATTGAAGCCTCTACAGCACAGGTGTCAAACACAAGGCCCGCGGGCCGAATGTGGCCCTCCAGGCTATTTCATGTGGCCCTCGCACCTCTCCTGCACCACCCCCCTTGTCTTTGCCCCCACCTTGTCTCTGTAGTCTGCAGCAGAGAGGACAGAACTCCATTGCCAGATCCTGCACTCCTCTGTGCAGCTTGTCTTTGCCCCCCCCTTCTCAGCAGTACGCAGTAGAGAGGATGGCAGAACTCCTACAGAACCTGCACCTCTCTGTGCAGCCTCAACACCACCTTGCCTCTGCCTCCCCTGGACTCAGCATTAAGCAGACTCTGGAAGCTGACTCCTGCCCTCCTCTGGTTCTCCTCCAGACCCTGTACTTCTACTTCCCAAATCCACCTGCATCTTCTTCCTGGCAGCAGCACAAGGTAAGGGGGTGCATTGTGATGTAAGAAAGGGTGGGTGACTCTTGATTTCTGATGGTGGAGGGAGGCTCTTGACATCTCATGTAAGGGGGCGTAGGGTGCTCTGGACATCTATCTTCAATTAGTTTTTATTTGAATTTTCACAAAAGAGAAACAAGCATATGAAAAACATAATAAGTTAACATAAAATAACAAAAGAAAAAAAGGAAAAAAGAGAATATTGATATATGTTGATTACCATACCTTGTGACATTATATGTAGCAAGAACAGGAGACAAAGAAGTCCAATGCTATATACATTCAAGACCTAGGAGACTACTTAGGAAGTATATAAAAGATACATAGGAGGTACTTAAAAAAGCACCAAAAAGAAAAAAAAAAAAAAAAAAATATACCAGAGGAAGGAAGGAAGCACCACCACACTCCGAGTCGCGCCATCCACCGGCCTCAATTTTTCCGTTAGACACCGTGGAAATAGGGGCTTTGTTGCCAGAGAAGCCAAGCTATATGAAATTTATTACTTCGAAAAATTGAGTAGGCATATGCCTTTTCCAAAGAATAGTGTTGGTTAACTAAGCCTATTACCTCTATATGGGAGGGGGCTATAAGTGGTTTCCAACTTCTAGCGATTACCGTTTTAGCTGCTATCAATATGTGTATAAATACTGTTCTGATATCAAATGGTATATTTTCAATACCCAAAAATAGTAGCGCAATTGCGGGTTCAGGTTTGATTAATATGCCCGAGACTTCAGAAAGTATTTCAAAAATTTTCCTCCAAAAACTAATAAGGCCTTTACAGGACCAGAATATATGAAAAATTGTGCCAGTTTGATCGCACTTACGCCAGCACAATGAGTCATATTTAGGGTATATTAAGGACAGGCGGTAAGGGGTCAGGTACCATCTAGTAATTATTTTCTGAAATTGTTCCCAGTGTGTTACGCATTGTGTAGCTTTATAAGACATTTGTATCGCCCATCTCCATTGCTCTGGACATCTAATCTTACAGATAGAACCGGCCCTTTGAGGGCAACCATAATGCTGATGCGGCCCCACAATGAAATTGAGTTTGACACCCCGTCTACAGCATTGACAGCGCATCTCTGGAGGGCTTTGTTTCAAGGCAAGCCTTTCATATTTTGCTAGTACACAATGCATACTAGCACATTGTACCAAAGAAAAAGAATAAGCTATTGCGCTGGCTGGAACCAAACCATCATTAAAACGGGGCACATAAAAGGGCCAGGAGAGTGGTAGGGAACACCAGGTAAAATGGATGCAGCTCCTCTCAAATTAGGTCTTATATCCTAATGCACATATAAAAAGCCTTGTTCTATAGCTCGATGGTGTTTGCCGAAGCTAGCTCTGAATGATCTAATGGTACGTCCAACATACAGTAACCCACAGACATTTTAAGCAGTAAACAAACTCAGCTGAGCAGCAAAAAAATTGGGAAATAGGATAAGTTTTTCCATTCACCTGGAAATATTTTTTCTAATGGTCAACAAATTGACATGTAAAGCACTTGGGTTTTTGGCACTGCAACGTGCCTACCAGATTACAGAGGAAACCGAGACTCTATAGTGTTTTTATTTTTTGATAGCGCTTTAAGCTTGCTTGGAGCAATACGACTTTTCAAATTACGGGCTCTCCGTTATGTGAACATGGGTTTGTTGGGAATCAGAGGACCTAGTATGGTGTTCTGTTGCAAGACATCCCAATGTTCATTTAAAAAAAGTTTTTTTTTTTCCCCATGTATCAGAATCTGCTGTGATACTGTGTGATAAACCGCATCGGGGTCTGATCGTTGTTCGATATTTATGCTGTTTGGCTAGATGTGAGGGGAAAGTTTCTTCAATAATATTGGATGGGTATCCCTTATCAGAGATTTTATCTTTGAGCACCTTGCTCTGTAGGATGTTGTCAGTGTCTAGTGTACATTTCTGGCGTAACCGCTGGAATGGACTACTGGGAATATTCTTCTTCCACCTAGGGTGGTGACAACTCTTACAGTGTACTCTTCATAGCATATAAAGACTTGTTCTTTGGGCAATCTCTCTACTATGGTTTGAGAAAGGGGCCCTCCCGTCTGACCTGAAACATGTAGCTACATCCCCTCCACTTCCTGTCATCACCCAGCCGAGAGAGGTGCGGTTTGGAACCACAGCCATCTTGCCACTTCTGGAAGCTGCTGATGCTTAAGTTCCAGCCTGAAGTCTGACAGCTGCACTTCTTTCAAGAGCACTGCTTCAATCAGTCACATGCCTGCTGAGTACTGCAGCCTCATGGTGATCCTACGGAGGTCTACATGGGTCTATGACAAGGATAGATTTACTTCTATCTAGTAATTGCATTTTATGGTATAGACAGGTAAAGGTTTGCAAACATATAGATGAGTATAGATAAGTAAAATGTTTCTTCATTGCCAGTATTGGAATATACTCACTAATACTCGTAAACATTAAATGAGTAAACACAAGTAAATTACCGTATTTTCCGGCGTATAAGACGACTGGGCGTTCTAAGACGACCCCCCTATTACATGATCTACCGGTAATACTTATACTTAGGTTACCTTGGAGATATTATACTCGGCGTATAAGACGACCCCCTATTTTTGGGGGATTTTTTTGAGGTTCAAAAGTAGTCTTATACGCCAGAAAATACAGTACTATTTCTAATTTTGTTTTACTGCTCTGTACTCAACGTTGTATTACTGATCTTTACTCAGCTGTGTGCAATGTCCCACAGACAACAATGCATCTCATTTTAGATCAGTAAAAACCTCAGCATTTTTTTTCTCACGTGTGCATCAGGCCTAAAACTTCTATTTCTGAAAGCATTTTTTATTTACAGCATTTTTTCACACCCGTCAAACTTTTGCACAGTACTGTATCTTATACATACACACACTTTTTATTAAGATATATCTTTGCATATTTATTGTTATCTATACACCGTTCTAGCTTGATATTTTGTATATCTCTGTAGATTTATCTATCTCTTATATTATATATAACCATACACAGTTCAAAACTGGTGTAGGAATTTGGAGAATCGGGATTATGATGATTAGACAGCTGGACGAGCAAAAGCAAAAGTAAAACAGGTCACTTTGAATATTTATCGATGAGGGGGTATCTATAAAGGAGATGGCAGAAAATTCAAAGGTAAAGGAGAACTAGGCAAATCCTACCATTTGGACAGGGGATGTGTATACACCGGAAGGCAGAGTTTAATTGTACACATTTGGCTCTTTCCCTTCAAAGTACAGGATGGTAATCTCATCAAGAGTTAAAAGGAAAGGGAAACTGGGCCTAGTATGTTATTACCATAACCAATAGTATTTACTGCCGGGGGGGAGAGACCTTTGCTTTGCGTAAAATGTACCCAATACCATTTATAAAAAAAAAACAACAACACTACCAGCACTTAATCCTTTTACTGTCATCAGAGTTCCTTTAGGGGAAGAACATAAAATAACTAGTCTGGTGCTGCAGAAGTGAACTACAAATTCGGTGGGGAAACAGAATCTGTCAGTTTGTACTGCTGTCTGTGTCCTCACTGGGGGGATTTCTTTCACAGGCAATCATCCACAAGGCAAGCTAGGCAGGAGCCATGGTTGATGTCTGGGGACCCACCTACAGACTTCGGGTCCTTTCACACGGTCCGTTCAGTTTTTTCCTACACTCAGTGACATTTTTTTTTTTTTTTTAAACGGACACGGATGCACTTGAGGAGGGTCCATTCCGTTTGTCTGTTTATCATCCCATCCGTTTACGGATGATAAACGGACATTAGTCCTCCTGCTCTGTCCAGGTAATAGGTTCTCTCCAGTACATAGTAATGCCCAGGTGATCAGTTCCCAATAGTGTCACCTACCTGTGCAGGGTGTCCCCTCTGCAGACAGAGCTCCGTACTGTGTAGTCCAGTAATAGTTCCCCTCCAGGCTTTATATATAATCCCCGCTGATCGGTCCCCTGTACTCTCTGCTCAGCTCCCCTCTAGTGACAGGCGGTGTCCCCTGCACATTTCCCCAGGTGACAGCGGCTCTTCTCCTGCTGGTGACTCGGTGACAAGGTCGGCCGATGTTATGACTGGGAGATCTCCGGAGAGCAATCCTGTCCCCTCCCAGTCTGTCCCTCACAAACTGTCTGGCCCGGCTACGCCCCATCCCGGGGGCCAGGAGGACGACACAGAGATAACGTGGGGTTCAGTACATGTCAGAGAGGAATACAGGGGGTCCTTCCAGCAATGATCACTTACTGGGTGACATCCAGGATCAGGGTGACCAGTATATTATGATGAGGATTGTTTTCCATTAAGGACTGTCTGGATACATGGAATGAATAGGGAATGAGCAACTCCATACACACTGAGCCTGGATCGTTATACTATACAATGTATCACACAGGGATTGCGGATGTCAGCGGGTGACACCGCTGACATTCATATTTGCATCCGTTCCATTTTTTAAAACTGAAGAAAAATAGGGTTCTCTTCCGTTCCAAAAAAACGGAACTGAACGGAAAGGACGCAAATCGGATGTCAGCGGATGACCATCCGCTGACATCCGCAATCCCATTGAAATGCATTATGTCCGTTTTTCATCCACAAACGGATGGGAGGAAAAAACGGACATACAGACCGCCCGCGTGAAAGGAACCTTCATCTCCTTGCAGTAAAACAGGGGAATAAGGCAATTGATCAAAGCTGTACACCTGCCTGTCATTTTGCAACGAAGGTTGAACTTGTAGGTAGTTTATGTCTGTTGGGGTGGAAAGGATTGGGATAGGGGCCCTTCCCTTGCCAAGTGAAGACACTTAGGCTTCACACTGGTATTCAAAGCAGGCATTTGAGAGGCGTTTAAAACACCCCTCAAACGCCTATGTACAAGATACAATAGATAGCACATTGTGTTGTTCACACTATCAAAACATGAAGCGTTGCTTTACTTCAAAATTAAAGCCTCAGGTTGAGTCAGGAGGCCTTTGAAGCCTTTCAACGCCTCCCATTCAAGTCTATAGTAATGCTTAGCAAACGTTCTGGCAGGCGATTGCGACGCGGTTTCGGCACGTTAAAATTAGTTTTTTTTTCTGTCACTTTTAACGCTCATTAAATGCGCCGAAACTGTGCATAGGGCGTTTATGGAGCATTTTTAAAGTTTGTAAAATGTCCCGTGCTAAAGCTTATTGGCGCCTATGTGACACCCATACTGACACCATACAAATGCTATAGGAGGTTTGTTGAGCTTTGGAAATTTAGTCAAGTGTGAACAAGCCCTAACAGACAATAAACAGAACATAGAAGAGGTTCAGTTTTTCAAAGTTTGAAAAACAAATTTTTTTTTTGGCTAGATGTATTTGAATATTCCACTCCAATTAACCGTTCATAAACAAATACATTCACACACACACACACAGTATATACATACATATACACACACAAAACAGTTTTTCGCCTAAACATGGGCTTGATGCATTAGAAAAATTACTGTAACGTATACACTTGGCACCTGAGCAATTGAGAAAACATGCTGTATTCTTTTCAAACGAATACAAGGAATTCTCCAATTTGAGTTGAGAAGATCACATAAAAAAAAACAAAAAAAAAACAGAACACAGTAGTGAGAAAATGAACATGATTTATTAGGCGGAGTTAGAGCAAATACAATTAAAAGAGTTTGCTTCTAAACTAATCAACAACAGTGATGCAAAAAAGATTTTATTTTCAAACCTATAAATAATACTGCCCCTACACCTACAGTCATTGAAGACCACCTTAGACAATATTCATTGGATGTATGGGCTAGAATTGCATTTTAAATGTTGGAGAAGCCTTTTATTCAAAAGCATTTGATCACAGATGGAGCTGGGTGGGCTAAATAAGCCCCTGGCTTTATTCTGTATATGACTTGGACACTCCCAACAGCAAGATCTTCTGGTCATAATTCTCTTACACCATTTTCTATTACAGCTACATCTGTCACATTTTCCATAATTTAACGTACATAAACACAGCATAGAGCAGGAACTGGTTATGTCCACAGCAGGTGTGTAGACCCAGGAACTCTGAGATCTTGCCAACAGAGTAAAAAAGGTACTGAGTGGTCTGACAGGTTAAGAGATACCGGCTTGCATACTGAGTGAACAGTATGAAAGATACATTGGTAGAAGGCTATAAAGCAATTGGTTCCGTTGTTTAGTGCCAAACAAAATGTGCAGCTGCCACGTGCCCAGTATTCACATATCTGTCATGGATGTTTTTCACTGTGAATGGCCTAAAGCACCTTAGAATGGGCCACTGGCTGAAGCCTTGGACATACCAAAATGTTTCATGTGCCATTTCCAGGCAGCTGCCTTCATTGCCAGCAGATTTGAATACATGCAGAAAATGAGCTTCTGAAGGTGTGCATGGCGCTGACACTCATGGAAGAAAACCCTTATCTGATTAGTATCATACCAGAATTGGGTTATCTTCCCAGCCAAATAAGGAGCACAGAGATAGATTATTCTTCCCCCATGTATACGATAAGCTCATTGTAGTCCTTCCATTAGAAGAGAGCTTACAGGAATTTTATTACCTACTCCAGGCCAAAAAATAACTGCAACACTGATAAGTACAGTATTTATTTAAAACGAACATCCAGTGCTAAAACAGCAGGCTATTGGAGTGCAAATTAAATAGGTTTTCTTGCATTGAAAGTGAAATACCAACATGTTCCAGGGGTACATATCCTCCTTCCTCAGATTTTAAGAGTAAAACACCCAGAAATGATGATGCAAATGCGTGCAGTCTGCTGCTTTTTAACCACTTAAGCCTCAGCCCTATTTCGGACACTTTTTGTTCACAAGTTAAAATCAGTATTTTTTCCTAGAAAACTACTTAGAACCCCCAAACATTATATATATTTTTTTAGCAAAGACTCTGGAGAATAAAATGTCGGTCATTGCAATATTTTTTGTCACGCGGTATTTGCGCAGCAGTCTTTAAAAACGCAATTTTTTTGGAAAAATTTTGAAAAATCACATTTCACTGCATTTAAAAAATACTAAACAGTAAAGTTAGCCCATTTTTTTTTGTATATTGTGAAAGATGATGTCACGCCGAGTAAATAGATACCCAACATGTTACGGTTTAAAATTGTGCCCCCCCCCCCCCCGTGGGATGGCGACAAACTACGGTCAATAGAGATCTCAATAGGCGACGCTTTAAATTTATTTAACGGTTACCAGTTTAGAGTTAGAGTGTAGCTCTTTTTTTTTAAATTATTGCTCAAGCTCTGGCGATCGCGGCGATACCTCGCATGTGTGGTTTGAACAGCGATTTCATTTGCGGCTCGACTTCCGTATACGTTTTTTTGTGCGCGAGCTAACGGTGACGGGGGCGGCTAAATTATTTTATTTTTTTTCCCATTTATTTTATTTATTTTTTAAACTTTATTCGTTTTTTAAAAAAAATAAAAATCTGATCACTTTTATTGCTGTCACAAGCAATGTAAACATCCCTTGTGACAGCAATATGCAGTGACAGGTACACTTTATGGAGGGATCGAGGGTCTAAAAGACCCTAGACCCCTCCACTACACTTCCCTGTATGCAAAACGCCGAAAACAGCGTTTCTGCATACAGCAGTTTTTCAAATTTGCCGCCTTTTGCAGCACAGTAACCCGGAAGTGACGTCATGGACGCCACCTCCAGGTTACGTCATCGGAGACCCGATCGAAGCTGTTTCCGGCATTGATCGGGACTCCATCCAGCCGGGGCTCGGGGCTCCCGGTGGGACGGGAGCCCCGGTAAAAGCCACGGAAGGCGGCGGGAGGGGGGGGGGGGACGTCCCCTCCCGCCCCCGGGTAACGAACGATATTCTAAATCAGTGTTTCTCACCTGGTGTTTACAAGTTGCTGACCGGTAGATCGTATCCCCATTGCTTACACTCCCCTATTATGTCTGCACTCGTGTGCCCTGCAGCCATGCACTCGTGTGCCCTGCAGCCATGCACTCGTGTGCCCTGCTGCCTCGTGTGCTGTGCCCTACTTACCCCTTGCACCTTGCCCTGCTGAAGCCGCCCCGTACACTGCTATCAAGTTAGGCATAGAATTGAGCATTTATACAGAGAAAAAACAAGTACAAGTTTCACATTAAATAGATACATTTTAATATTTATTCTATTAATGCTATTTTTACAAATAATTGATGTATCTACAGCTTGCGAATCACACCGATGTTCCATGATTTGCAGATATGAAAATTATTTCAGGGGGTCCCCAAGATTTCAGTTTTTGCCAGGGCTTCCTTAAAAAGGTAAAAAGGTTGTGAAACCCTGTTCTAAATTGTACTTCAACACTTTTCTGCAGTCAGGGTAAGGTCCACATGAATAAAAGCCTGTTTCGGATTTTAAATGTTTGAAAGTAAAGTACTGCCTAATAGAAGACAACACAACAAGCCTACAGGCGGTCCCCCGAGTTACAAACATCCGACTTACAAAGGACTCCTACTTACAAACGGAGGGAGACAATAGGAAGTGAGAGAAAACCCCCCCTAGGAAGGGAAATTAACTCCTGTAAGAGTTCTCATGGGAAAAGGTGTCTCCACTAAACCTTTATCACCAATCCTTGTTTCCACAACAACCCAAAAAGTCCAATTGTCATAGGGTCAGATAGGGTGAAATCTTCTGACCAGGGGCACAGACAGCAAAACAAACATTACAGGGGTGTTAGCCCTTCCCTAAGCTATCCAAAAAAAATTATTTTTTTGGCTGGAGCTATACTAAAAAATTTACCTGTTCCAACTTACAAACAAATTCAACTTGAGAACAAACCTACAGTCTCCATCTTGTTTGTAACCTGGGGACCGCCTGTATTATCAATATTAGAAAAAAAAAAAAAAAAAAAAAAAAAAAAAGGTTGTCTCCTCTGACAAAGGGCCTAATTAACTATAGCAGCTAGTCGGCAAATGGGTGAACAAATGGTCACAAACTACTAAAACTAGTCAGAAACTATAGCAGGCGGTGAATAAATATTTACTCATGAAATCAAATTCACTATAGGTCACATAAATCTGTGACCGTCTAAATCAGTGGTCATGCTTGAAGCAGGTGAATTGCATTGAAGCAGTGAATAGAAATGTTTAGAGCTTAATCTCTCGGATTAAAATGTTCCTAAACATGTGGTATATTGTTTGGAGATGATCTGCTTTTCAATTTCTTGAAATATTGTTGTGAAAGCAGAAATATGCTTGAAAGTCTGAGAAGAGATAAATTCACCTTGTTTTTAGAACTCTGTACTGACACAACTGAGCATGCCCAGACTAGAAAACTAGTCACGAACCTACGCTCATTTTGTTTTAGCCCAGTGCTGTAGTGAATTTCAAAATGTGTGAATGCCTAACAAGCGTGAATTTGTGAGAGCTAGCAAACTATGTACTATTTATATATAGATGCAACTGTCAACCATTGATTCCCATTGTATAACATTTACTTCCACAAAAACATACATATTTAATTCTGAGATGAACTCTAATTCCTAAAATAAATTGTCCTTGCTGGGGTTGTATGGTGCTTCCTATTTTTTTTTTTTTTTTTTTTTTAACAATACTAGTAATGAGTAATGTTTTCCTGTTGTACACTGCTCAAAACAATTAAAGGAACACTTTTTAATCAAGAGTATAGCATCAAGTCAATTATACTCCTGGGATATTGATCTGGTCAGTTAAGAAGCAGAGGGGGTTGTTAATCAGTTCCAGCTGCTTTGGTGTTAATGAAATTAACAACAGGTGCACTAAATGGGCAGCAATGAGACGAACAGAACAAAACAGGAATGGTTCTACAGGTGGAGGCCACTGACGTTTTATTCCCTACTAATCTTTTCTGACAATTTTTCATTAGTATTGCATTGGGCTAGGGTCAATGTCACTACTGGTAGTATGAGGCGATATCTGGACCCTATAGAAGTTGCACAGGCAGTCCAACTTCTCCATGGCACATCAATACATGGCTATGGCCATAAGTTTGCTGTGTCTCCCAGCACAGTCTCAAGAGCATGGAGGAGATTCCAGGAGACAGGCAGTTATTCTAGGAGTGCTGGACAGAGCTGTAGAAGGTCCTCAACCCATCAGCAGAACTGGTATCTGCTCCTTTGTACAAGGAAAATCAGGATAAGCACTGCCAGAGCCCTACAAAATGACCTCCAGCAGGCCACTGGTGTGAATGTCTCTGTATTTCTCAAACAATCAGAAACAGACTTCATGAGGGTGGCGTGAGGGCCCAACATCCTCTAGTAGGCCCTGTGATCACTGCCCGGCACCATGGAGCTTGATTGGCATTTGCCATTGAACACAAGAACTGGCAGGTCCACCAATAGCACCCTGTTCTTTTCACAGATTAGAGAAGTTAAATCCTGAACACATGACAGACGTAAAAGGGTCTGGAGAAGCCATGGAGAACATTATGTTGCCTATAACATCGTTCGGCATGACCGGTTTGGTGGTGGGTCAGTGATGGTCTGGAGAGGCATATTCATGGAGGGATGCACAGACCTCTACAGGCCAGACAATGGCTCCGGTCTCAGCTGACGCCTGATAAGGAGAAAACGAGTCAGGGGAGCAGCCACGCCGTCACGCCACGGGGTCCGCACTGCAGGCAGCCACGTTTTTGCATCTTGGAACCATTGTTTGTGCTTAGTTCCTCCTCTGCCATGTAAGTGTGTTTTTATTTGAATAAATTTTTTTAAAGGATAATGCACTATTGGCACCTTATATTTTTTTTCCACCATGGAGGAGCTACACTAGAGAATATTATTACCAGCCACATTTGCGAGGTGGATAAGGTGTAGTGGAGGAATCCCTAAGTCCACGTATTGGAGCCGCCATTGGACACCTTTCACCAGGCGCATCCATACATCAACATTGGTTCAGGTCTACCCTCTGCATACTTCTGGTAAGAAGTTTGCACTAACACTTGGGTGATCTTTCACTTTATTCACGTGTGGAAAGTGCTTGTTCATGATTAAGGCTCACATTGCAACGTTATCTGGCAAGTGGCTACTCCCTCTACTTCACATACAAGGATCTATTGATTCATTAATGACTGGATTGAAGATCTGATTCATTGAAGTTCATTCTTTGGCTGTTTTGGGATCAGTGTGAATGATCTGAGGACTTTACTCATCCTATATCTGTTATGGATAACATGCCTGTTTATAGGTTTATTTGTACACTATTTTTTTCATTACACATTAATTTAAAGGTTTTTCATATTGTGTGGGAATCACCAACAATTTGGATTATTTAGATGTGAATTTATTTTCATCTCTTATTCTTGTTGAGCGCACTAATGGCACAATGACTGCCATTAGGTATCGGAGCGCAACAATGCCCGGCCTCCTGTGATGAGAGTATGCAGCCAGTTTCTGAAGGATGAAGGAATTGATACAATTCAATAGCCCCCATGCTCGCCTGACCTAAATCCAATACAACCACCCCTGGCACATTGTTTTGGTCCATCTGACATCACCAGGTTGTACCTCAGTCTGCTTCTATACAGAATGAGGTGCAACCTGGCGGTGTCAGGTGTTTGGTATCACCACTTGCAACATTTCAGAATTAAAAGGTATTTGAAACTTATTGGAATCCCTGGATGTGCGGCTATTTCTTTTTCTACCGGGCATTGTCACGCTCCGATACCAAATGGCAGTCAGGGTGCCATTGTCTTGCCTGTAGGATGTCTGTGCATCCCTCCATGAATATGCCTCTCCAGACCATCACTGACCCACCACCAAACCGGCCATGCCGAACGAGGTTACAGGCAGCATAATGTACACCAAATCTATAAGTTTTTTTTTTGTTGGTCAGATATGGACTTATAAGTATGGTGTGATCTTGTACCCATATTTAAATGTTGGATGCTAAAGACGAATGTGCTTATTAACAATTTGTGTGAAGCAGCCCTCAAAGTATACATTTCCTGCTTTGTACCCTCCACATGCAAAACAAATTACAACTTGAATTGTTTTGTTTTTGGTATCACTGATCATGGCCAGAGACTTATGCCTCGTACACACGCATCGATAGTTGGCCGTGAATTTTCGGCCAACGTCCGATCGGCCAATTTTCGGCTTGTTAGTATGATGCTTTCGACAACCGACTCTGACTTTTCGGCCAAACAAAATCTGGTGTGCAGGCTATAAAAATTTTGTTGGCCGTCAACACAACGGCCGATTTTCCGTCAGTCAGTACAGATTTCGGCAGACAAAAATCTGATGAGCAAGACTGGGCATGCTCAGAGAAGAAAAAACACACGGAAAGTAAACCAGCACGACATCACTTCTGAAGTTGGTTTTTGTTGGCCGAGAAAATTTGTGCGCAGTCTAGAGCACATTTCAAGCAACACAACAACACTGGACAAAAGACGGCCGATCGGTCGGCCGATAATCGTTGCGTGTGTACGAGGCTTTAGGCTGGGTTCACACTGGGGCGGCTTCAAAGTTTCCCAGTGCAGTGCAACCTCAGCATGGCTTGCAAATTACTACTCCAATAGAAGTCAATGCAAGTCGCCCCCAAAGTAGTGCAGGAACCTTTTTCTAAGTCAGAGCAACTTGAGTTGCTCCGATTAGAATGGTTCCATTGCACTGAATGGAGCGCGACTTGTCAGGCGGCTAAGTCGCCTGACAAGTTGTCCAAATGTGAACCGGGACTTAGACATTTGATCTTTTCCATTATACACTGCACATACACATGTGCTTATATAGCTGATGCATTCTTTCATTTGCCAAGAGTGTGTGCTCCTGATCAACAGGTGTAAGTACTTGAGGCATACATGAAGACCAAGACAATTACACTGGTGGGCGTGTCTTTTACTTGGTGGGAGTAGGTGTGCTATCAATCCAACCTTGGTTAATCTAAAGGCCTGCACTAGTGTGGTTTGCTTAGCCTGAAAAGAGGCCAGATCATTTGATGCGATAGTGTGCCTGATGACTCCCATCGGCTGTGGTTTGATGAATGTTTTGTCTGCTGTAATTGTTCTGCATTTTGGCCCTCAAAAGTGGATTTTTGTGTTTCTTTGTCCAGTGTGACCATGTGCTTCCTGTTTGTGAGCATCAGCTGATCCTTCTCTTTTGATTGTTAAATACAAATCTCACGTGTTCGACAACTTCTAATGTTGATCTAGTTTCCTAAATAGTTTTTATAAAAACTAAACTTCCTGCTAACCCTAACAGAAGTGTGTGTGTGTGTGTGTGTGTGTGTGTGTGTGTGTGTGTGCGTGTGTGCGTGCATGCACTTGTGTGTGTGTGTGTGTGTGTGTGTGTGTGTGTGTGTGTGTATATAGTTATAGTGCTGCCTTTTTTTTTTTTTTTTTTTTGTCGAATTTAAATCTTATCCGTTTTGTTTGTTTAATTCGGCACTCAAATTTTTGATGGGGGGGGGGGGGGTTGGTGAGAGTTGTTATGTTATGTTTGACCTGGTTAGTGCTCACCTTATTTTGGTCCCAGTTTAAGTGTTTTTCTTTTAGAAAGTAAGCTTTTTAGAGCAGGGCCCTTCTAACCATATTGTAAAGTGTTGTTAAAAATGTTGCAACAGTCAATTTTTTGGGCAAAGTAACTGAATGAACAAAATAGTGTTCCTATTGTCCAAATAAAATGTAGAGTCGGTCTTGAATTTTTTTTTTTTTTTTTTTGAGGTTTAATAAAATATTTTAGAAGTGGTTTGTCTTGTTCACACCTTCCAATCTCTATTAAATCTACTTTGCTACAACATAATTTTATTCTGCACACATGTAAGTCATTAAATAGAGAGTATAAATTTAAAACTAAAAGAGCAAGCTTTCAACAGCTCAAATGCAGATTTTCATGTTCCGATGATTTTTGATATGGTCTAGGTAAACTATTGAACATTTCAAATTAAGTGTTCATTTTCATTTTTCCCCACCCCTTAAACGCCATTTTTCTAAATAATTATTTTGCGAAATAAACATATTTTACACATTTTCGCAGCGGCACACGACTGGTTGTCTGGGCCGACTCCTGGCCTGGAAATGCTTCCTCATGTGTGTGAAGGACGTTCGGATGCACTTACAAGTGTTTGTGCTGCTCAGAGTTGTCAGCAAGTAAACATGGTAAGATCACTTTTTTTTATCATGAGATGTTTCTGATTTGCAAGGTAAGTGTGGGAGAGGTCTTGGTGTTTCCAGGGTTTAGGGGGATGTAGTGTTGGAATTTTGGATTTGGTGATCCTCAGAACACACGTCACTTCCTGATTCTATGCACAGTAGACTTCCTGCATTTGTACATGTTCATGTAAATACAGTGTGCATGCATTTTAGCAAGTGCGCCACAAACTGTTGGCTAAAATCAAATCCTGTATAGTCATAATGAACTCTACGCACATGTAACAGAAGCTAGCAATTTTCACCACCCCATACATACGTGTCTTGTTTTTGGTTGCCTCATCCTGGTGATGTTCACATGTCACCCAATCAAAAGTTCACCATTCACAGAAAATGCCACAGATGAGTTATCTCTGGTCACATTTTACAAGTTTTCACTGACAGCGGAGTGCGTCTGCCTCACTTTCTTTAACCACTTGCCAACCGCCCCACGCAGATTTACTGCAGCAGGGTGGCTCAGCTGCGCATAATCACGTAGATCTACGTGATAATGTGCACGTGGTTTTGACAGCGCGGAGTCACACTCCAGCTGTGATTAGATATAGCGGGAGGCAGACCACGTTGATCGAGCCTGCTCCTCCCGCGATCTTCTGCAAAACTGACAGGAGAGCCGTCTGGTATGCAAGCAATGTAAGACCGCTCTCCTGTCAGAGAGGCAGGGAAAGATCGTGTGATTCAGCCAAGCTCTCTCTCCGTTTACATTTTTTACATATCCTGTGGTATCTACATTTATTATTATATCTATGATCATCTTTGCACACGTCACTTTGTAGTGGTCGTTTATGCATATGTCACTTTGACCCACTGATATTTTATACCCTTATACTTATTTATATATTCTCCTACATTTTATCTATTACCACACTCACCTGGCATTCCATAGTCCATACACCTCACCATTAGGCAGCGCCACTCCCCCTACCCCCTCTCTTCTTTTTTATATAGTCCTTTGACTATATTATAGGGAGGCTGCAGCCTAGGATTCACTTTACCCCTATCCAATATTCCACAAGCGCGGAGTTCACTACTCCCATTATTTCTGCTCTTTCACCGCAAAGAGGAAAGGATCGACGCTCCTCCTGACCAGCCCAGGTGAAAAAAAATGATAAAGAGCAATAAAGAGCGGCCTCAGCCTACATGTCTCCACCAAACCACACAACCTGCTCGGTCTGATGCTGCATCTGTCCCCTGCCAGCTCCAACACTGGGAACCAAGCGATCAAACACCGCCGATCACTCAGTTCTCCCTGAGCAAAGAGCTGGAGACTCAGCAGGGCGGGAGCGGCCATCTCAGGTTCTTTGTGGCTTGCTGAGAGGCTGAGCCGAGTGCCGGTCCAGGCATGTGAGTGGATCCTGACCATATGGTTGCGATCCTTTCCAAGTCTAGACCGCTGTCTGCTGAAAATAGGTCACAAAAACGAACCGCACTTCTGTGATCCACAGGAGCAGTACAGCCAAACAGGCATTGGCTGTACTTCTTCTTTAATCACATGATCCCAGGTGAGTGGGGCGAAATGCATTAGAGTGTGTGGTTTGGTGGAGACATGTAGGCAGAGGCTTCTCTTCATATAGTTTTTTCACCTGGGTCTGGTCAGGAGTGGCGGTTATCCTTTCTTCTTTACATTTACTAACCCCTGGATTGGTATCAGGACAAGCCATCACTCCATGTTCTGGGACAAAGGCATATGCTGTCACCTCTACTTTGAGCGGTGCCATAAGCAATCAAACAGGTCTCTGCTCTTTCACTGTCAAGTTACAGGGAGGTGACCTGTTTCAACTATAGCAAACAAAAGTACAGTGACCAGGTTAGCATAGTTGCTAACATTTGAAAAAAAATTCCAGGGACACTTTGCAGCACAGCTATCAATTACTTACCACACCCACTTCCCTTAAGCTCCACCCACTCCACATAATTACTCTCCGCCTACTTATCAAATTATAGGGTCTACTCAATAAAGAGAGAATTGCAGGAAATTGAAAAGGGAATTTTAAACTTAAGGCCAAAGTAGCAGAGTTGGAATAATTCTCCCATTCAGCTGCACTACTTCTGCCTAAAGTTTAAAAGTCTCACCAAGATTCCCTGCAATTCTAAAGTGTCAAATGTGCTCAGGAGTGACTATACAAAAAATTTAATATGTAAATATAAAGTTCAAAGTGTAAATAAGTACATTGCCAGGACAATGTAAATTACCCGGGACAGTCTCCCATTTGCCGGGACTGTCCCGGCAAAAACAGGACAGTTGGCAAGTATGGGTTAGTTGTCTCAATACTGCTTAGACAAATCTTTTGGCAAGATAGCTCCCATACATCTATTTCAGCTGTTCAGTGTATTAAGCAGTTTTCCTGAAGTTTAACTTCAACCCTTTCTCAAAAAAAGTATCTTCAAACTCTAGGTCACCTTTGGCATTTCTTGGTACATGTGGATCTTTAAACTCTGTAGTGTTTGTACATCAGGCACACAGTTTACTTCAATTCAAACTGCAATATAAACTACAACTACAATTATGAGACAAGCACATTAAACAGATGCTGATGACTTAAGGTAAATTTCTTCTCCCATATGGATATAAATAGCACCAGGAAATACATCTGTAAACTGCCAGCAATCAGGAAGGCTCCCACAGCTCATAAAAGCAGCGACTGCATCAAGGCTTAGGTTAAATAAACTTAACAGCAGCCCTTATATATCGATTAATCACTTGAATGGTTAACATCTTTGCAAGCTATCATGTGGTTTTAATGTCAAACATCAATTGTGTTGGCATACAGGAGGCCCCAGGAGGTAAGCACATCTCCCCTGTGTCATGCAAGTAATTATATAAAACAAATGAAAGTTGGCCAAGGGTTAAATAAAAACCTCTATTTAATTATACATGTGAGGGATAATGGCTGTGAGAATTGTGGAGAACAATGGTATCATGATAAGTTAATAGCTATCTTACAAACCCTGTATCCTATGCATAAACCTATTACCAATCCTCATATAAACATGGGTACAGGGTGTCACTTCAGGCACATTGTTGTTAAATAAGAATGCTGAGGGGGTATTTTAGAAATGTGGATTTAGGGTGCATTCAATGGCATGTAATTGCTCATGTGTTGATCACATGAGTGATCAGCCCTGGACACAAACTGCTCCCAGGGCCGATCGTGCACATGTGATCGCTGCATGACCAATTACATGTGAGTATACGCGATCAGTTGCTGTCCGAAGGGCTACCTCTTGCAGCCAATTGCATTAACCCCCCCCAACTGGGGTTCTTGAATTTAAATCGCAGGCAGGGTGCATAGGTAAGTGTGAATGCACCCTTATACTGAAACAAAATTCCACTCAATCATCCTCTGCCCCTTTAGGGCCGGTTTACACTAGATGCAGCATAAATTCACAGTGAATTCCCTGCAAATACGCACTGCATCAAAATCGCAATCTGTTCATGAGAACGGATTGCGGAGTGTATGTTAAGTTAAGGACACCCCAGAATCGGTATGCAAAACGCAGCGCAATTTGCAGAATCTGATTGCATGGATGTGAACACCCATGCCATCTGATTCCGAAGCGGACAAAACAAGGGTCTTGTACGAGTTTGGTCCGAATGCGATGTAAATTCAGCCATACGATGTCTGGCATCACACTAGTATGAACCGGCCCTTAAATGGTAATACAAGGCCTGCTCTGCACAAAACAGATTGGGGCTGCCACAGCTGGTCATGTTGTGGTGTTGGGGGTGCAGCGCTGCTTTGAAAATAATAACTTTATTTAGCCATTGTTTATTGCACTTTATATCCATAAGCGCAGGGTCCCTCAGTCACACACAGCTGGTCATGTGACCACATTCCTAGGTACCACCAGTCTTGTCAATGAGAGGATCACTGTTCTGGCAAAGCAGCTAATTGACTGGCTCTGTCTGAAGCTTTATCCCACTACCCCCTACACTCAAGACCATGTACCAATGGGTCTATCTGGGGTACCTTTTGGAATGTATGCCAGTGCAGATACTTTGGCACAATATTTTTTATGGAAGAGAAAATGGGATTTTTGACTTACCGTAAAAATCCATTTCTCTGATGTTCATTAATGTATACAGCTCCTGATCTTCTTAACCATTGGGTTATACTGCCCCCTACAGGAGTAGGACACTGGGCAGAAAAAACTATGGATAGTCCCAGGGGATATACTCCCTCTCTCTGCTATAGGTACTCAGTTTTGTTACAAGCAGTGTCAGAAGACTACAACTCCACAGAAGGGTGGGTGCGGTGTCTGTCGAACATCAGAGAACCGTTTCTGCTGTCCATCGCTGGATATTTTATCAGTATAGTTTTGTAAGTGAGGCCTCCAGAACTGGACACAGTATTCTAAATGAGATCCAACTAAAAATCTATACAAGGAATCATGACCTCCTTCTTCCTGCTGGTAACCCCCATTGAATATTATTCCACACTGCCAGGCCATTTTTTGCTCATTTTGCAATCATCTGACAAAAGGACTCCCAAATCTGTTTCCTCTTCATCTATGGCCAAATTGTACCCCTAATATTGTCAAATAGACTTTCTCAAAAAACAACTCTATTGCATATCTTTACGTCATCAACAAAAAAGCATACCTTGCTCAGCAAACCTACATCACTTACATGTAGAATAAATAACAGGACCTAGTGCGGAGCCTTATCGTAACACCACTATTGGCTGGTTTCTTTTCCAAACGATCCCCATTTAGGCTCCATTTACACTTGTGCGACTCCAAAGTAGCATGATTTCCAGTGCAAGTTTTATCCGACTTTACACTCTCTGGATCAAAGTCGCAACAAAGTAGTGCAGACACCTTTTTTAAAGTCGCTGCAACTTTAAGTTGCACCAATTTTAATGGATGCCTTTGAAAGGAATGGGCTGCAACTTGTGCGTATTTTCATGCGCATGACAAGTTGCAGCGCATTCTTTTCAATGGCATCCATTCAAAGTCGCACAAGTGTGAATGGAGCCTAAATGGGGATCGTTTGGAAAAGAAACCAGCCTCTAGTGGTGTACCATAAGGCTCCGCACAAGGTCACGTTTTATTTACTCTATATGTAAGTGATGTAGGTTTGCTGAGCAAAGTATGCCTTTTTGCTGATGACGTAAAGGTGTGCAATAGAGTTGTTTTTTTGAGAAAGTCTTATTGACAATATTAGGGGTTGGATCAAACTCGCACTGGAACTTGTGCTACTTTGGAGTAGTACAAGTGTGAATAGAGCCTTACAGCCCATTCTCTGTTATCGATCCTATAACTAAATACGTATCCACTTAACCTTCAAGGGGTTAAATCTTAATGAGTCGTCACTAAGGCATTTTTCTGGTGTGGTTGCGGACGGCGGGCGCAGACAGCAGGACCATATTGGTTTAATACAAGCAGAGATTTCTTAGCTCATTTGGGCTGACCCTCACTGAGAGGTAGCTATATCTGTATAGGCTTATCTATTTGTGTGACTGTTCCCTCTTTTGCCTCACATTATGTGTGGGGTGTTCTTAATGACTATATTTTGCTGGGATTCTAGGACTGATTTTGTCCCAACTACTGCCTAATGTCTGGGAGAGACTCGGGGCGCATCTGGACCTTCTCTGAAGTGATTGGTTGAGTCACAGACAGGATTTTGGGAGCCTTATTTTTCCCTATGGTTTAATCTGTGCTTTCCTCTGTAGGAAGTACAGATATACACAGATTTTTTGCACACACAACTAATATTTCTAATATTCATTGCACTTTGATGTTACCATTTATTTAAAGACATAGGCATTTCACCAGCTTGTTGTGATCTTGAGTTGCTGCTTTCTCTATTGCTTTTAATAACTACCTTTGGTGGATCTGATTTTGGATATTTACATCCGGTGGTGACCTCATTTTTACCCTCCAGGCCACTGCAAAATTACGCTGGTCATTCAAGGTACATAATTATGATAATTATAAAAATAAAGAGAACTGTTCAATATTGTTATCCCTTTAGTCATGGTAGCCTGGCGTCAGTCTCTATCTCTTCTCCCCCAGTCTTGGATACCTATTTTGGGTTTCCCTTCACCGTTCCCATTTTTCTATTTTGTTCAATTTTTTTTTTTCCCGTGTGAATCACTCTTTTTTATCTTGGGCGTTCTTTTTTTTTTTTTTAACGTTAGTATTTCATATATGTGGATGTTTTCAATTATGACATTTATATACTTGTATGTGAATTGTGTTTTTTGTATTATAGGTCTTAATTTTATTTTTGTATCTGTAGTGGTGTTAATTCTACATATTTGGATCCTGAAGAAGCCCTTGCGTAGGACGAAATGCGTTGGTCCTGAATTACCCACATCACATGTACCTGATTTTGTTGAATCTGATAGACCATTTGGATAAACGTATTGCATTAGATTACTGTTGGTTTTAATATTTGATGTACCAATAAACTATTTGGATTTTTTTTATATTTGTGTGTTGATGCTAGGTACTAAAGAGTCCCCTTTTTTTCTCCTACCCTCATTCTCCTAATCAGGGAAGAGGGTGGGGGGTTTCTAAACATTCGGGGGATAGTGCAACGGCATCTTATAGGATACTGTATCTACAGAGTCTTCCCCCTGTCGTCCCCTAATACAAATCTTAGCGTGTACATTTTTTTTTTAATGTGATACTTGTCTGGAACCATTAGTTAGCTGAAACTAAAGACAAGTATTGTCTGCAATTAAAGCTTGCCTGCTCGCTGTTTTACAGTGGAACTTTAGTTCCACTTCAATTCTACTACTATATCTGTTAAAAACTTACTGTAGTTGCCAGCTTTTTACCTACTACCCTTCCTGAGGAAAGGTACAATATTAGCTGTCCATGTGGGGAACATCTCCTGTTCGGCCCACTTGCAGGCAGGTAGCCAAGTTCCTTTAATGTAAATGCCACCATGTTTTCCTGTCTGGGAAAGTCCAGGTGCCAGCGTACAACCTCCCACAGACATAACTTGCTGTACTAGCGTGTGTGTGTATATGTGTATATGTGTATTATATTATATATATATATATATATATATATATATATATATATATATATATATATAGCTAGCATGCAGGCATATGCAAACCCCTTTCTATTTTTGTCATACGCTTGTACACTGTATCCGTGTTTACAATCTTGTCAATCAACAGGTTATAATCCTCAGACTGGCCTGGGGACCTTTATCTTATACAAATTCTAGAAGATCCCTCTCTGGCTTAAAGGTAGACCCACACAGTTAATTTTTTCTCATTATTGGCTTTATGCTATTCTTCACATAAATGGCAACCCCCCCACCAGTTAGTCTATTGGACATAACATTTATCGGTTTCTCAGTACACAAGTCATTCAAAAGTCACCATGTACCTTAAAAGAGAACCTCCCATCAACTCACCTAGGTGGATGCAGCATCAGTTTGATGCTGCAGCTGTCCCCCACCACCACCTCTAAGATCGAGAACTGAGCAAAAATCGCTAATCACTTCTCAGTGATTAATCAGTTCTCTCAGTTCTCGCCAATCAGTTCTCTGTCTTCAGCCTGCAGAGAGCTGGTGACTGTCAGTCAGTGGCTCTCTGTTCTGCCCCTCCAGAGCTCGCTGGAGCGATGGGCTGTGGATGGGATGGAAGCGGCTAGCTCAGCCTCTAGGCAGCTCACTGGGTGGGCTGAGCCAGCTGCTAGCCCAGACATCTGGGTGAATGCCAAGCACATTGTCAAGATCTTTTTAGAGCCTGGACTGGCACTGTAACATCAGCAGACAGCGGGTTTTTAGCAAACGGGTCACAGGAGTGCAGAACAAACTGCACTATGGTGATCCATAGGATAAGTACAGCCAAAAAAAAGCTTTGGCTATACTTGTCGTGTAAGTTAGAGAACTGTTTTCTCTAATGGTACTTAAGAAGTAGAATACTCAACTCCTTCAGATTTACAAATTTAACAGAACCATTCTGTTGAAGGGCCCTGAAAGCAGATTAGATCCAGTAATAGCACAGACAGACAATGACATTACTCACCATTCTTACTACTTCAGGGTACGTCTGTTCTGTGAGGCAGCCTCTGCTTATTGTGATGTAGTCCACCAATTCATTCAGAGTAGAGCGCTTGTATTCTTTCATTTTAAGATCGGACAATGTATCCATAAAATCAAAAATGACACAGCACTGCTGAAGTTTCTTAAGGAACAGTTCAGGCTGCTCTGAGGTTGGGACGTCTAGAAGAAAGAACACAAGCATTTGCGTGAGAAGTGCACAAAAAACCAAGTATATGTTGCTAAAGGCTTCCTGCTTAATAGTAAAAAAACAGTGATTGGGAGCTACTTGTACTTTGAAGGTATACTCAAGCCAAAACTGAAAATGCATATGCCATTATAATGCATCAGCCCACATTACTCATGTGCTGGTATGTGCAGATCATAGAACATGCACGATTCTGAAGCACATAAGTTACCTCTGACATGCAGTCAAAAAAAAAAGTTTTTATAGCAGATTCTAAGCTGACCTGGAAGTTTGTTCCTGCATCCGCAGTCACATTCAAAGTTTAATAGCACAGGCTTTAAAGAGATTTAATCCCTCTGTGTCCCTTACTGAGCCTGTCAGGTGGTCTGAGATGTGAATGCAGGGGATTCCAGAGGATAGGGCCCCCCAGTTTTACAACTGGGCATTGTTAAAGTGATAGTTAGTACATAACTACTTTAACCAACTGCCTTAATCTGCCTAGAAAGAAGGACTATGAGGCCAATTAATCTTGGCTTTGCAGTTGCTGAGCTAAAAAGAAGGTACAGTAAACCCCCCTCCATCGTGGGGGTTACATTCCGGACCCACCCGCAAAAAGTGAAAATCCGCAAAATAGAAAAACCCTATTAAAATACACTCTAGGCATGTTTTTTTTTTTACTGTCACTGTACTTTTAAAACCATTTTAAGGTCTTCAAACACACTTTAAAAGCAATAGAAACTCATTTAAACACATAAAAGATACTGAGAGACATAGCAAGAGCTATGGAAAAAACAAAAATATTTAATTTTCAATGATTTATATAGTAAAATAAGATTACAGAAAAAAAAAACAATATACCGGGACCGCAAAAACTGAACCGCGATGGAGCGGGGGTTTACTGTATAGTCTTTTCTTGTACATGTTCTTTATTATGGTCAGGACAACCAAATAAATATGAATCATAGCATATTATTTTGCATCTCCCTTATGAGCCACCAGGTGGAGCTTTTAGATCCTTTGCACACGTTTATCTATTTGCCCCCTTGTTGAAATACAAAATAAAACAAAACAAAAAAAAGAAGTTTACTCAATAAGTCAAGATACACTTAAAACAATGAGTCAGAGCACCAAATTAATTTATCAGATGGCACAGGCCTATCATTTAATCATAAAAGGCAAGTTCCAGTGCAGGCAGCATCTGCTGAGTTATCTTTTCAGGAAAACCATAACACTCTGGAAATCGAAAAATTATATTATATATACACACACACACACATACACATTATATATATATATATAAAATACACACACACCGTATCTCACAATTGAATGAGATACTTGAGTACACCCCTCACATTTTTGTAAATATTTTATTAAATCGTTTCATGTGACAACACTGAAGAAATGACACTTCGCTACATTGTAAAGTAATGAGTGTACAGCTTGTATAACAGTGTAAGGGCTCTTTCACACGGTCCGCTCCGTAGGCGGATGCGTGCTGCTCAGCGGGGATCGATCCGCCGATCGCTGAGCCGGCGGATGACAGCTCAGTCTCTGCTTGCAGTGCGGAGAGGGAGGTGTCACAGCTCCCGCTGTTCTCTATGGGGGATCGGATAAGAGCGGACCCCGTCTGTCCGCTCTCATCCGATCCGATCCCTGAACGGATGGAAAAATAGGGTTTCAATCCGTCCAGATATCACGGACAGGATTGGATGCGGATGGCAGCGGAGGTGTCTCCGCTGACATCCGCTGCCCCATAGAGCTGCATGGAGGATCCGATCAGATCCGCCTAAAAAACTGACACGCGGATCTGATCGGATCGCCCGTGTGAAAGAGACCTAAATTTGCTGTCCCCTCAAAATAACTCAACACACAGCTATTGTCTTAACCGCTGGCAACAAAAGTGAGTACACCCTAGAGCTGCACGATTCTGGCAAAAATGAGAATCACGATTTTTTGGCTTGGAATAAAGATCACGATTCTCAAAAACTTTATTTGAAAGATTTACAACCTCTGAACATTAGGTTATCAAACAAGATGGCAATAAAATAAGCCATAATACTCTTTACTTCAAACAAATTTAAAGAAATGTAATAAAACAATGTAATGTGAAATAAAGAAATGATCATTACATTTAAAAAAACAGTTGGATATTTGTCAGATGAACCGATTTAAAGGTTCTTCGCTAGAAACACAAGCCTGTCAACATTTTGAGGCTTTAGTGCAGAACGGCGACAATGTTGCCCCCTGTGCTAAAAACCCTTTCAGTAATATTTTACTTTGGAGGTGAGTGAGTCTCGGAGTCGCCTCTATCTATGTAATAGCGGGCGGGAGGTCGCATCGCCCAGCGCGGGCACAGCTTGTTCCCTTTACGGGGTGCCTGTGTGCCGGCGGCGACAGCCCCACCTCCTCTCATCCTGGTTACTCGCGGCTTGCTCTTGCAACCGCCTGTATGTACAGTTGGGTTTTGTATTTATGGTTCCTGTACCACCATGTTATTCTACACATTGCTGTATTTATTCTTCTGTTCATTGTTCTTCTGACGCTTCTCTTCACCTGTAAACCTTAATAAAACGTTTTAACAAGAAAAACCCTTTCAGAAGGGGAACTGGTTGCAGGAATGCAAAGGTATTTTCTGGCCAGTTCAGACAATTTTGGATACAGCTCCTTGTGAGCCTTCCACCAGACTAATGGATCATCTTCACTGTCAGTGTTGCCTAAGAACATGTAAGACTGTAGCTCCAAGGTCATGTTTATGGATTGCTGTTGTGAGCCTGATGCTGGTGGCCCTTCATTTCCTTGTGCTGCTTTGAAAAAGCTACCTAAGGTCTTTCGAGTCTTCTTTGCAGGACTGCTACTACTACTACTACTACTACTACTACTACTACTACTACTACTACTACTACTACTACTACTACTACTACTACTAGTAGTTGTAGGGAGACTTTCCTTAACGGTTATTAGCTGTGACATCTCATCTTTTAGTCTGTTCTGGATAGCAGATTTGTTATCCTCATGGACGCAAGTCATCTTAAACCTGGGATCGAGGGTTGTGGCTGTGTCGAGAAGGTCTTGTGTTTTTTGGTCATTATATTTTTCCTCCAGATACCCCAAGATCTTTGATTTCATTGTGCGAATAAGATCAGAGTCATCCTCCTTAACAGTCAAAACAGAAGTCTGAAAAAGGTGGAGAGCAGGTTTCACAGAAGAGACCCTTACATACTGCTCTCCTGAAAGAGCATCTGTAAAGTCTGCCAGTGGGGTGAGAGTCTTGTCCACAGCCTCAAGGACCTCTAGGTCTTGCCATGTTGGCAAGAGGTGCCTAGCCTTGCGATCAGAAGAGAGGACCTGGGTGATGGCAGCTTGCTGCTCCAGTATCCTCCTCACCATAGCCTGCCTAGATCCCCACCTTGTTGGACACTCTGTCTTAAGGTTGTGGTCTGGTAAACCAAGTTGTTTTTGTGCCTCAGAAAGTTCCCTCTTCCTCCTCCAACTGTAGCTGAAACACCCGACAAGCTTTTTGCACAAACCCATAGCACGCTCAATTCGTGGGTCCTTCATTGCATTCTCGATTGCAAGATGAAGCCTATGGCCAAAACACTGCAGTCGTGTCCAGTGATTTATGGATATGGCCTTCACAATGTTGCTTCCGTTGTCTGTAGTGATGCACACAAGATTTTTCTCCTCCAACTTCCAGTTTATGAAAGCATCCTTCAATCCCTGTGCCAAAGCTTCACCAGTGTGGTCCTCAGGGAAAAACCCAGTTTGTAGGCACCGACTTTTCATCTCAAAATCTTCATTAATGAAATGGATGGTTACGCTCATGTATGGTTCCATTGCTCTGCTGGACCATAAATCTGAAGTTGCTGCAAAATTAAGTACATCTCGCAATTCCGTTGCAACTGTTTCACGACATTTGTTATATAGAGCAGGGATTGCAACATGTGAAAAATGATTGCGAGAGGGCACACAATATCGCTTATCAAGGGTTTCAATGAGTTTTTTAAACCCTTCTTTTTCAACAGTGGTCACAGGAGCCATATCTTTAGCCAGGTGAAATGTGATTGCGTTTGTTATTTCTTTGTGCCTGGGAGAGGTTGTTGGGTACGGTGTTGCATTGAATAATGTTGCTTTAATTGAGGTTTGTTTTGTCTGGTTGCAGGTACTTTGTGGAGTGTTTTTTTTTTTCTGTACCATCTCATACTGTTGTATGTGATAACGTTTCAGGTGATTAAACAAATTGGTGGTGTTACCCTTTGGTGCACAAACAACGGCTAAACATTGTTTGCAGTATATTGTTTGCTGAGTATCATCACATGGTTTGAAACCGAAACAAGCCCACACTTTGGAATAGGATCCTGTTTTCGGTACTAAAACATGGCCGTCTGGGTTTTCATCAGACTGACTTGCGCATTGCTCTGCCTCACTCATTCTTCTACACGTGCAGTACAGCAGTACCCAATGTGACGTCACTCCTTGACGAAGTTATCTCGAGATCGTGAACAGACTGCTTCCCAGCTCTCTCCTGTGAGTGTTCGTGAAAATAAAATTGGCTGAACTTGGATTAGAAAATCCAACAAAAAACGACCACCAGCGATTGTGTTGATACAGAAGACCCCAACTGGGCTAAAGAGTCCTGTTTGAATTTTGTATATTCACCAATCACTAAGGTGCTGCTGCAGCTCTCTCTCTCTTAGTATTTAACTGGGTACAGTGGACACATGTACCTATAGAGAAAACAAAACAAGAGCGCACACTGTCATCTGCTTTAGTGTACACTTGCAGCTAATGCACTGACATTTAAAAGGAAATGAAACAAACAACTTCCGCTTATATGCTTCCTCCCCCTCTCAGGTGCCACATTTGGCACCTTTCGGGGGGGGGGGGACAGGTACCACGGCACCGTCCCTCGGAAGTTCAGTCCTCCTCCTCCTTTCTCTGCCACCGGGCCAATTAAAGTGCAGCACGCTTTGCGCATGTGCAGGAGTGAGTCGGCTGTGAAGCCGAAAGGCTTCACTGCCGGGTTCCCTCACCCTGAATGGCGGCGGCAGCATCTGAGAGCCGTTACAAAGATCGGCTTTAGGTGCCAACATCGCGGGAACCCTGGACAGGTAAGTCCTTATATTAAAAAGTCAGCAGCTACACTATTTGTAGCTGATGAATTTTATTTTTTTTTCCTGGGGGCGGAATTTCTCTTTAAGTTACACTATAAACCTGACGCTAGAGGACTAATGGGCTAAAACACTAGGAAAATGTCCATAAAAGTAAATTGCAAAGGCGCAACGCAACACATAAATCCTCTGTGATATAGACAATTTCATCCAATATAAGAATATCAAAAATACGAAATCAATAAATCCACATTATGTCCAAAAGAAAAATGGTGAAACGGAGACCAACACAACATGCTCCTGTTAGTGAAAGAGGTCTTAAAGAGCAGGTATTGTACTCTTTTTTTCCCCTTTTTCCTGTGGACTTAATGTGAAATTATTGATTTTAGTATTTTTGAGATTTTTACTGTATGAAATTTGGTCTATGTCACTGTGTGGACCCGACCCCATGGATGTCCAGGGGGGCCACCTGTGTGCACCTGCTGGTCGCTACACAAGAGATGGTAAATTAGGACATAATTTATTTTTTTTTAGATATTTGAATAACATATTTTCATTATATTATTATATTATTTATTGTATTAAATATATATATAATATTTTTTTTTAATACAATAAATAATATAATAATATAATGAAAATATATATATTATTCAAATATCTAAAAAAAAAAAAAAAAATATATATCCTTAAAATTATTCTTTGGCC